>NC_092458.1:27582517-27893200 GCF_047495875.1 Pithys albifrons albifrons
ATTCCATGTATAGCTCTTTTGTCAAGGTGTGCTCTTTGAGCTTCTCTCATTGTTACAGGGTGCTATAAACAGTGAAATTAGCTGAGGAAAAAGCAGATGCACCTCAGCAATGGCATTACAGAAGCAACAGAAGGAGTCCAGCTACTCCTTGAAATACCAGGGAGCATCAGACTCCCGTGGATAGGTGACAGCAATGCTAAGACATGAGTGCTTTGCACCTTTCCCAGCACTTCCATATGATTATAGTGGCTTTGCTGTTGTTAGCATCTTTGATTTCCCTGACGAAAGTACCTATTAGGACTTGAGATGCTGCCATTGTGCTCATTCACTCTCATTCCACCAGCAGCTACAGCTTTCCTCTTACAATATCCTTGTTATGCATAGTTAAATAATGTGCTATGGTTTATGGTACAAATAATCAATTTTTGAAAACTTGTATTTCAGCTGTTTGACAACCAAGTTTTTCCTTAGAAATAAAAACAGGTTTGGGTCCAAACACGCCTTAGAACTCCTTATTCATAATCACATAAGGAAAAAAAATCCTTTTGGGCTACAATTTCATATATGAGTTCTAACAGATGCGATTCTGTTCAAACCGGAGCACTGTGGTTGTGATGGACACAGAACAGGGCAAAGTATATCTGGTTTTCAACCTGGGAGGAAATCTTCCCCCTACCCTGCCCCCTAAAAAATGTTTTCAAGAAAAGATCAGACACAGGGTTTTAATGCCTGGGGAAAAACAAAATATGACCCACAATATATTTAGGCAGTTCTAGTTTTGCTCACTATTTTTAAAAACATGCATGTTATTTAAAAATAATTAACTTGAGCCAATTTATGTGCAATGTATATATTGCACATATGTCTAGAGGAAACCAGAAACAGGGTTGTATAATCGTAACCTTACTGCACTGAAGGCCTGGCATAATTACCATTGCAAGACAGAAAGCCAAGGAGATTTTATCTGTCATATTTATTTTCCCCATGTAAAGATATTAAAACCAAACAAAAATAAACTTTTGATGCACAGCTTAACCTATTTTATATAGTATGCATTTCATTCTTAAATATCATTACTATTAACAATAATTTCCCACATACTCATGTACAGTAAAGCACTTGAGACGGCAGTCTGAAAGGCCTTTTTTTTCAGTAGCTGCAAATTTCATCTGTTGCTAATGAAAAAAAGGCATCTTCAAATATGCACACGTGTCTTCACAGATTTTATCTCTGCATGGCAAGTGATGCTGTATGGGGCAGAAGTAGGTTTTAATGTTGAAAGGGGAGCACATGCATCTGCATAGTCCTTGGGCCCTTTAAAAGGTAGCCAGTGTGATAAGACTGTTATCTGTAATATCATCATATTTAATGAATCATAGGACTGAATGAGAGGAAGAAAGTCTATTGAGCCAAGGTCTCCCAGAGCTTTGCTGGAGCTTGAGCTGGCACGTGACTGATGCTTTTCTGTATCCTCAGATTTGATATCAAGGCCAACTTTACTTGCAAAGATCCAGTTAAATAAAAACCATATGAAGCCTGCTAAAATTATACAATTTGAGTAAATCAATGCCTGAAGACTTTCTCAAAAGTACCTTAAGAAACTCACTGGAAGGGAACATTTCTACTGAGTACCAGTTAGGGATTTTGACACAATCCTCTCTATCTTCATGACCTTGCAGGAGGTGGGTAAATTTTCCCCACATAGAGCACACGTCTTCATTTTTGCAGCACATTGTGAACACACTTTTCATAGTAATGCCTTGTTTTGTTTTGGTTCTTTTCAAAGATTATGCATTAGCAATTTGTGCATCACATTTGGTGAGCGGAATCACAGTGTGCTGAGCACGCCACTAATGTGAGACAGAAACCTCAGCTCTCTTCTCATATCTTGTTAGCATCTGTTTGTGGTAGGCTGGGATGATGAGGTGCTAATATGATACAGTGAAGGAAGTGTAATCCATGAACATTTTTGTGTCACATTTGTGTAATATATTACACTAATCTGACCAGACTTTCATGTGCTCTTGCCCAAGGAATGCCATTCCAGCCTTCTCCCTTCCCCCATCAGTGCCTTTGAAGGTTTGTGAATGATTTCCTGTACACAGGCAGTATAAAAATGTGCACACATTCTTTCCCCAGTTGAGGAAGGAGAGCTTTTTATGCCCACTTGCTCTCAGGGTAACAATGTTCATGAACAAATTGCACTAAGGAGAGAAGCATGTTCAATTATGCTCTTCTTTCTCAGCTCGGAAGTAAATGAAGTAGAAGGTGCACTTTCTCCAATAAGCGTCAGATCCATTCAGAGCATTTGGTGCAGTGTCTGGGGGCTATATTTTAGCAGAACTTTTATGCAGCAACAGTCTTCAGGTTGCACAGCAGTAACTAGGATGTCTAAATTGGCAGCCGTTGTTTCTTTCTGAGAAGTGCCATCAACTGGTGCTGTCTTGAGGACTGTTTCTGGTTTTTTGCCTTGCTGTTTGTCCTTAGACAATTTGCTAGGTCTGTTTTTCCTATCCATGGTATGTTTTGACATAGGCTATTCTTCAGGTGATAGCTATCTCTTTCTTAGGGAGGTTTAGCACTTTGGGATCCCATTCCTGACTCGAACTTCTTGTCAGAACTGTGATAGAAATAAATGTGGTAGCAAAGTGACCTCATAAAAACCAAAATTGCATTGTAATTATGATAGAGAAAGCTTCATCTTGCCAGTCTGTTTCAGGAAGAGAAAGCCCAGTAAAGGTCTGGATGAAAGTTACGAATTTAGAAAGCCATCATAGTTTTGCCAAGTCACTGGGTATTTATCCTTTTTGTGGATCCCCAGCCCACGTGAGAATTTATAAAAAATTGTGAAGAAAAGATACCCAAAAATGAAATATGACTGGATTGTGGAGCCTACATACATATGTCTGTCTATCTATCTATCTATCTATCTATCTATCTATCTATCTATCTATCTATCTATCTATCTATCTATCTATCCATCTATCTATGTCTGTCTCTCTCTCTCTCTTTATATATATATGTATGTATATTTACATTTCTTTATTTTAGATAGTCAGCTGAGACTAAAATGTCCCCATACCCATTATATAGTGTAACTCTTTGGGTGGGTCATCTCGTGACTTCTCAAGAGCTACATTCAATGCAAGATCACACCTTTAGTATCCCTGAGGTGGACATTGAAACAGGTGCTCATTCTACCATCGGAAGATCAGTTTTGCAGGCTAGTATTTTACATTTTTTGCACCTTAGTGAGGCTAGGGCTTAAGGAAACAACAGCTAAACAGTCTTGGCACAAGGGGGAAGACTATTCCTGTTGGAAAAGCAAGGCAGAAAGCAGGTGCACGTGTTCTAATAAATTAAATGCTTCCTGTATCATTTCATAGCACCAAAATGCAATCTGGCACAGTCAAGCTGTTGGCTTTGCCTTGTACTAAAGAACAACTATTGAACAACTCCCAGATGATAACCACAGAATGCAATCGGACGACCTACTCAGCCCGAGATGATTAGCAGATTGTTGCTTTGGACTACAAGCAACAGTTACCTGCTATACCTGCTAGTTCCTGCTTGTTCTGCTTTCTAGTCTTTTCATTTTGCCAGACATGACAGGAAAAAGCTTGAGTCTAGATAATATCACTCATTACAAAGTGAAGATAAACTAAAAATTATTTCTGCTTTTGTTCTGAGCCAAAATCGGTAGGAATATTTTTCTAGAATAGCACAGCATGGCAGCATAGCATTTGAGTGCCAGCTTGCCTGAGTGTGGACCACTGCACTCAGTATAGTAAGAACTCAGAAGTCTCAGAGATTAAGCTTTTGTTGTTATGCTTAAATTGTGTGCACCTATGGTGCTTCTCAGCTACTGTTCCATGAAACACATTCTGACCCATCCACAATTTCAGGTTGGAATGACACCCAACTGCACATGATTGTCTCCTGAATTTTGGTGGTGTTTTTGCTCGCTTGGTTGGTTGGGATTTTTAATTCTTTAACTGGGGAAAAAAAAACCCAACCAAACCCCAAAAAGTCCACAAGCATACAGAGTGGAAAAGAGGCAGGATGGTTTTCCTGTCCTGGACAGTGATCAGAGGGGCTGGTGGTGCTGTGCTGTACAGCACTTTTGTCCAACCCTTCAATGCAGCCAGTGGGAACAGGAACAGGCATTGCAATGCAAAGGCAAGCCACACTCATCTCTTCCCTAGGCAACCAAGTTGTACATTGCAGCATTTTGGTTTCATGTAACATAATATTAGTGAATTAATCTCCTGCAGAAGAAGGACCAAGACCTCAAGGAAAGTGTTTTTAGATAATGTTGATGAGAAAAAAAGACAGCTGGGTGTTTCCCACAGTGCGTTAAGTTGTTACTACATTATGTATTTGTACCTCAGGTACCAACTTCTTATTGATGTGGCGAGGTTTTGAGCACAGTTAGTTTACTTAATGTCCTAGTAAAGTTAAGATGAATAAAATTAAAATAAAGTATATATAAATTGTAAAATCACAAAAAGCAAAGAAACAAACTGTAATCTTTCAGAGTCCCAAGAGCGGTTCTTAAAACATTTTTTCTCAAGAATTACTCTTTTTTTATGTCTTTCCCTGACAATATTTTTCTTTTTATCTCATTTTAATAAAAAGATAGCATTTGAGAGCATCTCAGAATCCAGAGTCTCAGCCTCTGCCTTTGTTGTTTAAATTACAAAAAGGAAAAAAAAAAAAGAAAAAAACTGAATCCAACCCCAAAGCTTTCAAAAAAACCTGATCAATGTGTTTTGTGTCTCCATTTTATGATTCAAAGCTTCTTCAACTGCTATTAAAATCAGGAATCTTGATCATCCCCTTCAAAAAAAAAACAAAAAAGGAAAAAAAAAGCCATTGTAACAAGACTCCAGTGCAGTAACAAAAAGCACTATTTTATCTGATGCTATCTGTTGTGGAGGCTTAACAGGATCGGAAAAGTTGCTACCCCCAGGCTTTCCCTGAGCTAGTGTGTACCTATATTCTCTGTGTTCATCTTGTAGAAGATTTGAAAGCAGGAGCATTCATGAGAGGTCAAGTCGCGGGTTATTGAGACTGTAAGGATCTCGTGACTTCTCAAGGGATCCTTTCCAGGCCATGTGCCACAAGTAGAGAGAGATGACACAAGGACTGCAGTGTAGAAAGATGCTGGAGGGATGGCACTGAGTTGATAGGGAGGAGGAAAGGAGGAAAGGGTGCTTATTCTTCAGATGCCAGAGAGATGTTACCATGGCGGCCCAGCTCAGTGTTTTGTAGCAGGGCTGAACAGCTTGGAGGAGGTTAATTCAATATTTATAAATGCTTTGGAGGAAACATAATGTTTCTTTTGCAAGCTTTCTACTGAAGATAGTAAAAACTGTTATATAATCTGGGAAACAGAAAGGTGTATGTTTAGATGCTCTGCCTAGTTAATTATCTATGGAAGAGAAAAAAATGTCATGTTGGAAAACACTGCATTTTCCACATTGGCTTTGGACTACATTTGTTTGCAATCTCAATTTGTTGGTTTGAATCTCATGTTAGTAATATAATATGAAAAGAAATGTTTTATCCAAATGTCTTCTTTCTTAATATTTGATCCTAAAAGCTTGATATTGTTATAAGTGGCAAATGATTTTTTGAGATCTCAGGAGAAAATGAAACCCCTTCTGGTCATCTAAAAATTTGAAAATACATGCTTTCACTATGATAAAAAAAAAAAAAGGCAAGTGCATCTGGAACACATAATTCTTATACGAGGATATTATGTTTATTAATTAAATTATTTTATTTCTGGTTAGCAGAATTATTTTCTGAAGGCTGAATAACCAGAATTTGGGGTAGATGTTGGCCAAAGATCTGTATTAAGATTTGCTCTTCTGTGACACATGACAGGGAATATAGTAGAATTAGTTTATTCTGTCTATAAACTCTTTCCTGTTAAGCAAGGTCTCTTACAGATTAGGCATGTGTTGATATTAGGCACTGTTGAAACATAGAGGAAGTCCTGCCTGCTGGGAGAAGACAGTTTTGGAAATACTTTTGTATCATCTATGGTGTTTGAGCCTCCTTTAGGAAAGGAGTCTCTGAAAGTTATAAAATTATGGGTTCATTAGCCATACTGTCAACAAAGGATAAGTGCTTTGTTTAAACAATCAAACATTACACTAATTAGCATTATAATACATCATTCAGAAAGTTTTCAAGTCCTATAAATATGTGTTAGACATGGGAAATTGCTCTTTTGGGGCTGATTTGATAATAGAGCAGTCCAGATAATTGAGTTTGTGCAGTGAAAGAAATACAATATAAAAGGATTGGATTGCAACATATGCAGTTTTCATTGGTGTAGATTGGTGTCTGCTTGAATGGCTATTGATAGCCTTGCATGATATATAGGAAATCTCCTAAGATTTAAAGAGTTCATCATCGCCTTTTCCCTTAGAAAAATGAAGGTGGGATGAAACCAAAGGTAGGATGTGATGACCCACACTGAAAAAGGTGTTACCTGGAACCATTTTCCCACTGGAAAAACAAAGCTCAAAAATATCTTGAGATAAAATTCAAAACCCACAAGACCTTCTACAATTTTCACCAAACAAACATATATAACATTTGGTCAAACTGAGGCTAATGTTATTAAATTCCCATTGATGCCAATGAAAGCCAGATCAGACCCTAAAATATTTTTTCAGCTTTTACAGAGAAAAAAATAAATTGGCAATTCTATGCACCAACAGTAAACAATTTTAGCACATATATCTATCTTCAATTTCTTTTTTTAAGAATGAAAATAATGTTCAGTTTTAAAGAGATGAAATAAACATGGAAACATCTGTATTCTTATAATATTTATACTATTTATTTCTATATTTAATTTATTATATAAAATTTATATTATTTAAATATTTATTTATAATACAAATAATAAAGTATTATTTCTTGCTAAAATTTCTTACATTTTCTCATTCAAACAACCAAAAATTATTATAAAAGTAAAATATAACACTGTCTTAAAAGGAAAACAATTTCTTAGTTACTTAAACTAATGCACTTTGTTTCCCATGAATAATGTTTCCCAAAATATATAAGGAGTTCAACCAAAATGAACTTTATATTTTGCATTGCATTCCGCTGCTCCATAGGTCTGTATTTTACACACATGCAAAATAGGATCCTCAAAGGATAGAGTAAAATCACCAGCTCGTAGCACACATGACAGAAATGAAGAGCAAATTGTATATTATATTTTTCTTGCTGCAACAAATATGGTTTACATTTATTCCTGTGTAAATTTTAGCTTGCTCTGTCACACTGAAATATTTGGCAGAAGTTGCTAGACCCCAGAGAAAACAATCCTCTAAGGAGATCTATGATCAGGTTTACATGGGAGAGAATCATAATTCCTTCGTTATGGTTTTGATAAGGATCTTTGTGATTCTTTTTCCAAACTTCATTTTGATCTCAATGAAGCTGAGCAGCACAGTTACACAAGAAAAAGGTACAAGGGTAAAATTTAAAGATTCTTGATGACGGCTAAGCAGAGTTGACACAGGAGCTGCTGAAAAGCTCCATGGGAGCAGGATTTTAGGCACAAAAGAGATCTAAGGAAGGAAGTTCTTAGAGAGTTTCCTTCCTCATATTTCTATCCCAAGAGTTTTGCTCATTATTTGATTCTCAGAGGCAATCTAATCACTGTTGGCATCACTTAGCACTTCTGGGTTCAGTTCCTCAGTCTGTCACTTGCACTTAGAGTAATTTTCTCTGGTCTTGGAGTATCCTAGTGTATTTATTTTAAATAAAACCTGTTTTGCTATTTATTCTGTTCTCTTGAATTGGGTAACACTAATCGATTGAAAATATTTTTATAAAAATAAACATTATCTATGTAGTACACTACCTACATAATTTTAAATAACATATTATTCTTAATGTATTATCTATTCATAAAATACATAGACAACAGCAAAACAAATCACACACACATATTGTTGTAAACATATGTATGTGTCTAGATTATTTGAAATTACATTGATATTTGTGAACAGACAAAAAAGCCACTTCTAAAATCACAGCTGAAGTATAATAATCTTTACTTCTTTCTTCCTCATTGAATTGTATTTTTTAAATTTCCTAATTTTTCTCTAAGTAAAAACCTTCTTTGCTAGTGTCCAAATTAAGAATGAACTTCCTCCTCAACACGTTTGGCTAAGGGAACCTTTGGCCTTAACTGAGCTACTCACCTCTGTTAGAGTAAAATGGATTTGTCCCAGATGCATATTAACTATATAATGTATACATTATTTCTAATAGGCAACTTAAGATTTTGAGGACATGATTTTTAAAGTGTCTCTAAGACTTTGTGCTTATTCTTTTGTTTTCTCTGACCATCTCTAAACATTTTACTTTACCCATTTTCATAAAGCTTCCATTCACAGGCAACTTCAAAAGCTTTGTATCAGTCTTCCTGTTGTATAGGATGCAAGGACATCCATCACTAAGCCAGCATCCCTGCCATGAGCCATTTATTGCAACAAAAGGCACGGCGCTAACAACATGGCTCATCATCAGTCAGTCCTGGTGCAGAAGGTGTCAGATCCACTGCTGGAGAACAAGGATAATTTGGACTTTGCTTTTTGAAATGGAAAGATATCAGGGGTTGCAAAAAAAGTCACCTATAAATTGGTTGAAAATTTTTTACTTTTTATTTTTCTCAGTAAAACCCTTCTCTGAACCTTTTTTTTCCCCAATTTTACAATTGAAAGACAAGCTAATTTTAATTAACCTTTACATTTTAGTTTACTCTCACATTTAAAATTGAAAGGAATTTTATACATTTGAATTCCTGTCCTAGTATTAAATGCTTTTTTTCATGATTCTGGAATTGAAAAGGCTGATAAATCAGTATTATGAAAATTGGAAATATTTTTATAGAAATCTACAGCAAATGAGAAGCCTGCCAGACACTGATATATATCTTTTAAAGTTTTGGTCTCACTTTTGACAATTTTAGCACTAATGTTGGTAAGAACACATCTGCATATTCTGATAAAGATCATTAGTTTTAACCATTATTTGGGTTGGAAATAATTGTACAGTCCATTCAAAGCCTTTTGCTCATTTCTTCTCTTCATGAGAATTGGCTATTGAGATGTGAGTTTATATTTTTTTCTTCTATTACTGCACTGTGTCTGATTTTTTTTTCCTCAAATATGCTGCTATGAAAAATTGAGACTTATCTGTCATTGACAATTTCAGCTTGATATACATCTAGTTGCATTTAGCTTTGGAGGGACTGTATTTCTAGAGACAAAGATGTGATGTACAATAAGACCTCAGATTCAGAGTAACCATATTTGAGGTAGGAATATAAGCCACCATCTTGCAAGCATGTGCGTGACTCAGCTGCAAGTAGTGTTTACTTTCACTTCCCTTAAACACATGCTTAAAATGAAGCATGATCATAAGTGTTGAAGAATCAGCACCTCCACACATAAAAGGAAAAGTGAGGCATGTAAGTTATTTGCATTCAGCTAAAGCATTCAATATGGAGTCTCATGAAAATTGGACTGAAAAATTAATTCAGTTTGGTTTGAATATACATGTTCTTCTGTGGTTTGAAGGGTGTTCAAAGGAACTTGGTAAACAGTTAAGTAGCAAGTAACAAACTAGGTTAAGGTGTCTAGTGAGGTACCACAGGGACCTCTATTAGGTTTTATTTATTTAAGTATCTAAGAACTAAAAGAGGGTTTCTGTTAGGCATATAAAATGAATGTTAATGACCACAGTTTAATTAAATTCACAGTTAATGTTAAATTGGAAAGAAGATGCAAACAATAGAGAAAAAAATAAAGAGAGAAACAAGCATCTGGACAGGACAAAATAAACTAAGGATCAGTCTAAGAAAACTGATACAAGTGAGGAAAAATATTATAATGTAAAAGACAGATATTCCATAGGAGGAAGAAACAAATAATGCAGAGAGACTTAAGAATGACAGTGAGTAGTTAAAAGCTCCACATAACTTTCTTGGTGTGTCTTTATTTAGCAATCATTGTGCAATTGGGATTTTTTTGTGTTACTTTTGTACAGTGTCTTATGCTATTTTATTTCTAAAAAGGGGAGTTTTGTTTTTATTACAAGATAAAATAGAACTCTCTCATAATGCTGGTAGAAACAAGAATCAGATATGCAAGTAGTTACCTGAGATCACCTGAAGACAGAATGGATTTTATTTTGAACAATAGAAAACTTACTATCTCTAGGTAAAATGATGGAAGTAAAAAAAATCTCATGTAGGTTCCTTTTTAGGGTGGAAATATGTGTGTTGGGACAGAGTGAGGGACAATGAGGAATGATTCTATCTGACTCAGAGACATTATCTTACTGAAAAGCCCCTAAAAATTTATTGCCAGCAGCAGTTTCTTAGAAAGAGGACAAACTCTTGTAACAAGCCATACATTTTTGACTCTGACTCATATGTTTCTATGACACAATCATTCCTACACATAAAATGCCAGTGAGGGAGTCTGAGTATCAGGTTTAAGTGGTTCCATAGTCTGCTAGAATACAAGACCTCCTAAATTTCATTAATTTTTGTTTGTTAGTCAACCATGTGTTCTGTAGTACTTGTAGCTATATTGTTGACTTGGAATACAGAGGGGAGCCTTACAAACTTTGAAAGCTCCTTGAAATTTGGCTTTCCTTATTATGTTACTTTGGGGAACAGGAAAGTGCAGATTTCAACATGAAAGTTAGAATGGGAACTCATTGTTATTTTCTGCATCTTACTGTTGTCCATTCTTTCTATAGGCCCTTCTGATTTATCATCCTAAAGCTACAGAATGGCTGTAGTTGATGCTCTGTCTAGGTTGCAAAGGGAATAACTTACAGCTGTGTATGGATTGCTCTGAAAAACCTTAACATCCTATGAGTTTACTTGGTTTTTTTAGATGTGGTTTAGTAGTCTGGGGAAATTATGAGGGTTTTTTGACTCAAATATAATGTGCACAAAAGAATATTTAGAATTGATGGTTAATACAAGACAGTAAGACTGTAACTTATGAGATGAAATGCCTCTAATATTATCTATTAGCTCTGTATTTACTACCTAACATACTCTTATTTTCTTTCACCATTTGCTTCTCAAGTTTGTGACTCTTACCATGGTGCCTTTCTTCAAAGTACGGGTGCACAGCACTTGAGATCAGATTCCAAAATTAGGTATTAGTGGTATAAAGTAAACTAAAAATTATTGAAAATGCTAATTGAGCTGCCCCTAGCTGTGAAGATGGCACAACTTTCTCAGTAAAGGCTCCCAGGAAACCAAAACAGTCTACATGCTAAGAAATACAGTTTATCTGGGCTCTATCTCACAGCAAAATCAGAGAAGGATTCAGACAACACTCTGTCAAAGGCCCCTGAAGCTGCCAAGCAAGCCTTTGTTTACCAAAAGCACTTGGACATGGGAAAAACTCGTGGCAGATCACAGAGGGACCACAGCAGGAGATGGTTTGGACACTCATTGTACACCAAGGTGAGAGCTGGAGAGCATTTGACCAGGTGACAAGAGGCCCACATTCCTTTTTTGCCTATCTGACAGGATTCAAAAGTCCACATCTCCATTTCTCCTAGGAGTGTCCTGTTGATGCCTTTTATTCAATGACATTTTCAGATAAAACAGACAAATACTCCTTATATCAAGCAATCATTGAACAAAACACAAAGGAACAGTTTTAGATGTTCAGACTGCAGTCTGAGCTTTCCTATTGCTTCTCTCTCAATCTGTCTCTCAATCTCTCTCCCCCTTCCCATTCCCCTCACCCAATTCCATCTCATCTACAACTCCAGTACACTGAGTATTTGGATTCACATTGTAAGACAACCAATTCTTCAGGCATTGAATTAAATGCCTTTTTTCCAATTTGTCTTCAAGATTTCATTCTGGGAGCTGAATAAACTTGCAAATCTTGGTGATTGAGTTTCTGGTTCTCTGTTTTGTATGTATACATTCCTTCAGGGAAGCAATAGCACCCCTCTGAGAAAAAGAGAGCAGGCTGATATGGAAGGCTAATATGTATCTTCACCTAGGAAAAAAATGCAAAATGTAACAAAAATCTTATGTTTACATTTTGAGAACACTAAATTCAGGTATTGTCTTGGAAACATCATTATTAAAAGGATAATAGCCAGTTGTAGTGACACACCTTAGTGAGGCATTAAAACTGAAATGAAGAGAAAAAACAACAAATTAGTAAGAGCATGACTACTGCTACTGTTTTAGGTTTCAGTTTTTTCAACTTCTTTTTCTTCTGATGTTTATGATAAGTGACAAAAAAAAAGCATTCCTCTATTTTCCTCATTGTACTTCTTTCCTTTCTGGCTCTAGGATGTCCCCCAAGGTACAGCTGGTAGCTTACAGATATTTGTTCTTTCTGTTATGAACATAGGTCTTGACTTTAGCAGGAGAGATACTTTCCTACAGTAAAAGTAAAAAAGGCAAGAGCAGACTGTCCATAGTAGACTGATTAAGATCTGTTAAAGTCAGCATCTCATTTTTACTACACATATCAAGTCCTTATCTACTGCAGAAATTTGGACTGCTGTAATGAGATCAAGTGTCTCCAACATAGGGTAGCAGCCCACTATAGCACTAGTACCAGTTTAAGAATTTCAGAAGGAAACAACATATTCACAGCCATGTCTGTACTGATGTGAATGCAGACCAGGCCTATACAAAATGTGCTATGTTCATGCCAGGAAAAAATTCAGGGCTTGGACAAATAAGCAGGAAAGATAATTTTTTTTAAATTTCTAATAATTAAAAAGAATTGCTGAGGTACACTTTAATATGTAAGAGTTGCATTCTAAATAATTTTGCTACTCATACAAGAAGGTTGGTTGGGATTTGCTATAGTCATGATTCTGTTTTAAACTCCTGAAAGGCTTCTTATGAAAAGTAAAAATGAGATGCCTGATAATTTTTGTTTCATGCAACTTTATAAAGAAGGATTTATTTAGGTATTTCTTGATCCTAATGCTGTTGCAGTGCAAGTACTTTCAAAGTTTGTTATTCTTCACAAGTTTTCAGGTGCCAAATTCACCAACCCTCTGCAATGGACTTATGTCAGACATGGCAAGCCAAGCAAACAACTTCTGTGTCACATAAAGATAATCCCACTTGCAGTACAACTGTTTACCTGCATTAGTGAAATTTCCACTAATATCAGGCTCATCTTCTCTTTCAGTCAGAGCACTGAAGAGCCTTGGCCTGCCAGTTTTACACTCAGCTATGAACAATTGGTCTTGTTGAGACCTTGTATTTAAAAAGTGTGTTGGGACCCTCTGAAAAGAGAAAACATGGAGGTGTAAGGCACAGAGTCTCAGCACAGACACTATGAAACATCAGTGTCACCAGGAGCAGGATGCAATCTTGCATTGCACACAGACACTCTATCCAAGGACATGGCGCAGGTGTAACTGAAATGGATTTATTTTTCTACCGCCCTAACCCACAATACCATACCTGTGTTCACTTGGATTTCATCAGCTGAAGCCATAAAACATTCTGGAAAGCATAGTTTCTATGCTGAGGTCCCTACCTTCACTATAGGACATCTACTGATAATGGAATAACTTGGTTAAATTTAGCTTATATATTAACTGCTTTGGATTCTGGTGTTCTTGTATTTGGATTTCAGATTTAGAGAAGGGGCCTACCACCGGCAGTGTGTGCCAACAGCTTTGGTGGTAAGAGGTTGCTGTCTGTGAGGCTGTGGAGTAATTCCTGTTCTCTGATTTTCTTTAACAAGAACACACTCATATTTCCTTCTGGAGAAACGTATGCTATAATGAACCATGTTTCGCCAGATTCCTCTTGTGGGATTTGCCATAAATTCTTCTTTCAGGAGCTAAAAATGTAAAGTTAATGGCATGTAACAGAAGCAAGAAGCTGGAGAAAGTTGCCTACTATGCCTAGCATGCATTGTGGAGATAGCTGATGAGGTGAATCCCCTTTACTTTCCCCTTAATTTTTTGTTCTCTCTGATTTGATAGACAAACAGTTCTTATCAGTAGTTCCTCAATCCCTGGTTGTCCCAGAGTCCCCTCTCAGAAGAGTTTCCCACAGTAAAGTGGATGTCACAACAAATTCGTCACAGCTTCTTTATCAGTGAGTTTCTACCAGCTAAGAGGGATGGTTTATGTTTCCCGCTTCCTCATTCTTCCTTCTACTCATCTGAAGACAGAGACTCACACCTGGGGAAATGATAGCACATAGTAATGGTGCATGGCCCTCATGCAGAACTACTGAACATTAAATGAAATGTGTCTCTAAAACGATTGTTTAGTAAAAACTCCATGAGGAATACCACATACACAGACACAAGTAGCTATAAAACTTGAGTCAGCCTTCTAGATTTTACTTGAAGCTTCATATTAAAAGAGGCTGGAAGAAAAAGTTAGTCTAAAGAAACATTTCATGGCTCAAATTATTGTTTTTTAAAGGAAATGTAACTTGAAATAATCGTGTATCTCTTCCTAAATGGAAACAAGTGTTGTGCAAACAAAGAGTCATATGAAAGTAATTCTTATCTTGTTGCCTTGACTAGTTGGAGAATAAAATAAAATAAATCAGGTCATGTCCAAATAGAAAATGGAACTCAAACCTATGGAGCACACGAAGCAGGGACTGAAAATGTTGTAAATCAGGGAAAGTCAATTGACTGCAGCAGGAAACTTGTTCTCTTTGCACACACCTGTAGGTCAGGACCAGCAAAAAAACTACTAAAAACAATATCCCTGCTTAATTTTTAAGGACTGTTTACAGATCAAAGTGCACTCATTATAAATATAGATGTCATGTTTAAATAGTCCCTGCTTTATTGCCATAGAAAGCACTCTTAAAATATTTCCTTTTTACTGTGAAATAAAACATTCTTGGCAACACCAATTCTCCCCTGCTCTAAATATTGCTCCTACTAGTGAACAGTAGGTATATAAAAGAGCATATTTAAAAGGTTTTCACTGTAGCTCACATCATCTCAAGTGGACATCAGAAAAAAAATCCAAGCTACATCATCTAGAAACTCAGAAAAGTTCTGGCTGTTTAGGACAGCTGCTGAGCCTGATACAATAAGGGGGTAATACTGTTCTCTGTAGATGGTCTCATGGATTTGACAAAGGTCTATGTGAGATGAGCTACTGAATGCTATGAGTAGGAAAAGAAATACCAGTAGCTGACAGGTGCATCTTCTTCAGTGTCTGGGTTTAGCAGTGCTACCTTTAGTCTACAATATTTTAGCTTAGCAGTCTAGCAGTTATTTCATGCATTTTTGAATTTCTGTATTAATTCTTACCCTCTAAATACACCAGAGGCAGTGTTCTTCGTTTACATACGTACACAAGAGAGTTTGATAGTCTTGACTGCAGTTATTCTCTAACATAAGTCTAAATCAAAAAAAATGTGACAGCATTCAATGCATATGTGTCTGTAAGACAATATGACATGAACAGACAGGAGACTGGCCTACAAGTTTTTTATACCCCTGTAAAGTATAATACCTTTTTGTTAACTCTAATTGGTGATTAGTCCATTATTTTGTGCCTTGTGTTTGTATTACTCTATAGAGCTATAACAATATATTTCTTGTCACTTCCAAAAACCACAGTTCAGTTTTTTATGTTCACCCTGAAATTGCAAAGACAGCCAATCAAAGTTTAGTCAAACTTAGAAAGCAAATAGTTAAGTACGACTAAGCCTATAAATAATAGTAGTAATCAGCTCAGGTTGTTACCTTTTCAGAATTAAGGGAATAAATGGAAATGCTTTTATGTTATAATTATAATGCAGGGGAAATCAGCATTCTCTAATCTTATAAAATATTTGGGAAAAAAAGACACCAGGAAAGAAGTGGCCCTTATTCTTACTTATGGCTTAATCTCCAGAGGGATAAAGTGTCTTCAATTCATATCAGTTTCAGTTTGAATTGCTAAAGGTGCACTCAATGTCTCACAGTATCTGCTTACACCTGCTTGGGATTTCCTTCATTCTCCAAAGCGTAGATAGCAGATTTTCCTTTACTAAAACTTATTTTTATTCCCAGACAGGTGCTATGGGAGAAAACAGATATAGACGTATTTCTACATTACTGCTTCAATTGAGCAAAACAAATCCAGAGCTACCCCTTTTCCCTCCTTCAATATAACATAGGAACAGGTCAATTGCTGACTGGCCAGTGTTTCCCAAGTTAGAAGAATGTCCTTGCAGGCTGAGTCCTGACCCTGAGCCATATGTTGACTAGTTTGGCACAAAACCATTCCAAATCTCTTACCTTTGTTCTTCTACCTCAAAGACCTGAGTGACCAGATTCCAAGCTCCTTTCTATAGCCACCTTTTTTTACAATACTGGAATGGTTTCTGCAAATTTCATCCCCTTCCTAAAAAATTAACTTCTTCCTGTAAATTATTCTGTTTGTAATACTAATCTGGCACAGCTCCACCAAACAGCATCATCCTTTAAGAAATGCTTGTCTCATTATTTTCCTTTTTTTTCTTTTTTTTTTTTTCCATGCTGGTTGTTGGGCTTTTTATGTGTTATCCTTCATTTTAACTGAGATGATGTTTTTAAAAATAGAAAGAGCCTTTCTGAACTCTCTCCCTCTTCCAGGAAGAGTATCACAGAACATGCTGAGTTGTTAGGGACACACAAGGATCATTGAGTCCAACTCCTGGCACAGGACATCGCCAACAATCCCATCATGTGCCTGAGAGCATCGTCCAAACACTTCTTGAACTCTGTCAGGCTTGATGCTGTAACCACTTCCCTGGGCAGCCTGTTGAAGTGCCCAACAACCCTCTGGGGGAAGAACCTTTCTCTAATATCCAAATTAAACCACCCCTGACACAACCAGACTGTATGTTTTAATTGAATCAACAGTTGGATTTTTGACAAAAAATTTCCTGGTGAACCATGACGATGGTTTCAGTGTCAAAGGGCAGAAGCACAAGAGTTAAACAAGGCCAGAAATACAAACACAAACTCCTGGAGTAGCAGCACACACTGCACCACTGGTATAAGGCATCAGTGCTTGATGCTAGTCCTTGGTGGGAACAGGGTAATGGATAACCATGTAATGTAACTTCACTGACAGCACTGGTGCTGTGATCAACAGTATCCACTGAAAATCTGAGATGAGGAGAAGTGGATGGGTGTCTTTAACATGAGAAGCTGGTGGAGGAAAACAGTTTCCACTTGCTGATGTGCTTTGTCCTGTTCTTTATGATTTATTTCTTTAACATTGTCCAGTGAAATATTCAAAAGTTCTGAATATTGACAAACTGAGAACTTGAAAATATCCTGCAGGTGGATACAAACAACAGACACAAGAAAACTGAAGAGTGCATGGTACCCTGTAATGGGCCACATCTTAGTGGATGTGCAAGATTTTTGCTTACCAATTCTAGATGTCTGATATGTTTTTGACTAAGTCTCTAACAGCATATTAGCTGTCCTTGTGACTCTGTAGCTGCTGCCTTTCCTGTATCAGTTAGGAACATCCAACCTGAAAATAAGGTACCATATTTAACTGTGCTGGTAACTAATCATCAGAACTAGTTCATTACCTCCCATGCAGTCCTTAAGTCAAATCTGGTTATTTTCATAACAGATATATTTCAAATTAACCACCCATGTTACTCGACTTGATCCAGTGAAATAGGATGGCCTATATTGTGGTTAGGTGAGATGCTCATGCTACTCTCCTTTGGATTTAGAGATCCATGAATCAAACCCACTACTTTGGTTTATTTCCAGAGGAACTAAGTTAAACAATCAGAGACAGTCCTTGAAGAAACAAAACTCACTGCCTTGCACCAGGGGAAGTAAGTTTGTTTAAAATGTATTTTGACACATAAGATCAACTTAAAGAAAGAAAGGTTCTCCCTTTCTTTGGTAACCAACCTCCACCTCACCTGCTTAAAAATATTGCCACAGATGAATTTTTCCTTTTTAACAATAAACTATTTAGTAAATGTTGGGTTTCAGCATATCACCTTTACAATTAAAGCATTAATTATGCCCTTTTTAGTGCGGTTATAAATCAGTTCCCTCCTTACCCTTCAAATTCTTCTCCTTTTCTAACAGTGAACCTTCTGTCAGTGGCTCATAGACTGGCCTAGTTGCAACGTGTAAATAGTGTCCACAGATCGAAAGGCAAAAAAAAAATAATGGAAAGGGATAATGCAGTGAAGATGGGAAGAGGCAGCACATGGACAGGCATATCAATAATTCCTCTTTTTTTGTCCCTTTTATGAGCTGCAATTGTTTGGGAGGACCTCTGTAGATACATCCATTGGGATTCACAGAAATGTGGAATTTTAAATCCTAGGAGTCTCTGACATCGTAGGGAAGATAGAAGGCTGCAGGCATCTCTCCAGCAGGTGAGCACCCAAAGCAGTTGCCACAGATATCTGGTCCTGGTCCTGGCTCTCCTATGGCTTGGACACTACCTGGAATGTTCTGTGAGGAGGGAAGGCTTGCCATCTGAGGAGGATCCACTGTGACCCTCCATGCAAAATTCCCTCAAACACAGTTGTTAGAGACCAGATCAGTCATTATGGGGTCAGAATCACCTTGGGTGGGGTGCATGTGTGTGTGTGTGCGTGTGTGTGTGTTTGTATGGAGGGAGAAGAAAAGGGTCAAACCTCGCAGAGGTGAGGTGGCATTGTATCCCTCATGGGAGGTCCCTGAAACCCAGATGGGGAAGCCCCAAAGTAGTTCTCAGTACAAACAGCCTGGGAAAACACCCAACTGCTCCTGGAGTCCCTGACCTAGCTCAAATTGGCAGGGACAGTGAGAACACAGCCCCCTCACCCTGGCCTGGAACCCCAGAGTAGCTGGTGGGTCAGAGATCCTGCCTGGGGTGGGTTGGCCATACGGACTAGAGCAGATAAAACCAAAGGCACAGGTGTGTCATGTATCATGAAGAAGCTGCTGTCTAGACATGTGAGAGCTGGTCTTCCACAAAGTTTCAGTAGGAGATATATGACCTTTCTCTCCCTCTTTCTCCTTCTCTCTTCTTGTTCCTTCTGCTTCTCTTTTTTTGCCTCTTTCTTGATGCTTTGAGTGGCTTGGAGCTGGAGGGATTAGATTTGACTTAAGTGTTGGGGATTGATTGGATTTTGACTTAAGTGTTGTGGATTAATATGGCCTGCATCGATACTGTGGTGGACCACTTTGTCTATTTTGTGTAGCACCCTTTTTGAACCTTTGCTAAGTTCCCATATTGTCTCCCCTAAATTAAAGAAACCCCTTGGGAACCGGTCTGTGGCTTAATCTCTTGATGCTTTCTCAAGATATTAAAGAACCCTAAATACATATTAAAGTAAAACTCCTTGCTAATCTGTGAGCTCACAGGTCCCGGGGCTAGAGTGCTGGAACAGCTCACAGAAAGAAGAAAGAACTTTTCCTTTTGAAAAGAAGGCCTCCTTTTACATCTGCCCAGACATTGCTTCCAGAAGGCATAGGAAGGGAAATGGGTTCTGCTCTTGGAAGGGTTGACAGCTGCTTTATCCAGTCCATTGGCTCAGCTACAGATGTATCAGGTTTTTATGCTTGCATTTTTTCAGTGTATACAAGTAAGGATACAGTTCTGGTATGTTCAATGTGAGAGTTGCACTTTTGCACTTGGTTGCACATTCTCTGAGGCCACTGTCTGGCTGCTTCCTAAGTTGCCATTCACACTGTGCTCTTCACTTGATGTGATGCTTCCCCTTTTCTACTGAATCTTCAAGGCATTTGGTAAAGGACCTTCTATTGAGTTAGTGCAATGTGAATAGCAGAGGTGAGAGTCAATCCTTTCATAGCTATCTGTTGCATTAAAATTGAGATACCTTTTTTCTTCAGTGAGTTAATTCAAAACTGTATTCCGTCTTTTCTTCTTTTCTCTCTTTCCAAGAGCTTGAAGTCACCTCAGGAGAAATGAAACAGAGATCTGCTGCCACCTTTTGATCAGTTGGAAATCCTTCCATGTCCCCAGCTCAGAAAACAGTGCTGTGGAATGGAAGTGGCTACTTTTCACTAAACGGTAAAAATATCCTTCTATCATTTGCAGCTGTATATTATATCATTAATTTTCATCAAAAATACACTGAAAACTTTGAAATTAATACAATATTGAAGGAACTATTTAGAGGATGGATTCCACTCTTAAGCATATAGCATGGGATACAATCACATACCCAGCTCCAGTGTAGGTACCTAAAGACTCCAGTGAGCTCAGTCAGTGTTAGAGGTGGAAATACTTTTCTGTCTTGTGCACAAAACTGGAAATAGACACAGAGTCCACCTTATTCTGAACAATAACAAGAATTTTCAACCATTCACTACTTTCCTTTGTTAAGGACCTCTTAAGTTTAGTGTTTGCAATAATTTGACACAGCAAGTATGGAAAAGAACATGCACACAGCCTATTCCCATTGATGGAGTCTTTAAAATGCTCAAGGGGGCAATCTCTTGTCTGCTTTGTAATCACTTATTTCAAACCTTGAATTACTCTGGTATGTAAATACTGATAATAGCTAAATATAACAGAAACTGGCCACATACACATGTGTACACCATATTCAGGATATTTTCCTGGGTCTTCAACACCAACTCCCTGACCTTTACCACTTGAAATAAAGGCTCTTTTGTCTATAAGCAAAGTAGCAGGCTGAACAGTAATTTGCCCAGCCACAAGAAAGGCAGTATTAAGCATTCACTTCTTAGAGGCATCAATATTGCTAATGATTTCAAACCCCAGTCTCAGGCCTCCTGAAACCATTAGACAGACCTTACAGCCATCAGCTCTTAAGACAACAACAGAAATGTAAGGAGGGGGTTTTTATTATTATTTTTTCATCTGGTTTTTGAATCTTTTCAATCCTATGTTTGAAACTTTAGTCAATCACCCTGGCAGACAATTTACAGGAAAAACTCAGCTTCTCCTGCTTCAGGAACTGGGGGTTGTAAGGGGGGAAAACCACACACACACATGCACACACACGCTAAAAGAAAATCCAGTGAAAAGGTTAAGTATTAGTTGGCTATGAAACCAGGAAACTTGGCAGGATGAGTGCGAGCTTTTTGCAGCCCACCAAAGTGTGCTTTGTTAAGCTGATGTTTAACTGAGGGTACTGTCCCATGACAGGGCTGTGGGCAGCCCCCAGTCAGACTGACTGCTCAGGCTCACATGAACTTTGCCATCCCAATTTGGCCACCAGGCAGCACATGTAAGGCTGCTGTTGTCCTTTTACAGTGGAACAAACCCAGGTAAATTGCAGCACCCCTACTTAAGCACTGTAAATTCTTGCACCTCCTAGCTCCATCCACTGCTGTGCCCAGAGGCAGAGCTAGTTGGGTTTTATGCTGTGCCTAATCCAGTTGTGGGGAAAACCAGGCTTGAAGACCCCAGTCCTTTTGCATGCAATCAGCAGCCTAAACCACAGAGATAAAACTGTGTTTATCTGAAAGTCAGCTTCAAAACTTTGCATCTTAAGCAAGTTAAGGCAAGGGGCAGGAGACCCTCAGTTTTTGTTGCCAGGCTTAACAGAGACTGATATTCAGAAAACACTCAGCATCCACCCTCAGAAAATCAAGAACAGTGATGGTCCCTAGAAGCAAAGCTCTGACAACATGTCTCTTCTGAAAGTCTCAGCAGAAGTTTTTAATCAGGGTCAGCCTTGAAACAAAGAGACAAGTACTGATTTCCTATAGTCTGTAAAATTCTGATGAAGGTAAAGTAAACATTGCTATTATAGGGTTACAGAGTCAATTTCCTATCACTTTTCACTAGGACTATTGTAGGAAAACATTTGGGTAACCACATGTTGTGCTAAAAAAATCCTAAACACTAGCAATGTTTCCATTTTAGGAAAAGGGAGTTGTGAATGATTTAAAGCTTGATTTGGTAAATTGGGCCCTCTTTTACTCTGAAAAGAAATGATGGGGGGGAGGGGGAGGAAGGGCGTCAAAACTATATTGTGCACTACCAGATTTCCAGAATTCTGCATTTTCTTACTCATTAAACTTCACATTGAATATGTGTCATTTCTCTGCACGAGTTCCAGCCCCAGGGATTGCACAGTCCAAATGTATTTTAATTATATTATTTATTATTTAAATTAATTTAATTACAAAAAATAACAGACTCTGCACATGTTTAAAAATGCCATGCTGTACAACTAAGTCTTGAGTAATTGTTAAATTTCTTGCAGGCCTCCTGCTAGGAAGTACTGTTTTTCTTTAAAAGTGAGAACACTATTATATCCGTCAGTGGAAAGTTTACACATTGTATTTCTTCTTTCATATGCCGTTAAACATGAGGCTCTCTCATTTCCCCCTTTCTTCAGAAGGCAGGAGACCCATCTGGTAATATTCTGCAGATCAGCATTTCTTAAGGAGAGTTTGATTTAAGTGGTGGTTTTGTTGAAGCAACGAAAAAGAAACTTATGAACCTGGGTTACACCACTATGTCTCGTGGTGTTATTAAAGTTTCTCCATGCTTGCTCCATGCCAAATATAGACCTGTCTTTAAGCTGTAGAGGGTCCATAAGAGTTATCATCTTAGTCCTCATCCAACTATATTTTGGACTTGCAACAAAGAAAAAATATCCGATGTTTGCATAGATATTGATTTGCCAGCTAATTTTGTTTGGGGAGTTGAACATTTGCGTAGATAAAATAAGGGTACCTTCAAAAGCTCATGTGGTGTTAAAGTTTTAGAAAAAAGAAAGAAAAGGATCATTTTTGAAACTACTGTCTGCCTTTTCACTTCTGTTTTGTGGCTGGCACAGGGCACATAGGTGTTGAGATGTTACAAGACAGATATTGCCATCTTTTTCCCTTAGAAAAAGCTCAGTGGTTGAGCCTCTTTTCCTTTTAGTCTCTGAGTCAGGAATGCAGAGAAAAATATATGAAAACTGGGAATAAAGCTTTCTTGGCTGAGAGAATGCATCTCAGGGATTTTGCTGTAGAACAATGTTCCAACAAAGATCAGGAAACTTTTCAAAAGTTTCCCTGGAAAAAACCAAACAAACAAACAAACAAATGTCTTGACCAGAAGTGAGGTTTATAATACTTCTATGTTCTTCTTTTCTCAAGCCCTAAATGCCCCAAATTACCCCAGACTTCTGTCTTCTTTTCAGCAAGACTTTGATTCCATAAAAGAAAGCAATGTGTGAAATCCACTGGAGAGTTTTATGCTGCTGTTACTGTTGAGTTTTATGGATTTTAGTCTAGAGTTCTAAAGGTTCAGTATAGGCATCAGGCAGAGAATATGCTGTACAGGAAATGCCAAGTCAGATCAGCATTCTACACAATTCATATATTCTTTCAAGAAAGGGTAGTGACAGATAATTTAGTCCTGGTCATTTAAGTAATTGCATCATCTGCAAATATTACCATCTCAGTACTCAGCATCCTACCCAAATGACTAGCAATTATGTTAAACAGTTCTACTCAAACACACTGAGGCAGCAAAATGCTAAGGTATGCAGTGGTGAAAAATGCACTTCAAATTTAAGTCTGATTTCAGCCAATCTAGCTTCAGGAAATTAGCTGAGGTCCAAATATGTAACTTTATGCTGTCTTTGTAGCTGTTCTAGAAAGTAAAGCAGTGGTAAAAGGTTTGTAATCCAATTCAAGTGTCCCACTTGTAATATATAAATAGCCTACCTGGGAAGGGTCTAGCTATCTCCTTCCCTTCCACAAAGAAGGAAGAGAAGGACTATACTTTTGGCAGCAGTAACTGACAATTTATGAATGACTTTCCTTTTATTCCAAACCATAAAACAGCTTATTTGATGGACTTGCCTCCCTCAGAGACTTAGACAAAGACTTTCTGAAAGCCGTTTCTCTCACCTTGGCAAAAAGGAGCAGTGGATTTTGTTTACCTTGACTTCAGAAAGGCTTTCAACACAGTCTCCCATAGCATGCTCATAGGGAAACTGATGAAGCCATAAGGAGGATGAATGAGCTGTGACATGGACTTAAAACTGTCTGAATGGCCAAGCCCAAAGGGCAGTGCTAGTTGGAGGTTAGTAAGTAGTGATGTAGCCTAGGGTTGATCTTGGGTCCAGTTCTGTTTAACATCTTCATTGATGATCTGGATGATGGGGCAGCATGAGCTCAGCAAAGTTGCTGATGATACAAATATGAAATGATACCATGGAGCCATATATGCCCCATGTTTTCCAGGCCAAAAAAGAATTTCTCTGTTTCTGAAAGTGTCATCTTCATTCTAAAAAGATGTGTCCTTAGTGACCACAGAAGAGCTTGCAATGTATAAGCCAGAGAAGAACATTAATAGTTTAGTTGAAAGCCTTGAGGCAAGGACTCGAGAAGTTCTCTTCTCTCAAGAAAAAGTTTGAAATTTGTGGCTCAGTGAGGTTTTCCATCCCTTAACACAAATTATGTGTAAGAAGTCCATCTCTCACCACCAGATTAAACATCCTCCTATGTCCTGAAATCTAGTTTTTGTTAGTTGGAAGAGTTATGAAAGGAGGGATGAAAAAAAAAACCAAAACACCAAAAAACACCAAAAAAACACCAAAAAACAAAATCAAAACCAAACCCCATATATATAGGATACTTTTGAACCCAATATAAACTCCCAACTTTATGTGTCTCTTACACTCCTTTTTCCTAATGTCAGGGTAAATGTGCTGTGATACCTGATACCTTCATCTTCTGGGAAGGATGGTGCCAGGCAAGCTGCCATGCAGAAAAATTCTACCAGATGAAGCCTTGCTTTAGAGATAGGTGTTCTTGGACCTTTTCAATAAGGAAGAAAAGTCTGGGAAAAGGAGAGGCTAAATGAAGCGAATGAAAAAGTGATGACTCCACAAAAAACAAGTGACTTTTGCTGAGAATTAAGTGAGCCTTGGGAAAAATTAATAATAGAATAAAATTGATAAAATACCTTTCAGCATGGTCTCAAAGCACTGCATGGTTATTAAAACCTAATGCCAAATTTAGCACTATAATAAAAATACAAACAAAAGCAGTTTCACAATATAGTTAAATGTATATAATATACCAAAAATAGAGTAACTCTATACCCCAAACAATCTTACTTTCCCCCTAAGTTTGGAAATATGAAGTGATTTTCAGGCATTGAGTACTGGGCTATGTTGTTTTACAAAGAGGATTGTAAACTAAGTGGGCAATACACATTTTTAAGTAGAAGGCAGAGTGTGGGCAGAAAACAAACCCACTAACTGTGTCATGGAAGTGACCCAGACTCCAGTAAATAGATTTTTAACATTGCCTTTAGACTTCAAATTATCTTAGAGAAAGAAGAAGGCAGGTAAGAAAACAATGGACTTTTTTTCATTGGGTCACAAATTATTTGGCTCAGTAAAAGTATTATCATGTAAAATATCAGATCTCAGTTATGCAGGAAATCAGATGTGTGACTGTTGTCATCCCTCAAAAGCAGTAATTAATATTACTTTTTGTATATATAAGTATATCTGAGACATATGGGGAATTCTTCTTACACCTTATTTCTGATCTGACATCCTAGACTTTCCTTACAATTAATAGAGATTGTCCTAGTTCAGCAGGTGGGACCAGTTTATTACTGTGTGGGTGTGACCAAAGCTATGTATTCTTCACCCTCTATTCATTTCCCATGAACTGTTAACAATGGACCATTTGCAGCAGCTGCCTATGGCACACCTGACCCCTCAGGATATAAGCTGAGTGTTAAGCCTGTGAGATAAGAGCTGTGATAACTTCCCTTCAGGAAGTCATTAGCACCTTACACCCAGCCTGAGGGGGCATGTCTGCTAATGGGCCAGCAACAATTCCAAAATACCCCATGACTCACAGAGTTAGATCACCCACTGTGGGACTCCCTGCCCTGAGGGAGGTACTGGGTGCTCCCACCTGGACCTGAGGGTATATAATCTTGTGGGTTGAAGACCTTGGGAGCCACTCAGCAGATCCAGAGGAGGAACAGAACCTCAACAGGAGGAGACCACCGCTCTCGACAAGAGTGCAATCACCACTCTAGACCAGACTGCAACCACCATCTGTACTAACAGGTTTTTCACCTCCTTTACTTTGGACTCGGAGGAAACATGTGGGGCTCAGCACAGGAGCTAACAAACACTGTTGTGTTTGTGCCCCAGTGTGCTGTGTTACACTTCTGGGGTTTGTGGGTTAAAACCATTTTCTCTTTGTGCTATTGCATTTATTGTAATTTTTTTGTTAAACTGTAACTCTGACTTATAATCTTTTTTGTGTTGGGTTCGTTTCTCCTGCCAGTTTACCTTTAAACCAGCACAGAGATATATAGGCTCCTTCATTCATCATTTACCTGATTCACTGCAGCTATCTTCATTAAAATGAGAGGAATTGTGTTCCAGAAATTCCTGGTTTTCTCCATCAACTTTACAAGGAGTTTAGTAGAACAAAGAGCTCTTCATTCAGTCAGATGAATCCTACCTTAGGCTGTTGTCGGGCTCAGCCTCCATGCTCCTTCCCCTTCTCTGTGTGTTTTTTTCCTTCCTAACCCTGCCCCGGATGTGCTGTTCCATCCCCTCTAAACCCCGCCCCTACCAGCGCCCATATAAAGCAGACCCCAGCCAGAAATCAATTGCTTTCAAGATGTTCTCCACTCAAACTGTGTGTGTGTGTGATTTATCTTGGGAGCAACCCCCCAATCTCGGTCCCAAGAGGCTGGGGCTGAGGGAAAGAGAAATATTTTCCATTTGTGCAGAAAGAAGGAAAGAAGCAGAAAATACTATATTGACTGAAACTTTAAATAGCCAATCTGGAAAATATGGAATTTGGATGAGAGAGTTGCAGGTATTTCTCATATGACACCAGGCAATTTTGAAATATTTAGTGTACACATCCATTTCTAGGACATATGTGCAAAACATTTTTTTGTTTGATTGTACTGAATGCAGTTGGTCAAACTAGAACCTCATTCATCTACCAAGATACTTATTTTTATGTCTTGCAATTTATGAAATAAGCTATGTTCCCTTTCTTGTCCTCTCCTTCCATCCCTTCTCTCTCTGATTTCTTGCTGAGCAGTAAACAAATTCATGGGGATTGTAATGAATAAGACAGGCTGTTTTGAAAGCCTTAGTTTCTGATTTACACAAAATGAAAAGTACTGTCAGAATGGCATCTTTGGCTCCATACCACTTGAAAAAATATATTGTGACTGAAAGCTGAAGAAAAATGCTTAACCTGCAGCCCCTTAAAATGGATATCCCAAGAAAAAGTCACTACCCCTTCCTCTCTGGCTTAACTTCAGTAATCTGATACCTAAATTGCCAGTGCAATCAGGATTTGACAGGTCTAAAATCAATTAGGAGGAACTGGGAATAGGAACAGTAATCTCCAAATACTGACTATAAACTGCAAAACTATAATTAGATATAGATCTGGAAGATAAAATCAAGTGCATTTAGAACACGGAGGAAGAAATTATCTAAAAAACAAGCTTTTTTCCACAATGCACAGAGGCTACCATAGGAAAAATACAAGAACTGAATGAGACTACTGCCCATTCTAAAGTAATAAATGAAAGACAGAGGCCAGTTTTATTTCAGTGCAGTACACATTGTAGTGTATTTTACATATCAAGAACAGCAGCATATTAAAAAGGAGAAAAAAGAAAGTAATGTAGTTCTACAGAAACTGAAGTTAATGGAAATATTAAAAAAAAAATTATGAGCCAGATTTATCAGAAAGGGAAAAGTTTCCTCATTTTAGAGAAGTGGATGTTTTAAATCCAAAACAAAGTAGGCATCACAGAATAAGGAGAGGAAAAGTAGTAAATAAAAGTAATGAAGCTATGGTTGGTTGAGGGAATTTAGGTATAACTGAGCAATAATATGGAAAACAGTAAAAGTAGTGTTGTTGGTAACAGACTCTCCTGGTTCCAGCCAGGGTAATGTTAATTTTTGCAGTAGCCAGAAAGGGGGCACAGATAGTACCCCAGAGGTTGTTCTATACAGTCTCACATAATTTTCTCTGAGAATAGAAAGATGGGTCTCTTCCAGGTTGGGGTAGTGTGGCAAAGAGAGCACTCTGCATATGAAGGACTCGCTTCTCTCTTACCTCTCTCTTGTACCTGTTGGCATTAATATTGTTGCTGTTACTGTTCCTTTTCTTATCTCTTTGCTGTTTCCAGTAAATTGTTCTTATTGCAACCCATTATCTTTAACTTTTGTGCCTCCAGTTCTCCTCTTTACCCTACCATAGGGTGGAAGGAGGAGGAAGGGGAAGGGAGAACGTGGCACATACTTTCACTGGGAACACTAAGTTGGAGAATACCATTCCTAAACCCCCACACAGATCTATGAAGACAGTGGGTATTGTAAAGCATCATTCTAAACCCAAGAAAAAATAAAAGAGAGATAAGAATAGATTAACACAGGAAACAAGGAGGAGGGTGATCTGCAACAACAAGCAATTTCCCCCTCACAGTTTTGCCCAAGCACCAGCATCTTTATACAATACTGCGTCTTCGTCCAGGTGACAGACTTAAACCCTTCAGGTGGGCCTTCACCCTGAAGGTGAAGAGGGGATGGTTGTTCCTCACCATCTGAGGCTGAGGCTGAGTTTCCATGATTAAGGGTAAAGGAAAGTAGAGTTGTGGAAAGGATTCTTTGAGATCCACGATGGACCTTTGAACTAAAGAAGCAGAAAGGGCTGAAGAATTACGTGAGATGTATTTGTCTGTTTGGGACCATGGTTAACAAAGTTACTTTTTGAGGTAGTTTTTATACAATTATGAAAGAAGGTTAAAAAAAAAATCTGTATATAGTGGGAGACTGAGAAATGGCCAGGTTGTAAAAAAAATGGAAGTGAGTTTTAAGCTATACACTCAGTATTACAGCTTAACACTATATTGGCAAGTCTTTGACAGGATTGGAATGAAACTGTAGAAACAGAAAGTATAAGAGAATATGGACTTATAAACTGTGGATTTGTGAATCAATAAAATTACATCTATAGAAGTTAAAAGTTCAAATACCCCTGTCAAGAAAAAGAAGTTTTACAAGCAATACAGGTAGATATACTAGGTAATAGACTGTAAAAGAAACCTGTTTGTAAGATGGGAATACAAAAAAATCATTAACTACAACATACACACATAGCACAATGTTCTCTACAAGACCTAACTGAAAGTGACTTTATTAGCTAGAAGTCATTTTGGTTTTAGTAGATAGCCTGAAGAATGAAGAGGCAGTTTAGAGGTCATCTGAAGAGGAATGAAAAGTAATAGTTTTCCTATGAGCCACAGGCAGAATCAATTGGTTTTTTATTGTTTTTAAGGTATCTTAATAAATTCAGAGTGCAAGGGCCTTCTGAAATTCCCTAAACTGCTCCTTATAGGTCAAGGAAGCTGAGAACTGGACAAAGGAAGTGACACAAAGAGCAGGTAAAAGTGTTAGAAACATGAGATCTGAACAGTATTTGGAAAATTAGTAGCTTTGAAATTAGAATTCATGCATACTGTTCCCTGCTACAATACAGAATATATGGATATCCTCCCTCCCAAAATCTCCTCAGCAATCAGATGTCATCACCACTTACAAGTAGAGTTAACATGCTGGTAATCAAAAAGCAGAGTACAGGCAAAGTCTGACCATAATTATATCCTGTGACCTCATAAAAGTACAAGAACTATAGAGGTGCCTCTCAAATTTCCAAGAGAAAATACTAAAGATTAAATGGATTTTAAAGTGTTGTGGGTTTCTAGCAAGCAGTAATGAGAGAAATCTTTGTTACTGAAGTTTTCTGTCTTTAAAACAGAGAACAAGAACTAAGAAGAAACATTATCTGTCAGAATCCTGGAATTAGAATAAGTTTAGAGAGTTCAACAATTATGCGAAATTACTGGAAGTGAAAATAAATTGAACATTCTGCAAATTAGTAAAATGGAAAAAAATTTAAGCTACAGTAAAACAACCAATGTGACAAAGAAAAGGACAGGCAGGTCTGTAACAGGGGAGTTTCAGAGAAAATGCTTGGTTTGGCAATCAATTTGATTAGAGATAGTAAGACACTGTCATATAGTTCAAAGGAGACAGTGTATTATTTTAGCAATTGTGTGAATGTCTAATTTTCAAAGCTAAAGGCTGGGGGAAGAGGTTATGCTCATGTTTTATAACTGACGCAGCCACAAATAGAAAATAGAGACTTTTTAGAGAAGTGCATTACACTGGCAGTCTGAAGAGAAACATGATAACAAAACATTGCTTACTGGTGAGAAAGTTGATGGTTGAAAAATTCTTTCTCTTTCAAGCAAGATGGAAAAGCCACAAAAAAAAAAAGAAAAAAAAGAAAAAGAAAAAAGAAAAACTGAAAATGTATCTCTCAGGGATATTGTTGGTGAAGAAAAACAATTAGATCTAAAATAATAATCAATTTAGATAATATTTTTGAGATAAAATAAGGAGCTGCTTTGTTTGTTTGTTTGTTTCCTGATTTTATAGATATCTTGGTATTATCATTTTAGAAAATGAAAATGTTGTCAAATTTAATAAGAGTAATGCACTTCATCATTTTTTGTGCTACCTGTGCAATGCTGAACTTTAGTAATTTTCATGGGAAAGCAATAGGGCACATATGAATATAAATAGGTCATGTGATTATCTGTCACGTAATTGTCTTTCTTCTTTGAAAGTGTAAACCTGTAAATTTAGCTGTGCTTCTCAGTATAAAATAAACAATGACAAACCAATTGGCTTAATTTTTAAGGAAACTAAACTAGAATTAAAAAAAAAAGTGTAAGAAAACCTACAAATCCAACTGAGTTAAAAGTGCAGTAAGATTATTAGATACAAACTATACAGAAAAACATGCCAGTATGTAAATTTCCACATCTATATGTTGCAGCTTTCTGAAGAGACACTGGTTAACACCTATGTGCTATATTATGAAAAAACAAATATTTCATGAGAACCAAAACAATTTCGTTCTCAGTGACAAATAAAAAGTAACCATGATGCAACAATAACATCAGAAATTAGATCCTTTGACAAACCAGTTCTTCCAATAGCTGGTGCGGATTTAAAATAATGAAAGTCCTTGAGCAATGGGAAGAAAGAAAGCTCTTTTGTAGAGGAAAGAGTAGTCACTGTTAAAGAAAATTCATTTCTTATATTTCTTTTTCCATTTCAACATTGACCTTTAAGTTTAATAGATAGGTGCATCTTTAAAGGATGGGTATGTATATCACTTGGAACAGTGGTCAAATATGACCAAGGATGTGAACGTTACATTTTACTGATGTTCAAAGATAATTTTAACAGCATTCTCATCCTAGTGAGACATTCTTTCATACAACTCAGCTCAAGAATAACATAAATCCATGATCAAACTGTATTCACATGTATGGACTGGAGTAGAGTGACATGAAGAATTTGGATTCTTAGATGTTTGCTGAGAAAAAAAAGTAAACAATTAATTAGTAAAAAGTAGAAGCTTGACTAATTTATTCAGGATATTTCAATACTGCTGAATAACTACAAGAATTTGCTTTCTCATGTATACTAACTTCATGAAAAGAAATTAATTCTTACCAAGAAACTTCTAATGACCACCTTGCAAGGAAAAAAGTCACAAAAAATCCCCCAAAACAAACATCTCAATTCAAATATTTTCAAATAAAAGTTCTAAAAATCCAATTACATATTGGAACTCTAACTGAAGCAGTCTTATTGAACTACATGATTCAAAAAGAAAAACAATAAGAAAAACATTACTCTTTTAATAAATTAATAAAGGAAAAGGAGGGAATAGGGAGATTCAAACAGAGGATGACCTTGAAAGATAGAACTGGAGTGAGACTATATATTTTCCATTTTTTTTACACAGAGAAAATAGTGGAAAATGATGTGTCAATAGAATCTGTTGTTTGCAGTGCAGTTTTCTGGAATAGCTGTAGAGAAAGAATCTTCTTTTTCTGTCTCCATTGACTATGCTCAGAAGTATGAGGGTACTGGAAAGAAATTATCATTGTAATCACTATTAATATCCTTACATATCTTCTAAGCATTCATGTAGGGAAATTCACTTTATGCAGAATAGAAAAGACAACAAACAAACAAAATCAGCAATGGTTCCAGTGAACAACATCTGGTAAAGATGGTGCTACGATGTTTAAGGAAATTTTCATACCTCTCTCTCCTGTTAGTCATGCAAAATATATTATGGGATATCCTATTATTTAAAGAATTATTCTGTCAAGGCAAATAGTAAAGAAGAAGGAAAAGAGACACAGATATTTAGAAATATGGAATGTCTGTTGTAAAATACACAAGACATAGATTAAGTAAATCCAAATCATAAATCAGATACTTTGAATACTAATAGAAATATTGCTTCACAAAATAGTGGATATGATTCAACTTTCATAAGACCTACCAACCATAATTTATTCTGTAAAGTTATAACAACTTCAGCCTTAGTCATCTGTCTAGTTGTTTGGTGTGTTTCTACTTGCTGCTATTTCTAGAGCTGTCCTAATAAAAGTCATTGAACTCTTTCCAAGGGTTACATGCACCATTCTCTCACTCTGCCATAACACAGTCCTAAATAGGAATTGACTGGTTTTTGACCTGAGAATCTCAAACACTTTCCCTCTTTGTTTGCGCTGGAAAGAGAGTATGTATTCATCATAATCTCATGGAATTCATGCATGTTCATAAGAATTGTAGGATCACAGAATATCTGAAGTTGGAAGGACCCCATAAGAATCATCAAGTCCAACTCCCTGCTCCTCACAGGACTAACTAAAATTAAACCATATGACTATAAGCATTGTCCAGAGAACTCTGTCAGACTTGGTGCTGTGACCACTTCCCTGGGGTGACTGTTCCAGTAACCAACCACCCTCTCAGATGAGAAACTTTTTCTAAACTCACATGTTGCTAAATATCTCCAAGCAAGCACAACAGGAAACTTTTATTCCCCAGATCTGGAAGAGAAATGTTAAAGAGTAAATGATATTGAGAAGGACAAAAGGTGACTGTGGAGCCAGTATTAATTTTGAGAAAACAGATATTTTCTGAATTTATGTATCTTCTGTTTTAGTTTGAGAATCAATGATTGTAATATGGTCTTCCTTTTTTCTTAATTTTATACTTTTGGGAAAAATACATTCACTATTAACATTTTAATACTAGAATACAACCACTGAAATTTTACTTCATTAGTGCCCTAACAAGTAATTATTTATCTCTTTTCTTTCCTCCTCAGAAATATATGGAAGTCATTAAAATTACCTCTGCTGCATTTATTTAGGCATAGATGAAATGCTTGATGACTATCAGTGTTTACAGTTGTAGTAAAATAATAAGACAGTTCCTGCGGGAAATAAAAAATTGTCTCCAACCAACAATATGATGTCCAGAACACCGAGAAACCAACTCTGGAACAGAAAGAGTAGCTGACCAAGGTTCAGGTGGTATCAGCTTAATAGAAAATAGTAACACAGAAATAGAGATTCAAAAAGTCCAGTTTAAACAGTTGGAGGGATTGATAGGAAAAACCACATCAGTCACATGTGTTGTCTTGCTTGACTACTACGACTTCAATGCCCCATTTTCCCTCTGCAGTAGGTACCACTAAATCTCTCTTGGATGACACACCTCACCTCCAGTGATCCTTTCTTTCTATATGCCTGGATGACACACAAAGGGCTGTGTCAACCACGAGAAGGGAAGATTGCAAGGCCACATCTGCTTAACACATGCACTATGAGTCCCATTGGCTCATCCCTTACCACCCCACTTCTGATGCATCCTGTGCCAAGGGGCTTTAGGAGTCATTTTACAGCATCTGATATGCTTTTCATGAGCAGCAACAGCAAGATGTCACTGGTCTTTATCTCTCCAAGGCAGCATAACTCACCATATTTGCAAGTACAGCAGGATCTCAAGCATCTTCTCACTTTTCCCCCATCAAATTTGTGTTCTTGTGCTGACAGCTGCACCCATTAGGTTTGCTAACTTAATTTCCCTCACTCTAAAGTAATAGAACCCAATTTCCTCCTCCTTCCTCCTTTGCAACAGTGATTGTTACTGAGATTGGAGACAACAATCTGAGCCAAATAGACATTAGTAGCACAGAAGCCTAATTTTTCCTGAACAGACCCCTTATTTAGTTAGATTCTTTTATCACATCATTCATCACAGCCATCAGTTTTAACCTGTTCCTGTGATTCAGTTACCCTTAATGCAGCAGTTCAACTAATTATGCTGCCTTGTACACACAGCAAAAGTTTTGTCTTATTTGCTTTTTGCTGAATTAGCATTTTGTGACCAAACACCAATGACCATCACTATTCAGCTTCCTGACAAAGAGGAAAATAATCACTTACACCATGTCAAATTAGAAATGGAGATCACTCAAGGGAAATATGCCACTCAGCTGAGAATTGCTACATGACCTTGTTTACAGGGTGAAACCTCACATAAAGCAGAAGTCCCAATTTTATCAAATGTAAAGCAATAACAGAAATAAGCTTAAACCCAAAACATAGTTCTCCCCTGCATACTAACTGGCAACTTGCTTAATTGAGAAGCTCAATGCAAAAAATATTCATTTTATGCCAGAAAATCAGCATGTTTCTTGTTCCATGTTACAACTTCTCCACATTTCAGCCAAAACAGACCCTCGTCAGGTTTACATAGTTTTGAATTAATTTTGATAAATTTTAGTGCTGTCCAAATTTCCAGAAATGCCTGGCTACTATTACTCATAGTAATAAAGGCTATTCTTCAGCATGGACTGTGTTATCTTTATTAAGCTTGATGACAAAGCAATAAAATACTAGACAAAATTAAACTTTGTATATATACTGTATATATATAAAAAACTGCATACACATAAACACACAAGTTCAAACTTACATTTACACATACATTCATTTGTAGACAAAAGTATATTCATTTCCTCTCAAGAAAAAACAGAACTCATGTGAAATAATTTTTCTTGGAAGGACTGTATTAGGTTAGCAGAGAAATGGGTTGAATTTTCAGCACTACGAGTAATTCAGGTATAAACAATTCCAGAAGAGCATACATACATACATTTTAACAACTGGATTTCCTGATTGCTTCAGACACTTAAACACGTGACTAGACCTTAACAAGAACTTTCAGAAGTGCTTAATTAGCAAATTTGTCCTCACCACATTTTGGAGAGAGTATTATGAAGATTCTCAGTAGGCTGTACTTCAGAAAATAAAAAAAAAAAAGAAAATAAAAGAAAAATAAACAAACTATATGTTCCAAGCATTTAGGGATGAAAATCTACTGTGAACCTACTTGCACAATTACCTTCTCTTACTCTCTCTTCTACCTGAATTTTTTATTCAGCTGAGAAATATTATGACTTGCCCCAGAACCTAATCTAGCCCTTATTCTGAAGAAGGCAGGGTGACCTTGTCTTAATCTGATCCCTTCCAGCTACTGTGAGAGTAAATAGTTAGCTGCGACCCAGGCACTGCAGCTGATGCAGGAACAGCTGATGAGTTCCTTCAGCTCCTGTGGCTGAGAAGATCGGTGCTAACTGATACTATCTGCAGCAAAACCAATTTTAATTTCTTTTCACTGAATATAGTAAACTTTGAACCAACCTGTTTGACAACTTGAAGCCAGTTTTTGAAAATCAGTTGACCTAGCAGACAGATATAATCACAAGACAGCTTGGCAAAGAAACTGGCAGAATAGTCATATTTATTGGAAAGATCTCAGATCTACCTGATGTTCATTATGCATGTCTGAAAGCTTCTGTGATGTTTCACAACAGTTGTATTGCAGGTTGCTCTGGCAATAACACAATTTTAGACTTCTACTATCTTTTCCTGGAAACTTGTACTTTCAGCCACTTTGAATTTTTTAAACTTTTTTTCCTCACTTTCTGCTGCATAGGTTTTCACCCCTTCTTCAGTAAGAAATTTGAGACAGTTCAGTATAATAATGTAAATTTTTTTTCAAAGATTTCAAAGGAAAATAGAACTATCCCATTTACAGTCTGTGAAAATGGCTTGAAATTCTAAATAAATTATCATTACACCTAAGAAATAATTATCATTTTCCTTGGGGAAAGAAGAAAATTAATTCATATTTGCTCAGGCTTTAAAACCTTGGAAATCACCTCTTCAGAAATTTTTAAGAGGTTGGCTCCTCTTACCGCTGACTAACCATGTGCACATGCTTATGAAAATAACTCATACAAACTCCAGCTTCAATAAACTTTTTACTTATGTTTTCCATAGAGTATGCTCAATGCCTGAAAACTGTAATTCCTGTATGACATCTCCACTCACCTCGCTCAGCTTTTGGGGAAGATTTGTTGAACTCCACAGTTGTGCACAGGATGACCTGCATTTTATTTCTCTCACAAAGGAAACAATATTTATGCAAGAAAAGAATTCATGTTCATGCAAAGTCATAGTGTTTTCAGTGATATTCAAAGTCGTTTTCCTTCTGTTTTCCCCACAAATTTACCAGTTTATAGTAGATTAATAAAAATAGGGAAACCTTGACATTTCTTAAGCTGGAAGCTAGCAACTTCTCACCTGTATCATTACACAATTTATTTCATATTCTACGTATATCTTTATCACCCCATAATATCCTTAGTAAAGAAATATTGTGATTATAAAGTCATAAAGAGATAAATAAAAAAATTGCTGTGATCTGTGTTAATGAATTGTCATGCAGTCATTAATTACATAGCCATGTCCACCCATAGGAGTCCTGCTTCACAGTGCACAAGGAAGACTGTTTTCACAAAGTGATCAACCATGCAGTATTTCTTTTTTCTTCTCATCATTTAATACATGTCCCCATGCCTAATTTTCTGCACACCATCCAAAACTTCCATTGAATACATAATTATTCATTTTCTAACGGGCTTTCCCTTGGTGCTTTTTTTTTCCTCATAGTTTCCTACTTATTAACAGAAATTAATGAATTTATCTTCATAATGTCCCTGTGGTATTTTTCCTCCTGATTTTACAGATAGGGAATTGTCAAAAGTGCCAGCTAATTTGGGGTGGTAATTTGAGATGCCCAAGGTCTGATTTCTCAGAGTACGTAGCAATATATATGCTCAGAGTAGTGCTCCTATTTATCTTAGTGACTGCTGCAAAATCTCAGCAATTCTTAAAAAAAAAAAAATGCAGAATCCCAAGTTGTAAGTCCAAAATATGGGGATAGAGAATTTTTATTATTCTAAAAGAAAATCTCTGACAAAGACAGGATGCAACTGGCTTTCTAGGAACATTCAGTGACTTTTATCACAATGCCTTTTTTTCATCTGCCTCAGCAGTGCCCATGTCCAAAGCATTAAGTGATCTTTAGTCATGATACAAAACTGATTCATGTCCAAGCACTGTTCATCCTATATTTTTAATGAAGTGGGACACTTTTGATCTTTAATTTCAATCCTTAGGCAAAACACATATTCACATAGTGATGAATTAAAATTAACTTTATTTGGACATTTTTTAATGTTGGACTGCTGGGCAATTTTGCAGTTTAAAGAGTCTTTCAATGTAGCCTTGTGGCTTAGAACTAATTAATTTCAAGACTGAGGATGTGGTAAAAAAAATAATAAATTGAACAGCATCCGTGTATGCATGTGTCCCCCCACATGCAAACTCACTGAAGAATAACTGAGATTATCAGGTGTCCAGAGCAGCCCTTTATTCAAAATATGATGGAAACTGGAAAAGGGAGGAAACAATTACTGTGTGGACCTCCCACTAGAGGGAGGTGGAGGAACACATTTAACCAGTGATTTTGGAGCCTAACAACAAAGCAGAAATGCTGAGATTCAAAAGCTAATGATTTTGCACTGATAGGATTGTTAAGGGGTATACATATTTTGGAAAAACAGTAGGAGATCTATGGCACTCCCCGTTTCTTATAAACATGTACTATATGACTAGTTAAAGGACACAAGAAGTGTTCTCTATCCTTCAAGCTGCGGGGAATGATGACAAAAGAACCAGGAAGAGCCATCAGATCCATACATGACTCTGAACCTCAGAACAGAGAAATTAATAAAACCAGGCTCACTAAAGATGAGTATGAGGACATTGGTGGAATGGTGGGCTAGTGATGTCCTTCAGTCTGCCTTTCAATGGAGGTAGAGGATGGAGATCTGCAAGACAGAAAAGACACAATGGATTACTGGTGTGTTAGAAACCAATGAAGCACTTGAGAATGGTCATGTAAGAATTAGGACTTCCCTCAAAAAGATGGTGCTATCAATAGCCGAGCTGCAATGCATGGGCAGGAAGAAGGAGGTGTTGGAAGCCATTGTGCAGCAGAAAACCTATGACATAATGGGTTAAGTCACATAAGTGGAGTGCTACAATGAATGGCTATAAACTCTTTAAAAGGGATAGGCAAGGAAGAGGCAGTGTATGTTAGGGAGTGTCGTGACTGTCTGGAGCTAAATGATGGTGACAATATGGTGGAGTGTTTATGATAAGAATCAGACATGAGACCAATAGGTCAGATATCCTGATAGAAATCTGTTATAGACCACAAAACTAGGATGAAGAAGCAGGTGAGATATCTTAAAAGCAGCTGGAAGAAGTCTTGTGATCACTGTCCCTTGTTCTTGTCACAGACATCATCTTTACAAATGACTGCTGAAAATAAAGCACAGCAGAGAGAAAACAGTCTAGGAGGTTCCTGGAGTGTGTGGAAGATAACATCCTGGCATAGCTGGTGAGTGAGCCAGGGAAGGTGCCCTGCTGGACCTGTTATTTGTCAAGAGGGACTTGAGGGCAATGTGATAGTTGGTGGCTGTTGGACACAACTGATCATGAAATGATTCTCAAAGAATCAAGGAGCAGGATCAGCAGAACCACTGCCTTGTAATTCTAGAGGGCAGACTTTGCCCAGTTTAGAAGCATGGCTGGAAGAGTCCTTTGAAAGGCAGTTCTGAGGCGCAAAGGACATGAAAGACAAAGTGTATGGGAAGATGATTGGCCTGGCCACAGAGAGAGCTATCGCTGGAAATTAGGCAGAAAAATAAAGTTTATAACCTTTAAAAGAAGGGGTAGTCAACTCAGGAGGACTGCAAGGACATCATGATGCTATGCAGTGATAAAATTAGAAGGGCTAAAGGCCAAGAAGAATGTATAAAAACAATACAAATGTTTTTACAAATACATCAGCAACAAAGGGAGGTTCGAGGAGGTTTATTGGATGCAGGAGGAAGTAAAGTGACAAATGCTGATTAAAAGGCTGAGGTACTTATTACCTTTTTTGCCTCAGTGTTTAATAGTGAGACCATTTTTCCTCAGGGTATCCAGCCTCCTGAACTGCAAGACAGGGATAGGGAGCAGAATGAAGCCCTGGTAATCCAGGAGGAAAGGGTTGGTGCCTGCTATGCCACTTAGACATGTACAAGTCTATAGGGACAGATGGGATCCACTCAAAGATACTGTGTGAACTGGTGGAAGTGCTCACTAAGCCACTTTGCATCCTTTACCAGCAGTCCTGACTCACCAGGGGAATCCCAGTTTACTGTCCTTAGCAAATGTGACACCCATCTGCAAGATGGGTCAGAAGGAGGATCCAGGGAACTACAGGCCTGTCAGCTTGACCTCGATACTGGGAAAGGTCATGAAGCAGATCACCTCAAGTGCCAACACAGGCACAAGAAGGACATACAGGGAATCAGGCCCAGTCAGCACAGTTTTAAGAAAAGCAGGTCCCATATTACCAACCTGATTTCCTTCTATGACAAGGTGACATGCTTAGTGAATAAATGAAAGGCTGTGAATGTTTTCTGCTTGGACTTTAGTAAAACGCATGACACCATTTCCCACAGCATGTTCCTGGACAAGCTGGCAGCCCATGGCTTGGACAGGTGCACTCTTTCCTGGGTAAAATCCTGGCTGCATTTCCAGGCCCAGAGAGTGATGGTGAATGGAGAAGTGTCCAGATGGATGTTGGTCACTAGTGGTGTTCCACAAGGCTCAATACTGGTGCTAGTCCTGTTTAGTATCTTTATGGATGATCTGGACAAGAGGATGCAGTTCACTCTTAGTCAGTGTGCAGATGACAGCAAGTTGAGTGGGAATATCGATCTGCTGGAGGATAGGAAGTCTCTACAGAGGGATCCTGAGATACTGGATCAATAGGTTAAGGCCAATTGTGTGAGGTTCAACAAGGCCAAGCACCAGGTCCTGCACTTGGGTCACAACAATCACATGCATTGTTACAGGCTTGGGGAAGAGTGGCTAGAAAACAACTCAGCAGAAAAGGACCTGGGGGTGATGGTTGACAGCCACTGAACATCAGCTAACAGTGTGCCCAGGTGTGTTCAGGTGGCCAAGAAGCCAAGTGTATCTGGATTGTGTCAACAATAGTGTGGCCAGCAGGACCAGGGCAGTGATCATCCACATGTATTCTGGTGAAGCTGCATTTCGGCTCCTGTCTTCAGTTCTGGGTCCTTCAAAACAAGAAAGACACTGAGGTGCTGGAGTGTGGAGGGTTTGGAGCACGGGTCTTATGAGGAGTGACTGAGGAAGCTGGAATTGTTGAGTCTGGAGAAGAGAAGGTTCAGAGTAGACCTTATAACTCTCTATAACTACCTGAAAGGAAGTTGTTGTGAGATGGGGTCAGTCTTTTGTCCCAAGTAACAAGAGATAGGATAAGAGGATATGACCTCAAGTTGCACCAGCGAAAGTTTATGTTGGATATTAGGAAAAATTTCTTCCCCATAAAAGTGGTCAGGCACTGGAATAGGCTGTCCTTGGAAGTGGTGAAATCACCATCTCTGAAAGTGTTCAAAAAATGTGTAGATGTAGCACCTGGAGACAACCCAGACTTGGTAGTGATGAGTTAACAGTTGGACTTGACTTTAGTGGTCATTTCCAACTGAGTGATTCTATGATTCTATTGCAACCTATTTAGTTGTGAGACTGGCAAGACTTTACAAGGTTTGTATGATGTTTCAGAGAGGTAAGAGCTCTATGACTTTTTACAAGTTTATAATTGGCCAGATTTGGGCAAATTTGCATAGTACAAGGTACAGTCCTTATATGAATATGATCTAATACCAAATTTTGTAGGAGTCAAAACACATCCAAGACAAAATTGTCTCTTTTCCTTTTTTTTTCTGTAATGTAATCTAAAGAATATTTTGTGCAGCATCATTCGCAGAAGTAGCTGAACCATTTATGCTGAACAATAAAATAAACTTTATTATTCAAAATGCCTAAAAGTAGAAAGCATAACAGAAACAAAATCTTCCTTCAGCAGTTCTATGGCACAGGACTTTTCAGCTCTATAGATGAAGTTTTTCAAGCTGTAAAAAGCTATTGAGTTTTAAACTGTGAAGGGATGCAAATTTTAGATAACATGATATCTGTTGCATACGTTGTGCCCTATAAACCCCTTATAAACGTTACCAGAGCTCCATCAGAAACTAAAAAAGAATTTTTGGTTATATTTGGCATAGTTACTGCAAATCATGAAATAATATCAGTGACATATATTTGCCTAATTAAATACTCAGTGAAGTGAACATCCATTGATGGCATGTTCTCGCTTCTTGTGTGTAAAATTGGGTTTGGCAAAATGCTCCATGCTCTTACCATAATAAACTATGTGGGTTCTTCCATCACAGCCACATGATAAAGTAAGTGAAATCATGTAACCAACATATGAATATGTCACTTATAACTATATTTGCTTCTGTAAGAGTGAGATCTGTCATATAAATGACATTTTACAGATTTACAGGTCATATTTTTTGCCAGCAACGCTTTCAAAAAGTTTCAGTGATGCTCTGATGTCATGGACCTGGTTTTAGATGGCCATATGAGACAGACCCATATAAGAAGGTATTCAGCTTTTAAAATTTTCTGAATGGTTATGAAAGCCTTGAAAGAATAAATTATTCAGATAAAAATAGTTTTAATAACCCAGATTATAAAAGTTCTTCCTCCAAAGAACATAAGTAAAAATAATGTGGGATGCCTGCACCCATATTAAAAGTATTCATATTTTGTATGTTTTCATTTGCTATTATTTATTTTAATATTTCAGAGAATTGTATTAAATTATTTCTTATTTCTTCAGATCAAAAGAATCTGCGTTTAATATTCCGTAGGGGCAATTATCCGTGTGGTCTCACGTTATCTTATTGGAACATCAAAACTTGTTTTAGATTTCTGCTAATACCCCTCTGGTCAAATCCTGTATTCACATGGAAACTATTGGTTGAGGTTGAGGACTGACTTTTAAGTGCAAGGAGGAGAAAAAGACAATCTCAGACCTATAAATGGACCACCAGGGGATGCTTTGAAGATGAAATGAAAGCAAAACACACACTACGTGTGAATGATTACTTAGAAACTTCTTTCATGTGAGTGCTGGGAAGAAGTTTTGTTTCTAATGGACAAACCTGATGACAGACCTGGAGAAATTTGACATTTCCATATGCTTTCTTTGCTATTTTGCCTGTGAGTGTAGGCAAAGGCTCTTCAATCAGTAGCTGTTGTATACAGAAATGACTTTTTTTAAATGCTTTTTTGAAAATGATTTTGTGCAGTGGCTATTGACATTCACTGTGCATATTTCTTAAAAGCTTCTCATAACCTCTTAGTTTATAAGGGTCCATTTTCAGTTAAGTATTTAACCTGATTGTGTAAGGTTTTATTCCCTCTTGTATAAAAAGCCAAACAAAATAACCAGTGACAGCTACATTTTTGGACATTCAGGCAGCTCTCTTAGCTGCTGTCTAGTCAATGGAGAGAACCAGAAGCCCCAGGAGTTAACCAAACTGATGGATATCTGAGACAGTGTGGACTGCTCTCTAGAGCCATCTTACTTCAGCTCATAGGCTGTTACCAACATCTTTAATTAGACATTAGGCAGATTATTTCCTCCTTACTGAAAACCTATTAAGTCTGGTGTGACAGCTGGAAACCAGGAACAACACTATGAGTATCTTAGGTGATGCCAGATGTCTATGTGTGTACAATTAAATCCAGTCCCTGCATTCAGATACTTACATTTAAATACCTGCAACTTGATACTTAATCTGACTTGTGCTGCTTACCTGGCATTAAGATGAAACTTCCTTTGCTTTTAAATATTGATTCTGAGGGATTTTATTCTCTGAAATACACTGTGGTCACTGAGAAAAGACACTGCATAGAAAGGGACCTCAGGTAGGACTCATCCCAACTCAGCTTAAACACATGATCACATCTGAGTGAATTGTCCTGAACCTATATTAACCTCAACAGAGGGAGGAAGAGAACTCTGAGCTATAATTCACCCAACCTACATTTTATATTTTCTTTAGAATGAAATGAATGGTTCCCTAAAAGTAGTGGGTTTTCTGTACTGACTGTGAAGAGAATAGAGGGGGACTAGCTCTGAAGCAATGTCTGTATTAGAGCTGGCTACATCTGATGGTATGAATCCACACCAGCTCTGACCACCACCCAGCGAGCAGCACTTTGCAAAGGGCTTCTGAAACAAAGCCTGCTTTACAGAGACATTGCTAATCCTGAAAGTGGTGGAGGGAGCCTATGACAGCTGCCTTCCCTCCGCACACTAAGGTTACAATATTGGGTCAGCAAAAAAGCTGAATTTGCTGTCTTTCCTCAGTCCTCAACCTCTTCAGGTAGGAAGCAGCAGGGTCTAATTCAAGCAACAATTGTTACATTTTGTCACTGCTTATTCTCTCTCTGCCTTGACTGTGTATGAGCTCTCCAGTATGAGGAAGATAATCCCAGTGAATTTTTATGTAGTTTTCCTCAATAAGACTTTTTTATCTTGTCTTCAGATGATGGTGACTTCTAATGAATAAAAAAGCTGGTTTCTCATTGTATGAGGATGTCCACGGGGGTATTTGAACCTGTCCACAGTGTATGGAAAACAGCCTTAAATCTTCAGTGTTAAAGGCAAACAAGAATATGGGAACTATGATGCTGAATCAAACAAAAGATTTTGCTAGCCTCTTCCACTATTATTAGTATGTACTTTACACAAATATATGAAAAAGAAGTCCTCCAAGTAGGAGGAAGGCGTTCTCTGTTACTGTAAGCACTCATGCTTTAATCTGAATTTAGAATAGGCAGTGGGAATTTATTTTATACACTTTTTCATTTTCTTAAACTAATAATTCTACTTCCAGATACTATGATGATATCAGTGAGATCTTTAACTGGAGATTTAAAAAAAGAAGTACTAGGGATCCAAAAGTAAAATAGTATTCTTCTGGAATAGAACATAATCCCCTATATTGTATTTAGAATAACAATGCAAATAAAGTTCTCACTTTCTGGAAAGGTAGAATTAATCCTATACAAAATGCAGAGCTCATTTTCTCTTATTTGTAAATGCCTAAAAGATTATTTTGACCTTACTTTTTCAGTATTTGTCTAGAGTCATTGAGGTGACTTTTGCACTTGACATTTTGTTTAACATGATTATATAGCTTGTATATGGTATTATGACAGGCAGAAATTGAAAGGTAATGCTCTTGTGTATATGTCCCATTGAACTTTCAATACAAGCAGCATGAAAAATTTTATCCCTCAAGATTTCATTGGGACTGTTGCACCCTGGAGAACCACCTGTTTCTGAAGGAAAGTGTCTTGAGTGATTTTATAGTTTGGATTTGGTGGAAAAAATACTGACTGCTTCAGGGTATTCTCATTATGTAACCAGAAGCAGAATAATACCCTATTTTGAGAATATATGATGTTGGTTATTAAACTGATGATTTAATCAGAAACCTACAGATACCAAAGAACCACTTCATCAAACATGGTAACTTGAGGACTCAGTTTTTCTGACCAGCAAGGTTATTCTTTGTCTTAAGCTGTTTAACACTTTTTATGGTTCTCCTTGGTTATGATCTTCATGCTCACCTAGTCTATAAGAATGCTCAAGGTTTCTTGCACTTAGAAAGTTAATATTCTGAAGGATTAAACTGAAATTCTATGCAAAATGTGATTATGATATTTTTCCAAAATACCCAGAGGCAGCCGACTGTGTTGTCAGAGTACTACAAGAACAGAAATACATCTGATACTACTAAGATGCATAGTAAATTGGTGTGTGGTCCAATAGCTTATCTGTGTCTTAGAGGACATTTTTATTAGATTTGCTAAATCATTTTGCTCCTCAGGCTGACTTTGTTTGCAAAATTTCTTTCTTTTCTTCAAAGAATGAGCTGCAAATGCCAATGTAAATACTGACAGAATGTGTGAATGATGTCAGAGTATTTGTATTTCATCTTCAACTCGTGTTTCTTTTAAAGCCATAAAATCATATCAAGACATTAAAAAGATTTGTTCTCTATTGTTTGAGAGCTAAGTTTACTACAATACATGTGCTATCCTTTCCTCACCTAACTCTGATTCTTTTTTTTAGTTCACATTTTCTTTCTGTAGATGTTGCCTATAATTCTGTGTATTTCTTTACGTTGCTTCTAGTACAACAGTGACCCAGATTGAGTTTCCACTCAATTACTACCTTACTAAATATGATAATAATATATGAAGTTGTTGTTATAACAATGGGTATTATCAACTGCTACTCTCCACAATATATTATTTCTTACACCAGTGCAGGTTAAAAGAGTGGGTGAACCATGCCTTTTGCATTGACAAAGTAATACTACCTGTGCAAAATAAAATGCTTATCTTTAGACAATGACAGGAGACAGGAACTTAATGAAGTTCAGCAAAGAGAACTGGAAAGTCCTGCCCCTGGGGACCAGCATAAGCTTGGGGATCACCAAAAGGAAGGTAACTTTTCAGCAAAGGCAAAGCTAGTGGTCAACAAGCAAACCATGGGCCAGCTATGCAGCTTTGCAGGAAAGAAGGCCAATGGCATCCTGGGCTGCATTAGACAGAGCTTTGCCAGTGTGTAGAGGTAGGTGATCCTTCCCCTCTGATCAACTCTAGGAATGTCTGCCTAAGTATCTTCTTTTGTCCTGCTTTCAGCTGCGATAGAGTTAATGTTCTCCCTAGTAGCTGGTACAGTGCTGTGTTTTGGATTTAATATGAGAATTATGTTGATGACACACCAACATTTTAGCTGTTGCTAAGTTGTGTTTACCTTAAGACCAGGACTTTTCAGTTTCCCATGTTTTGCCAGTGAGGAGGCGCACAGGAATCTGGAAGGGACAGTGGCCAGGACAGCTGACCTGAACTGGCCACAGGGATATTCCATACTATAGAAAATCATACTTAGAATGTCATGAACTAGGGGGAGTTGGATGGTAGGGACAAATCAATATTTGTGGACAAGTTGGTCATCATTCAGCAGGTGCTGAGCAATTGTACTGTGCATCACTTGTCATTCCTGGGCTTTATTCCCCCTTCTCTCTTTTTGTTGTCTCCATTTTATTGTTGTTTTTGTTGTTTTTCTTGTTGTTGTTATATTTCTCTTCAATTATTAAATTGCTCTTGTCCTGAACTATAGGCTTTACCCTCTTTTCTGGATTTCCCTCCCCATCCAACCAGGGCAGGTGGAGTGAGAGTGTAAGTGGCTCCATGGTACTCAGTTGCTGGCTGGGCTTAAACCCCAATATTATTAAACAATATCTGGAATAAAATTTGGACTTTATCAGCTAGTGAAAGATGCCTATTTTGCACTGGTTATACGTTTTCTGACTCTGTGGTACAGTTAATGTACCTGCAGTACAAAATATACAAAGGGCAAGACATTCAGTCATTACTTTCAAAAGTGTTCTTCCAGTCACATTTTCTTAAAAGGGTAATTTAATTATTATATGCATTTCCCTATTGATGTATAAGCGTTGCTGGAACAAAAGTTTCCTTAAGTTCTTTGCCTTTCAACTCCATTGGTTTCTCAGCTTCAAAGAGCCACATTGAAATACCTTGCCATGGAATAAACATGGAGTATCTTTCGGCAGTAAACAGATATCAGATTCTGCCAACTGCCCAGCACAATATGGGTAAATGCTGACAAATTTCTCCTTGTCTTATAACAGAGCACATTAATACTAAAGTAGAATTATGGATGTGTTGCAAAATACTTTGCACGGTTTCTTTAATCACATATTCACAGCAAACCAAATGGTGCTGTAAAAGGCTGATATATAAATTTTGAAATAAAATTGTACTGTTGAAACACATCATTCAATTGTCCAAATTCTTTCAATGCTATGTCACTTAAATGGTCCCACTTTCTCCCATTCCTTTGAGTTCACTGCTGAGAACAATCCTCCCCACTGAGTGCCATGGCAGCAGAAGCAGTACCTAAGCCAGCATGATAACTTTGAAAACAATTTTGGTTTGATTGATTTCAAGACAAGATGTGGAATAACTTCATAGTTCTGAGTATAATCAAAATTAAAAGGAAGTACAGGCTGTCTTCTGAATGCCTTTTACCTCATGTTTTTTAATCTACATCATATTAGTTGTGCTACTTGTTTTAGCCCTCAGGCTGAAAGCCTGCTTAGACTTTTCTGATGTGGAGATTTTCTCCAGTACCTGGGTGTTTAAATCCTTTGTGTTGTTGATTGTGATCTAACACCTTCTGCAAAATAGCATGCAAGAGACATGAGACATTTGCACGCATTGAGATACCATGAGCGATAACTCCACTTTGAACCATCTGCTAGACACTTTGTTTACTGCTGTTCTTTTCACTGAAATTCAAATATTTTTGAATGAATGGGTGAGAAATTGCATGAGAAGCCCCCTAACTCAGCTTTAGTTTCCTTATCAATAACTGCAGAATATGATAGGAAACAAAACATCCATTTCCATTGGCTTTGCTGTATTTTCCTTTTCTAGTGATTCATATGCAAACATGAAGCCAGGCTGTTTGAGGCATTCTCTCCTTCTTTATTACATAAAAACTGTTGGCAAACTTAACAAACAAAGGTAACATACTCAGAGGTGGAGCAGTTATTAGTAGGCCCACAATAAGACTGAGTCAACTTCACAAGTTCTGGATGAAGAATCTTTCATATGAAAATGGAGACTGAGGTCTTGGCTACCTAAAGAGAGAGAAATCTCAAAATGTGTCAGTTTTCTAGTGGCAACATCATTGCTTATGGTAAGATTTACTGTAAAGTAGACGTAGACTTTTGTCTGTATCTATTAGTTTCATCTGGTCTATGACAATTTAATGCATTGGAAATGTGGTTGTTTGCCTAGCAGAACAGTGTGCCTGGTTCTGATGTTCTGGTCTGTGTTTCTTTTGGATATTCAAGAGTTGCTGTGTGACCTGGAAAGTGGCTGTGGTGTCCCACTGACTCTATGAATGCATTTAAATTGAGGCAGAATGCTTGAAAATCCACCATTTGAGAATTTTGGGAGGAAAGCATTATTTAGTGTTGTTGTTGACCAAAGATAGCTTTAAATCCTTGCATCCTACTAGCAGGAGAGTCACCTCCCCTCTCCCTTCTTGACCTTATAGCTCAGCACTTAAATGACTCTCAGGGTATTTAAAAGTCAGGCCCTTCCTACTCTTCAGTAAAAAGGACCTCCTATACTCATTAAAAACCATACTGCATTTGTATATGCTGTTCTCATCCTTCTGTGGAAGATTAGATCTTTCACAAAAAAAAAAAAAACAACCTTCTTCCAAACTGGCTGCCTCAGAAGGGTAAGAGGATATGAAACTCCAGAGTCCAGAGACGCAGATACCTACCAAGAAGGGGACTGATGCTTTTCCCATCAACCTCATTACACTAAAGGGTCACAGGAGAAAGAGGAGCTGTTTGTGCCAAGACACAGCAGCATATGTAATACATGTCCTTCTCCATCTTACTATTGATGACTTTAAGGACCTCCCTAGTTAAGAGGTATACTATGGCACTCCTCAGTTGCTTTAGGGATATCTCATACTTTAAAGGGATTGTGTTGAAATACTTCCTCTTATTTATATAATTTCATAGGAATGCAGAGAGTTAGTGTTAGAGTATAGCTCATCCTGTATCTAGACCTTACAAGACCTATTGCCAACAATTTATCAATTCATCTTACTTTATCAAAAGGCTGAAACTGAATATGTTCTTCCCTTTAATAACCTTCCAGGAGCACAGTGATAAATGCTACTTTTTAACAGAAATCGTTTGCAGACCAATACAGAACAGGAAAACATTTATCAGAAAATGGTGATACCTGGGCATATTGATAGGAAGAAAAAAGAGAGGAACAAAATAAAATAGTCATGAACTAATATCTGTACTTCTTTTATTATGTATAAATTATATTATTATATACTTCAGAAATGTAGTTATTCTTTTGCCCATCTTCTGATAACATTTTCATCCTGCCAAATATATACAGGGAGATTTATATATATATATATATATGTGTGCTATTTCACTAGGAAAGGGACCCAGGCTGCTTTGTCCACAACCCATGACAGAGCATTCCCTGCTGGGCTGCTCAGCCTCCACTAGCTCCCCGAGCCCTGACACATAATGGCAGGAGAAGGGAGGAACCTCAAAGAAATGCAGCTTCTCACGTTGTAAGTTTGGGGCTCCTTTCCAAGCTTGCTATATGACAAACATGGGTGCATGCAGGCACCAGTTACCACTCAGGGTGTGTGTACACCTGCCACAATACCTTGTGCCAGTAGTTGCCAGCAACGAACCAAGCAGGAGCAAGCCCTGCAGGTGGCACTAATCCAGCTCTCAAATCATAAGGGTTACAGAGAATTTCCAGGAAAGGGGAAGTTATCATTGCATTTCTTTTCCTATTCCCCAATACTGCTCTTTTGACCACTAGATTAGTCAGTGACAGATCTCCACTTAGATAGTCAATGACAAAAGGTCAATTAGGTTCACATTTTTCCCACGTAAAATGTTTATTGTTTGTCACTGGTATTTTGACAAGTTCAGACCTGTGTGGCTTTTCCAAAAAAAAAAAAAAAACAACCAAAAAAAAAACCCAACCACCAAGCCAACAAACAAAACAAAGGAAAAAAACAGAAAAAGAAAAGATTTTATCTAGTCCAGTTTTTCAAGCATTCAATAAGCGTGGGCTTCTAGTTTCATCTTTGCAGCCCACATTATTTGCAGAAAAAGGAAAAAACCAAAATAAACTGTTTTGCTTTACTGACTAAAATTGTAAGCCACCAAAAAAAAAAAGAAATAGTTTTGAAAGATCTTGTAAGTACACTGTGAGAAAACTCTAGGTTGATTGCAAAAGAACCAACCATTTTCAAAATTATGCATTTGATAATTATGCATTTGATAATTATGCAAAACTTATTTCCAAACAGACAAATCCCCCCAAACAAAACAAAACAAAAAAGGAAACAAACAAACAAACAAAAAATAAGAAAAGGGAAAGTAGAAGTTATAAGACTGGCTTCTGTAGGTTCTGTTACTTGTTTTTAACAAAAACATGATTTCCTCCTATTCTTCCTTTCACTGAAAATCAGACATCAAAAGCAAACCAAACAGTAAAGATGTTCAATCTGTCAATGTAAATGGACTCAGTACTGGTGCAGCTAGCACGTAAATTGCATGAAAAAGAAACATACTGTATGTTTGTTCTGCTGTAGAGAAAATGCAGTTCAATTAGTCTGTTCTACTACATGATACACAGTCTCTTCCTTTCTGTGGGATATAATTAGGGAACAAGATGTAGCATCTGAAGGACTCATGCCTTGAAGAACATGACAAGTTTTGAATAAATAAGAAAGGAAGATGTGAAAGATACTGTGTAGCCTTACTCTCCTGATGATGAACTGGACAGGCCTTTTCCTTTCTGGCTGTTTAATTTGGTCATTTGTAGGAGCCTGCTCTAAGAGACAGTCTGCACGGCTGTGGGACCATCTGGGAAAAAGGAGGGGAGGGGAGGGGAGGGAAGGGGAGAGGAGGGGAGGGGAGGGGAGGGGAGAGGAGAAGAGGGGAGAAAAATGGTGAGGAAATGATGGGATATGACAGATGGAAAGGACTGATTAGGAAAGCCTCTAATATCCACAAGCAATGAGTATGGCTAATCTGGGATGTGTCTTCTACTGTGATAGAATCATCATCAGTATTTGGGGGAAGACCTTTCCTATTGCTTAAATTGTGTGCTTCAGCACTCTGTGACGAACATTATTTTAGAGTTTCTAAAGAGGAGGGCTTTTTGGTGGGGGGAAGAAAAACCACTTTACTTTGAATGTCAATAATTCCTTATGTTTTATATTCTTCATGGGGGACTTATTTAAAAATAAATATTTGAGATATGTGGGTGTTCTATTTGTTTTACTTCTATTTTTTTACATACAATGTATATATGGCTGTATATATGCATGAAAATATTATTTCTTTCTGTAAAGTATGAGATATAATTTGTACTAAACACTTTCTACTAAAAACTTACATGACCATAACATTTCTGCTCAGGAATGCTGCTTAAACAGAACAAATCAACATGACTTTCTTCCCCAACCCCCACCCCACCCCACACCCTCCCTCGCCCACCCCAGTAAGATTTCAAGAAAATATGCAAAAATATTTTGAATTCAGACAGACAAGTATTTATTCAATGGAAAGTGGTTTAATTAAGATATCTAGCTATCTTTGCAGACAACTATATATTATACATAGTTGGAAGAGGAAGTACCGAAGTAATATATTCTGAGCTTTATTCATAAAATCATTTCTGGAGGAAGTTCTTGTCTGTTGTAATTCACTGTATCTTCTTTGATTCTTATGCAATCATGCCAATTTATATCATAAAAGCAGAGCTGAACTGAGATAGATTCTGCTCATCAAATTTTGTGGTGCTTGCATTAGCTTAAAATTCAATGTATTTTACAGTGCTATAGAAAACTTTGCACACTTACCTTTCAGAAAAATTTCCAAGAGTCCAGGGTGTACAAAAAGACCCTCAAAATTTCCACACATCTGTTTTAGATAGGATAAGGCAAAACTGTTCTTGTAATTATGGAAAGTCCTCTGTTAGCATGTTATTCTTGCTAGTGAACAGTCAAATCTTAGGCACTGTTGAGAAAAGACTGGGCAATGTAGCTGAACTATCCTTTCAATTAAGTTTCCCAGTTACTGGAAAGAAAATTTCTGTATTTTCCCTTGTACAGGAAACTGGCACACCTAGAAAGAGATTTTCAGATTTAATCCTCCCTATTATTGTTTACTATTCTTGAAAAGACCTGTATTTAAAGATTTTTAAAGCACTGAATTAAAATACTTTACTAATCACTGTTTTCTGCTATGTGCAATTTCAAAGTTGCGCTACAAATTAGTGTCTTTGCATAGTGAAAGTATGCAATTGGCAAAGATTAGTCAACTAAAGTCATTTAATAAATAACTGATACACAGGTAAATAATTGGAGTTAATTCAACAGATAATCACAGTATATCTACAATAGTCTGCATAATTTTAAAACTTTTACAAAATGTGCTTTCAAATAACATGCAACATAAGTAATACTGGGAAACTCAATAGTCACAATTTTTTTTTCTGAACTCTAATTGCTTAGTATGTAACACTTTAAATGTAAAAGTAAATATACTGTAAAAGATAGTATGTTTAGAAAACTTTGGAAGACTATTCTAAATCTGGGGTTTTTAAAAAAACTCTTTGTTTAAAACCAAAACAAATATTTTCTAAAGAAAATAGAGAGATTAATATATGCAATATGAGTAAATCCTAATTTAGGTCTACAAGAGCTGCTTGCACCAAACCCTAGTTTGAAATAAATGTAACTCAATTAAACAACAATTTTTTTTAAACGAACCTCAGCCTTTTAGAATAAAGACTATAAGATGCTGACTATACAAAGACTGTAAGATACTGAGGACCTGACCTTCAGAGGAGGTGCTTGAAGTCCTGCTGTTCTGAGGAAAGCTGCTCACTGCACTTCTTGCAGGATAAAATATGATTCAATACTGTACATCTTCACTCTTCTGCTCTTAGACATGGGGCTTATTCCTCCCTATAAAACCTTCAAGGCATGCCATACATTGCAAAGTTACTGGGAGAAGTGGCTTAAAAGAGCAAGCACCTCTAGTCTAAGGAAGTCTTGCAAAAAAGTATCATTGTGCAAAAGCAGAGTTTATGGTCTGATCTTCATGAGACAGCAAAATCTCTTTTTTTTTTCTCTCTTCATTTTGGAAGAACAATAGTGTAGTTTGCACTGCTCTGCACTCCATAAGCATAAGGACTCAGTCTCATTTCTACTGACATGTTATGGAGGAGATCTTGTCCTCTCCTATGCCTAGCAGGAAAGTGGGGCTCAGTTGAGTCTTAGAGATACACCAAATAGAAGAACAAATCCTAACTCTATAAATTATCAGGAGTTTGTTTCAAACACTGAGTCTGGTCAAGTTATCATAACTGTTGGGAAAGGACAGATCCAGAAACAGATAACATGGCCCAGTGTCTTTGGTGACATGAATCTTATCATAATGACCTTTTCTATTCAGTCAATCCCCTAAACTCATCAGGAGCTTTTATGTAATTTCCTGACACCTTCTGTAATACGCAGATTTTATAACATTACATACATGTCATCATTCATTAAAATATGGAAGCCAGCAAAAGAAGCCATAGTGTTGGATGCTGGTATCAGGCAGGCAGTCTGAGCTGCTTTAAGGTCACTATTTTCAGCTGTTCTTGAAAAAGTGAAGATTTTTTCTGATGGCCCCTGTTTGCCACTGTTCTTCTCATCTTCTTGCTGGCTTTCTGCCTCAATGATGCACTCTGGCTCTTCATATTCTAGCTTGGTCTGCAGCACCACACGATCAGTTTTGTCTAGCCATTCCTAGGAAAATTAAAATGTCGATGTTGCCAGAGACGAGGTATCAATCGAAAGAAACTTGGCTGTACAGACACTGTTTTTTATGTCATAATGATTTCATTCCAGGATAAGCCAAAATGGAGAAGATGAAAAGGAAGCAATACAGACAATCAGGACATAAGATAGCAGGATGGAAGAAAGACAGAATGGCAGAAAACCAGACAGGATTCCAGAACTGCATACAGACACCTACTTACTCTTGAGACCACATTAAATACATCTTTGTATTTAATCAAGGCTTTTTGAAAACCTTGAGTGTGTGAAATGTCTGGTGCTACCTCCTTGATAGACTTATGCAGTCTTTGACCCAAGCCCTGACAATGTAAATTAAGACTGAGTTTACATGGAGACGTAGGCAACATAACATATCTGTACTAAAGCTTCAGTATTAATTTGAATTTGCATCTTTTTTTCCTCAGTTCAAGTTTAAAGATATCTTATATAAAAAAAAGTTTTCAGTTTGTCACTGAAAAATTATTATTGCTCTTTGATATTGTCATTTGGTTTGTAAATTTAAATATTTGACCTGTTTGCCCTCAGAGGAAACAGTAGTAATTAAGGTAAACACTAACACAGGTAATACTGAAAACTACACCATTTATGTGATGTCAGGGACTCATAAGAAGCACTAAGAAAACAAAAACAGAAACTGTAATCTATTAATGTGTTAGCCATTCAGTGTCTAAAGGTTTAGTGACCATACACCTCTATTTTCTAAGAGAGGATGCTTCCTACTGGGACTGATGCCACCAAAGATGTGAGTGCCATCACTAGCTCAGCACCCACTGTCTCAGCACTTCACAAACATAAAGGGCAAGATCAGGCTGAAGCAAACTCCCTGACCTGTCATGTGCAGGAATGGATGCAAACACCACCATGTCATCTCAGTAGATATTGTGCCTCTGGGCATCCTTAAATTCTTCTCTGACAGTTTCTCTGCCTAATACCAAGTGTCTTTTCATAGTTTCAAAGCAGCACTACACTGATTGTATGAGCCCTGGTATTTGTTCTGTGGATTCTCTCGTGATAATGCCTGAGACAAAGCAAGAATCAGTAGCTACTTTCAAATTACTCTCAACATTGCAGAGTTTACAGCTCTGCTAAGTGATGTTTACCTGGAAGTTTCCATTATGATCATTTAAGAGATCAACAAATATGTATTTTGGATCTGGTATAGCAGGCATGACTGACATCTGAAGCCTGCAAAAAGGAAAGAAAAACACAAATCAATGTTTTGTTGTAGTATCATCATTCATATAAAAATCTACTTCAGCACAGTTCTGTTCTCACAAATATATTTTACATGACAGTACTCTAGCCTTGATTTCTTTTAAATGTGTTTTAAAGTAAAAAAAATCAGTTATAACAGTCTGATAACACCATCAGGCTAAGAGTATTTTTTCTGATATATTTTCAACTCAACCCCATTCCAGTAAAAACTGGACTTTATACAGACTTCTAGCTAGTCAGCAACTGCCATTCTGATCTATGCAGTAGTCAGAACTTTGCATTCTCTGGCCATGTTTCCCTAGGCAGGGAAGATGGTGCAGCAACAAGCTGTATTGGCTGACTTAATGAACACAAATGTAAAGTTGAAATACAGAAGTACAGGAGAAAAAACTCAATTTATGATTTAAAAAGGTGATCAGAGTTCCCAATACTGTAATCTCTGGAAAATAATGCAATTTTTCACACTAAAACCCCCAAAATCCGGGGCCTTTGAAGGTTTTGCTCGTTGCTTGTTTCTAATTGTAAATTCTAAACACGAACACCTTCAATTGCAAATCTAAATACTGATACAGTCTTATTAAAGTTGGATGCCCTCAGGCTTACTTTATCCTGCTGCAAACAGACATGAGTTTGATGAAGATTGCACAAAACAATATCCTTATAGATGAAATAACTAAAATAATTAGTTTCTCAGGATTTAAATAAATTTCTAAAAAGAAATGTAAAAAAGAAGAAGATATTAGGTGGAAGAGACAGAATTTTAACCTGAAACATTGTCTTTTACTAGAATTATTTTAATTTAGAAAATTAAAGACCTTGATGTTTGGAAGGCCAGGATGTATTATTCCTCAAATAGTAATTAAGCTGCTGACTTCTACATCTTCATGATGATGACTTCATTTATCCAATTAGAATTCTGATTGCTGAGACCTGATCTTGAATGATAGGTGTATGCTCATGACATGGTTAGTTAGTAGTAACCAATAAAACTATGTTTACCTCTGCCATTTACACAGAAGAATCAGGAGGATAAGCATCATTAGAAGTGCTGCCAGCGAACAACTTAAAACAGTTACTGTGTTTGACTGAGATGTTTTATCATCGTCATTACATGAATCTAAGAGTAATCACAAAAACATTGTGTCAAAAAATTATTTTTTCTTTAATTTTAAATGTTCCTAATCATTCTAGAACTTTTTCTTTCCTTTAAAAAGAAGATAAAAAAACCAGAAAAAATTTTAAGAACAAATAAGAAAAGCTTAATTGTTCACCTGATAATTTAAAAACACCTATGCTTCCCCAAACCTTGCAACAAAAGAAAATTTTTGCTTTTATTTAGTTAAATTGTTCTGATACAAGACAAAGGAGTGGTCTTATAGGCAGGGTAGATATATTATGAGTGAATGAATCAAATATTTTTTCTCAACTTCATCACATTGCTTTGACAGTGATAAAGCCACTTTGTGCTAAGATCTGTATTGCATTACTTACAATCACTAAAGCTGCAAATGTTATTTTATTGTAGCCTAAATATCTTATTTCCCAACAGAAACCAAACAGTCTCCACAAACAGAGAGCCATCAAGCCACAAGAGCTAACACCCAGAAAGTAACTAGTGTCAGGATAACATCTAACACTCAGGCATTAAGGCATTTGTGCATTTTTCTGTATTCTCATTGTTTTCCTGAAGCTTTTGTACTGCAACCTCAAGACTCTGCCTGGTACTACTAAACTTCTGGTCTCCACATAAATACTATAAAAAACAAAGTATTCTTCATACAGGAGCAACTGTCTTGTCTGTTCTATGGGTCTGCTCTGTACAGCTTGCCAGGAAACCGTAAGTAAAAGTGTGATCCCTAACCAAGGTTTTAAGAGTTTATGAAATTTCTTGAGCACTTTGCTCATGGCTTGTTCTGATGTTAGATGTGGAGTCAGTAATAACTCATCAAAGTCCTGAAACAAAGTGCTTGCTCCAGTCAAGGGGCTATTTCAATATCACTTCTGATCCAGGGGCACCCACAGTACCTGAACCACTAGTCTGTCTTCTCTGTGCTTCCTTCTTTGCAGGTACCTGCTGACAGCCTCTGGTCAAACGGTTCAGATAAGGCTGATATGTAGTCTTCTTTCAGAGGTGTACAGGGAGGCATTGTACTCTGTGTTTCCTTAAGGGCGTTTGCCAGACACATTTGAGGACATGCCTGCAGGCTCACAATTTTTATGGTGGAGGTCAGCACTGTGGCCACTAGTGCACAGGCTACACATACCAATGCTCTAGGATTTCATCCCAGCTTTGAGTGTAGATCTTCCTCAAGTGAGCTAATAGTCTATAGCACTTTAGAGAACTCATATCTTGGACACTGGGTGTCTAGGTGTGTCATACATCTGATAAAGCCTAGTAGGGAGTGTTTTGTGCTTAGCTGATATGATACAAACATGTTGGAATGTTGTACAGCCTTTACTACAGAAAATCTAGGGGTTTGTTTTGATAGTCTGTAGAAAAACTGTTTCATCAAAGATCAAATTGAAGTTGATCACACTCAGTTAAATATATCTTTCTGGTGGGAAAGCAGTGTTGATATTGGTTTTACTTTCATTTAATCTTTACCCAATTGTCCCTGTTCTGATCCATCCAGCACCTATGAACATCAGACTTCTGCCGCCTCTGGTACTGTAGTTCAACTGGATGAGCTTTCAAAATAAACTGCCTTCAAAAATGGCGTTTCAGGGATTTTCTTAGAGCTCAGATTTGATGTCCAAATATCATATGAGGGCAACCCTGCTCAACAACCACATCCACAGAGCCCTCATGCATCACATCACTGTCACTGAGGGACTCTAGACAGTTTTATAACACAAATAATAAGAACATTCTTAACTTTGTTGATTATGACATACAACGATTGCGTTATGGACCAACAGGAACAAAGTGGACAGAGTTAAACATGGGCAATCAGACATCCATATGAACTTTCTTTGATAACAGAAGATGTTGAGCAGTAGTGCAACATTCATTTGCTGCATGTTCCCAACCTCTTCTGCAGTCACCCCTTCCCCATTTGCACTTAGACTATATATATATTAGATGATACCTAATAACGTGCCATTCATCCAATATGTTTCTGCTTCCCAGTCACTGCTGTAGTTAACTACATTGCAGTGGGGTACTCGCCTCTTCAGTCTGACCCGGAGAGAATAGCATTTCCTTGGATCAAAGCCTTGATCTCCAACACTGCAACACTTGGAAGTTCTGGACTGAGAAGGAAGATGTACCATTGTTAATTCTGGTTTTCAAAGCAGTGCTTCAGAATGCTACACTCAGTCATGGTGACAACTACGACAAGAGATAGACCAATCCAAACCTGAGAACTAAATGCTGATTTCTTTGTGTTTCAAGAAATTCTGTTTCTTGATTGACTTTTTACTATTCATATCTATTCCACATTATATGATATTGAAGTGCACTGTGTTACATCTGCATATTTACAATATATAAAGAAAATTCAATTCACAAAATTTTTACAAGTTGTGTTTGAGACTGGAAAGGTTTAAATTGATGAAATAATATTTTGAAATACTTAGAAGCTAATTTAAAAATAAATAAAAATCTCATGAAATTTTCTGAGTTTGGTTTTTTTCATACTATTTCATTAGTTTTTCTTATTTTTCTCTTTTCTTTGCTCTGCTATGCTTTCTGCTTTTATCTTTTCAAACTCTTGCCTTCTAAATGTGAGACCTTTCCCTTAGGTGGTCCTCAGCTCATTGGGTAACAACTGGATAAAACTTGTAAAGTAAATTATTTCTGGCATGGTAGGAATCCGGGGTCCTAAAAATCTAGATGTTTTCTGCTATAGGACTTATTTGAAAATATAGGATGGGAGAACAATTTGAAAACAACTCTATTTTAATTTTCATGGAGATGCTACTTCCAACTCCTTCCAATATTGATTAAAAATGGAACATTCAACTCACTTGCCACTCTTTGTCAAATGTGCTTTTGTATTGAAGTTCAAGTAGCAAGCACATCACAGCTCTCCCTGGTTTATTACAGGTCACAGTAACAGTGTCGTCTTTCCAGAAGAAGGTCACATTTTCTGGTTTATTGGGCTTTACTAAGAGGAACAGAAACAAATGTTGCTATAGTCTCTGAAAAAGAAGTGCCTCACAGTTAAAATTATTGTTGCTCCTTCCTTGTCTTAATGTTTCTCTGAGTAGTAATTGAAGAAGGTGGACTTTCTTCTTATTGAATTTGCTTTTGTAGCTGACCTCCCTACTGACCATCAGACTGGAGCCTGGCACCATAACTCTGTTCACCATGTGAGGTGCCACATTAAATGTAGTTAGTATTTCATGTCGAGAACCTAGTGGAAGTGGGAAGTACTCCAGTCTCCTCATACTTCCTGTAATCAAAGGAAAGAAAAAGGCTTCTTCATTGGAAATGAAGTGACAAATTCAGTACCATGAAGCCTCCACTTGTTCAGCTGCAGAAGGCTATGTGGGATATGGTGGGGTATCAGCAAAAAACAAATAAAGGGGTCCTAGTTGCCTTCTTATATTATGAAAAAACTGCCCACCTAATTTAAAGACTTTAGTCTGAGCCTTGATATTTTTGTTTTTTTCCTAACCTTTCTGAAATTCATTTCATTATCAATGTGTATTTAATACCAAAATTCAAAGATCAGGCTGCAGTTTTTCATAATTCAGCAAATATTGTTTAAAATGTGATATATAAAAGTATTCTCAAAGTTCAATGTCTTGAAATTTTTTTATTTAATCCCTATTACTTCAGATAATTCTCCATTGTATATTTTCTGCATGATATGTCTTAGGAAAGAAATCCCTCCACTTTAATGCTGTAACTACATCAAATTCAAGAAGATTTTGACAAATTATTCTCACACTAGATGTGAAATATGTATTTGGGGGCAGGAAGGTTTTAACAGAAACAAAAATATCATCTCTCTACTAGTAAGTAGTAAGGTGTCCATTTTATTCTGTACCAGAGCCACTCAACTAATTTCTATCGATATCTGCTGATGGTTTTTGGACAGCATCTTTGACAAATAGTTTGCTGCCTCACATTGCATGGAAGATGACAAAATAATGGAAAGCTGAAAATATGTGAAAGATCACACAGTAGTCACTAGAAGAAAAATCTATTCATTTTCCTGATGTGAGTACTGAGCAGACCTGCACTAGAGAAAGCACACTCACACATGATTTTTAGTATTTTTCTTCTGATTTTGAAACTGTATTTAGTGACAAATCTGACTGTCCTGTGCTATCTTACTTAGCTTCAGCTGTACACTGTAACTACTGGTGACAACAAGGAACATAAAATCAACATGAAATAACTATAGTTTAGTTTTGACACACACACAAATAATGTTTTATATGCCAAAATAACTGATTTCTTCTGAAATTCAGACAACTGAAGAATCAGTGAGAATACCAGGACTACCAAAGCAGTTGCAACTTTACATACTTACTATAATAATCAGATTTTAGTTCTTTAGAAAAAAGCTCTTCACTTCCATTGCTGTTCCTGATAGAGATGGCAAGAGTGGGTCCTTCTGTCTTAAAAAGACATCCAGAAATATAATCTTGATCCAATAAATAAGTAGGACATGGCTTCCAAACTTTGTGCTTGCCTTCATCAAATCTATAAGTGAAACAATATTGGTAAATAGAAAACCTACTAATTAGCACTTGTCCATTCAGTTCTGGTTTTGCTAGTGTTAAAACTTTTTTTTTCCCAAAAAATGTTCCAATGAACAGAAGTCTGAGCATGGCTGTTCTTGAAGTGACAAATCTCATAGTGGTGTGAGGGAATTCATGACTCAAACCTCATTCAATTTCCAGCCCTGGGTTTTGATGCAGTCTGAAATAATCAAGTTTCCTTCCTGCTGTTGTTTTCTATTAAGAAAATTACTTGCTCAAACAGATGCTTTCATGATTCTTTTTTCAAGAATTTACTACCAAATGTCCTTTCACGTATACCATCCAGAAATAAAAGCTCAAGACCTGTGATTGAATTTAACCAAAATATTAAATTTCTGTTAATCATTAATGATGTAATTTAATAAGGAAAAGACACATATATGTGGAAAAAGCACTTTCAATACTATAATTAGTAAATCTTTAAGAAGAGAAGAATAGACATTGACAATACTCACGTGTAAAAAAATGACACATTCTCATTGTGAAAATGCTCTCTTGCTGCCCATGTGATCTGCATCTTCTCATTATTGAAATTGATTATTTTGGTGTTGATGGCATCTTTCCAGCCTGCCCAAGACAATGACAGAAAATATTGTTTTAGGAGTGTATATGGAAAACAACCCTTGACATTAGTAGGCAAGCAGTATTTCAAATATATGTATGCAATAGACTCAAATGATCAAAAAATAAGAAGAGTCAAGAACTTCTAAAATACAAGGGAAAAAAGTAAAATAACGCAGAGAGGTTAAATTCAGAATTTCAAAATAGTAAAATGAAAACCTGCACAGCAACACCAGAGAGAGATTTGGCCCTATGGTTCCTGGGCCAAATGTTACAGACTGTGCCATATGTATGCAATGCATAAGGCCCATATCTTAAGGCCAGCTTTCCCCCATAATACCTACTAACGAATACTATTTGGGAACTAATGGTACATGGAACCTTTGTTTTAACTGTCAAATATTTACTATAAGAAACAAGGAACTGACACAATGGGTCCAGACCAGTCAAGACCCCAAAAAACGCAGAGCAGATCAGCGCAAGTAGGTGTACTGCGTACTTGATCTATGTGGTTCTGGCCAATTCCACCTTAAATAAAAGTGTCATCATTTAATGTCATCTGACTGCACACAGATATTATTTCCTCTCCTAATCATCTCTGTGTTACAGTTCTTTCTAGGGACATAAGGATTTTAATTCTATGTCAATTAGGATCCCACAATCAAATACTGAAGATAAACCTGAAATTGAAGAATTGGAGAAATTAAGAAGGCAGATGGACTAGAAATCCATTCTATATCACGGAGGAGGACAAATTAATTCTTCTGTATTCTGTAAGATGCAAGATTGTATTTACTTGAATGAAAAAGAGGAAGAAAATTTTTCTTGACTATCAGCAAAAAATCACTTGAAGTTAAAATTTGCAGACTGCTGTCTCCAGCTGTGAAGTGTCTATCACTGAAAGCATTTGCCTAAATATTCCTGCCTAGGAAGAGAATAGAGGATTTTAACTTTGATTGCTGACTACATTGTATGCTACTGTGGACTTTTAAAGACGCTTACAGTGGAAAAAATTTTAAAAATTTCTTATGAGTTTTTTATCACTTTGAGTCATCTTTATTGTTTTGTGAGAATTAGGTGTAACTATTCTCATGGTTTCTATCTTTTGCTCTATAATCAGCACTAAGAATGTGAGAAAGGCATATGAGTTCCAGTAAGCATTTTGCCTATTTTCATGTCTGTATCTCTGTGTCTTGATATTTTTGACTACTTTAATCAGAGTTAGAACATTTTAGTATAAGCATATTTGTATTTTAACATGTTGTTTTGTCAAAATCGTTTGAGATGGTTATGACAGAAATCCAGGAGATACTGGGTAGATGTAGCTGCAAGTTTCTGCTATGTGATTCATGGAGCTCTTATTCAAGAGGACTTGAAACTAACTTCTCCATCTCCTAACTAATGCCTGCAGGCTTGTTCTGAATTGTTTTTCCAGAGAGAAAATCTTGTGTGTCAGTACTAGCTGAGGCAAAAATAGAAGTTAAAAAAACCATGAAAGCTATAATAAGATGGAGTTTATGCAGCCAGTTCTATCTCTGTTACAACAGACTACCTATGTTGCTCTTGTTTCCTAAGTCCTCAAGCTCTTTGTCAGTTCCCTCTGCAGGTCTGAGATATGATCTTGTCTTTGAGTAAAGCCACTAAGAAATATGATGGCCAAGTGTCTAACAGTGAATTCTTGGTCTGCAATTACACTAGCATATTTTAATTTTTATGGACTATTTTAAAAGGTTGTTCTCTGCAGAATATAGCATAACTGAAATCCATATGACTTTATGGACGTAGATTTTCTATAAGGGTAATTAGACGTATATTATTAAATGTATATTTGAGTGTATAATTAGACGTCCTTCATCTATAAATAAAATTAACATTATAAAACCAAATATAAATGTTTGAGATAATTTTTATTACTTTAGAATTAATCCTTTCAATTTCCTTTGGAAGCAAAAAATACATGTGCTATGTGCTAAACAGAGGGACATTCTGTCTCATCCATAGGACAGCACAAAGAGCACATATATGAAAGTCCCATCTTGGGCATAGCCAAGTAATCCAGGCTGTGGCAGGAGCCTCACCAGATGAGTAGTGCCAGCTCCAAACCCTCACTTGGACTTGGGTAGCCCCACTGAAAAACACAGCAGGGATTTTTTAATTATTTGAAGAGTGAGTTCAACAGTGTTTACCCCACTGCTCTCCAGCCCTGGGTTGCAACTGTTGGCTCAGGATGTGAAAGGTCATCTTGTGTGATTTCTAGTGGTCAGCAAGTGGTGCAGTTTGGGTTTATATGAGACTGGTCTCAGGTTGTTCAGTAGTGTCCAGCTGCTACTATCTACCATAGAGCTACTAACATCTGTAGACTGAAGGCAATTGTAAAGCAAAGAGAAAATTTCACTGGTGAAAATTAGGTGCTTGAAGATGACAGATATTAGTAAAGGTTTGGAGGAATCTTGTATAATTTGCCATGAAAAGTGGCTCTAATAATAGAGTCATGGAATTACGGAATCATAGAACAGAATCACAGAATCAGCTAATTTGGAAAAGACCTCTGGCATTATCAATCGTAGAATCATAGAATGAGCCTTAAAGAACATCTAGGTTCAATACATGCTACCATACCCGGTTGCTGAATGCTTCATCAAACCCAGCTTTAAATACTTCTAGGGATTTGAGATCCACAGCCTCTCTGGGCAACCTGTTCCAGTGCCTCGCTATCTTCACAGTAAAGAATGTTTTCCTAATATCTAATCTAAGCATACTCTCTTTCAGTATAAAGCCGTTCCTTCTTGTCCTGTCACTACATGCCTTTGTAAAAAGTCTCTTTTCATCACAATCGTTCTGAGGTGTTCAGTCAATTTGGTCACAAGGGCTGTACACGCAGAGAAACAAGGAAGAAAAAGGGGAAAAAGAGTTTATAGCCTAAATACAAAACACCATTGACAGAAGAGAAGAAAGGAGAGGAAAAGATTGTTTAAAATATACCAAAGAGGAAAAAGCTCAATACTGAGTTTTATTCCTCCAAGTTCAAAGTGCTAAAATAAAGTTATACTGATTATTGTCTCTGAATTTTTATCTCACTGGGCAGTATAAATTATTTATTTATTTATTAAATAAATTATATTTATAGGAAAATTGTTGGAATTAAGACAGCATTGGTTCATTAATTGTGAGAGAGAACACAGAAATTGCTTATGTAATTTTTTTTTTACACACCTGACAATAACTGTGCTGACAATATTTAGACTGAATTTGCTTCTCAAACAGGTGATCTGAGATTGGGAACCTCCTTGAACCAGTGACTATGTATCCCACAACTTGCCAGCAGAGAGGGCTACTTGAGATATGATTGCCTCTAGAGATGGAAAATAATAAGGGAGCCAGAGGAACCACATGGGATTTCCACACACTACAAATGGGATACTAAGCAAAAACTGAAGATCTGATCTGACTAGCCTGTTGAAAGACAACAAAAGACACTAATTCTGAACCCTAACTAATACTCTTATTCTCTATTATTTCAATTGTATTATAACTCTGGACTAGTTATTAGAAGCTGCAATTCAGAGATGAAGACTAAATCTTGGGTTTGGCAATGCACATTTCTGTATGACAAAGAATATCAGTTTTGCTCCAGTCCTGCAGTGGTTTATTCATGGACTTAAGTTTATGCCCTCTGAGTAGTCCACTTGACTTCAGCAGGATTAGTCAATGTGAATCTGTTTAGCAACATATATAAATCTTTCTAGGATCAGAACCTTGTTCTCCCAAAAATCCCTACCTATTATGAATTAAAATGCTGGGATTTTAACATTAAATATAAACTCCAGCAACTGCACTTATTTATGAAATAAAATGGAAGGTAATTCATTATTAAATTCTTTAACAATAAATAGAAACAGTTAATTGAAATGGAAGAGAAGTTGTAATAAACTATCTGGCTATCCATACATATTCTTTCCTGTGCTCTAGTTTTTAAGGACTTCATAATATATTAGTCTCAACATAAATAATTTGGTATGTCGGACAGAATCTTACCAATCTTTCATCATTAAAGCCTTTTTTTCCAGAGTTCTAGACAATTTTCTACTGTGCTTCCTAATTTCATGAGTTTCATAGCTTTTCTGAATGTAGTGTAAGTTGTGTATTGTATAAATTTACAATAAATATTTACATGCATCCTTTCAAATTATAACACATAATGTTACATAATTCACATTTCAGCAAAAAAATGTTGCATAGGCTAAGTGAAGTTTTAGAAGTTTGGATTAAATTGACATCAATTCCTTGGAGGATAAGTACAGTTTACCTGTGATACAATTTTTCCTTCTGATAATGTTTCCCTTACTTTTAACTGAAAGGGTTTTTGGTTTCCTTTTAAGTATACACCTACCTATACTTCTGCAGGCAGAATCACTCTTATCTTCTGTTAATGGAAAGAGAAAGAGAATAGAGAACATTTTTGTTCCTTTATTTATGATGGAATTTTTATGAATTCACCTGTAACATCATGAATCATTCTCATCTAATGTGCCAGCTCTTGAAAAGCAATTGCTATTATTTAATTTCTAATTATGATCCTAGAGGCACAGAATACATAAAAACCACATTTATAATTATTATGATAATGGATAGATGAAAAGGTAAAAAATATTATAAATGGGTAGTCACTGGGATAAAAAGGTCAGCAACTTTCTGTCTAGTTGGTATGAAGTATGTTGCAGTGCAATAGGACACATAACAGTGCCATGGAGCAAGAGCTTCCAAGAGAATTATCCAAGTCTACATCTTCCATAAAACCACACAGGGATTGGTAAGGTTTTGCACAAGACTTTAACCTCACAGGCACTGTTGGGCACCTAAATCTTCTCAGGACAAAGAAGCATGGAAAATAATCACTATGTGTGTGAAGAAAGCACTTCTATAGGGGAAAAAAAGAAATTCCCTTGAGCAACAAATTATGCTCATACAACCATGAGCAAGAGTATGAGCAAGTAAATTCCACTTTCAAGACACTTTTCAAAGTTTATTAGTGACAAAAAGTACTATTAAGGGGAACATTGTAAAAAGGTTGAATGTCATGGAATAGATTAATTAAAAAAAAAGGAAAGGAAAGGCAGAATGTCAATCTGCAAAGATAACAGAATGGAACATGCATGTACTGGAACAGTTGCAACCTCATTGATACATAACAAAGAAAAAAACCCACTTTTGATTTCCTCACCCTGATGAAACCTGATAAGTAACCACATGTTCAGCTTCCCCATATTGCAACACACTGTACAGAAACTACTGGAGAACAAGACCCAGATCTGAACTTACAGTCTTTATTTGCCCTCAATTCTACTGATCTATGAAGAACAGTTTCATTTTTTTAATAGGAACAAATGTAGGCGCAAGTGCAACTCATTGTGCATATGGCTGCTGAATTGAATACACAGGACAGAGACTGAATAGAAGACCTCTTTTCAAGAACAGTAACAAGAAAGCAAGGGACAGTTTTTTGTATACATTTTGAAACAAGATATAATCCATATAGTATAATTCTTAAAGTCCATTAAACTGTGTGGCTTGTTGGGCTTTTTGGTTTTTTTTGTTTTGTTTTGTTTTGTTTTGTTTTGTTTTTTTTCCAGAGAATTGCTTACCATTGCTAGGCATCATGCCACTTTGCATCAAATAAGCATTGCAACTGTAATTTTCAAATTTTGTTTCACAAAGCCATGCCATCAGTACAGAATGGCTTTAGGTGATTACCATCTCAGTGCAGGGAAGTCACATTCCCTCACAGGACAGGCAGGGACTCACAGGAGCAATTAAACCTAGAGAATCAGGTGGTGCAGCAGTGTTGAAAATGGTACTTACCATATGTGCAGCAGAACAGTGATCTGATTTAAAGGTTGATGAGATCATAACATTCAAGCATTTCTTTCTCCTTATAAAATGAGTGACAAGGAATTTGCAATAAATTAACAAGAGTGAAGATTAGATTATTCGTGTATGTGTCAGACTTTATGTTAGATTTATGTAATAATCCATTTACATTTGGCAAGCTACAAGTAATGGAATTGAAGACAAATAATTAAAGTAGAAATGTTCTTATATTAGGTAGCCAAATAACTGGTCTTTAATGTCTTTATGAATTTTGCCGTTTGATAGTATTTTTATCTTAATACTTTCTCAGGAACAAGGTGTTGCTGGTATTTTCTCATAGTGTTCATTCTTTCAGAGTACTAAGTGTGGAAGTCTTACCTGGAATGTGTTTTATCCATGTTGGTTTAATGTCTGTTTTGGATGCAGTCTACTCTGTTGTAACATATACCTTAGACACTAAGTAGCCATGCTTAAAGAACAAACACAAATTTAGCAAGTTCTGCCTTCATTTTGAATTAGAAAAATTTCATATAAATCTGGTGTTTTGTTTTGTTGTTGTTGTCATTTTTTAAGAATTCAATTTCATTTCTGCTGGATATCAATTTTTGTTTTCATCCAAAAGTACTGACTATTATAACACATGAGGTAAAGTACACACAAAAATATGTTAAGCTAATGTATCAATTTCTTAAATAAATATCTGGGGATTTAAACTCACCAGAAGACTGTGGTTGAGAAGCCACAAGGTTGCCCAGGGTGAAGATCATTGAACATGCTTGAAAGATGAGTCTCATGGTTGGAGTGACACAACAGACTGTGAAGAGATGAGTAATCATAATCTCTGGACTTACTGTTTGATCACTTTATATCAGAGGCTTGAAGGAACTGGAGGAAATGACTACAGGAAATAAAAAATTCATAGATCTCTAGCTATAGACAAATCAGAAGTTCAGGACTTTCTTCATACTATGTAACCAAAAAACAGGAAAACAAAAAACAACCAACCAAGAAAACAAAATAAACCAAAACAAACCAACCAAAAAACATCCACTGAAAATGAATTCCTCAGATTGATTATCTCTCTCATTAGCTTTATCTTCTCAAAGCTGTGTCAATCAGAGCTGACCATAGCCCTGTTGCAAACAAGGACCAGGTAGCTGTGCATAGGTGTGATCACATAGCTTCGCAGAATCAATCACAGGTCAGGTTGGAAGGGACCACAGTGGGTCATATGGTCCAGCCTCCCTCTGCAGCAGGGTCATCCCAGAGCATATTGCACAGAATTGCATCTAGATGGTTCTTGAATACCTCCAGTGAGAAAGTCTCTATAACCAGTCCAGCCAATTTCTTCTGGTGCACAGTCATCTGCACATTAAATTAGTTCCTCCTCATATTCTGGTGGGACTTCCTGAGCATCAGTTTCTGTCCATTACCTCATGTATTATTGTTTGGCACTACCAAGAAGAGCCTGGCTTCATCCTCTTGACACCCTCCCTTCAGATACTTATAGACATTGATGAGGTCCTCCCTCAGTTGTCTCTTCTCAAGGCTGAACAAGATCAACTCTCTCAGGCTTTCCTCATAAGAGATGCTGCAGTCCCTTAATCATCTTTGTTGCCCTCTGATAGATGTGACCAATAACTCCATGTGTCTCCTTTACTGGGAAGCCCAGAACTGGACACAGCACTCTTGAGCCACTCTTACTAGGGCTGAGTAGGGGGGCGGGATCACCCCCATGACCTGGTGGCCATGCTCTTCCTGATGCACCCAGGATACCATTGGTCTTCTTGGTCCCAAGAGCACACTGATGGCTCATGGACAGTTTGTTGTCCACCAGAATTCCCAGGTCCTTCTCCACAGAGCTGCTTTGCAGCATGTCAGCCCCCAGCCTGTACTGGTACAGAAGGCTACTCATCCCCAGGTGCAGGGTACTGCAATTCCATTTTTTGAGTTTCAGACAGGTGTCCTCTGCCCATCTCTTCAACCTATTGAGGTCCTTCTGAAGGGCTGCACAACCCTCTGGCGTATCAGCCACTCCTCCCAGCTTTGTGTCATCAGTAAACTTGCTGAGGAGGCACCTGCCTCTTCATCCAAGCCATTGATGGACAAGTTAAACAATATTTGGCCTAGTATTGAACCTTGGGGGACATGGTGACAGGCCTCCTACTAGACCCCATGCTATCAATTGTAACTCTCTGGGATCTGCTTTTCAGCTAGTTCTTAATTACATCTCTTTCTCCTAGAAGGTGTCAACTTTTTCTACGTTTGCATCAGGAAAAGGTACAGTAACCTTTTTCCTATGCAAGGGCACTCTTGGGCAGAAGAATGGTTCAACCATGCTGCATGCAAAGTGCCCATGACACACACACCATACTGCCTGCCAGAGAACCTTGGACTATATTTTGCTTTCAGTTTCTCAAGCTAGGAGAGTAGTAGCTTGTCTGTGACATAGGTACTAGGTAGGAAGCTGAGTCATGGCTGGGAATATCCCCAGAAGTGCTGCCAGGATTTCTTTTGAGGCTTGTTTTTGTTCCTTTCAGAGCTTTTCCTAAAAGGTTGACTGTCCTTTTTAACCCAACAGCACTGTTTGTCAGGTGAGACTCTTTTCAGCCTTGTCACATCATCAAGGTGTCTTGCTGGATAATGTGATATCAGTTTTGTTTCTGGCTGTATTTTTTTTGCTTTGCTTGGCTACTTTCACTATCTTATCCATTGCACATCCCAGGAAGACCCACTCAAATCTCAGGGATTCTTGGAAACCCCAGCACGACTGTCTGGCAAACATACAGCATTCTGTTAACCGTCTAGCCCCTACTTTGATCAAATTCCTCCAGGGAGGCATTAATTCCTGGAACTAAAATAACAAGCAACGCTAGAGTGAAATACTAAACTAGGTCATAGGTGATAGTTAATGGAAAGCTGAAATTGCTCGTAGTTTTCACCGTCAGCATTGCAAAAGACAGTACGATAAAGAAAGAAAAAAAAGGCAATGATCCAAAATCCTGTGGTTCCCTAGGACATGGCAACTCCCAGATATCACTGTTTAAGTTAAAAACACATCTTTCTTCCAAAAAATGTGCCTTGTCTTTCCTTGCAGAACACATGAGAGTGATGGAGCTGAATTTGTCCCTGTCTGCTTTTCATACAGATAAAACACTCTAGACTGCAGACTTCCTAACGCAGCACATTTGTTGGAGGAAAAGGGTATGGGTAGAAAACATTAAAAGAAAAGATCTCTAAAATACCTTCTGGATTATAATTAGTCTGATTTTGAGACACTGCATCTAACACAAGGTCTAATTGTCAAGTGACAATGGTGCATTTTCACTCATCCTTTCATTCTACCAGGTATTTCAGTACAAAGAATCGTCCCTCCCACCAGTCTCTACTTCATTTTCAGATATTGAGGGCCTAATGAAGTCAAATAGAATTTCTTTTTTTACCACTTTTGAACCCCAAACCTAGGGCTGAGTTCTTGGGGAATAATAACCCAACAGCTGAGTCAAACAAAGTACTTTTCATAAAGCTGATGCACTGTCAAACTATTTTTGCTACTGCTGAGAGAAACATTAGATTTGGCACTTGTGGGACGTAGGGTCTAGGCACTTCCCACCTCTCCCCAACACAGGCAGACAGTGGCCCAAACACTTAATTCAGGTTCTATTTACTGGAAACCAGGTCTGATTACCTGGTTTGAGATTTTTCATGATTCCAGTCTATGAACTGAAAAGCTGGCTGTGAGACATGGGATCTGTTCTTACCCAGAACATTTTCTGCTTGCCTGCAGGACTGTGGTTGATTAACTTGTCAATATCCTCTGGGTCATTGCTCCCAAGAGGATAAGAACAGAGCATTGTCACAATGTGTCCCCTCTACAGGGTTCACACACAGTGCAGTGCTGGCATGTTTGGCCTGAGAAAACAAGGTCCATACTAATTGTTTATGTTCTCTTCTGATATGCTTTAATCAGGTACCTTGAGGAAGAGACTAAATAGCTGGCAGATCTCAGCTGCCTGTTCTGGAGCAGGGGTAGAGATAGAAGGATTTTATGCTACAAGCTGCTAAATATTAATTTACTAAAATCTACAGCATTACATCTACTGTGTCTCTAAAATCTAGAAAATATGAAAATTGAAAAATTAAAAAAACCCTTTCGGCATCATAATAGTGCAACTTCATGCAGGAACAGGGAAAGCAAAGGGTGAGGGTGAGATGAAAATTAGCAGCCAGGGCTTCTGATGATGACTGCCAGTAGAGAAAATTCTTAGCAAGACACACAGACAATGAGGACAATGTAGTAATGTAAATGAAGTCTTTTGACTTCTTTTGACTTCATTTTGGATCAAAACCACACAAACAGCCCTTGGCCCTCTGCCATCCACTCCACCCAAAGCAGCAGCTTTTGGGTGGCTGCACTGGCTGGCTGCAACCTCCAGCAGCCTCATAGGCTTTCGTCAGTTTCCTTCCTCTTTTTTTATTGCCATTTCTATTATTTCACTGCTGATGTTAAATGGCTCTTTTATCACTACATAGTTCAGCAAAACAAATTGACTCAGTTTACTTTTTCCTTCACTTAGAACTGAAACAATCAATAGTCTGTAAGTAACTTTCATTTAATGTTGCTTACTTACAGTCTTGGTAACAGACTTCTTATGAGGCTGTGGGAAGTGACAGTGTGTGTGTGGATCTCCTAAGGTCTGAGGTAATTAATGATGCACCCTTAAGGAGCAGAGAACCACCAGTAAATGTGGGATACCTTGTAACCAGTAAGATCTTTCCGTGTGTTAGGTGAACTGACTAACTAATAGTGTCATAACATATTAGAGTATATAAAAAGTGAAGCTGTAACTAAAAACAAACCCTTAGTTGTAAACTCTTAGTTGTAAGCCTTCTGATGCCTGCTGTGCCTGAGTTCTTCTGACTGTCATTAACCCCTTAACCCTACAAAGGCTCACCCCAATAAAAGGCTCTGCAAAATAGCAGGGATTATCACTTTTTTGCAACTATTATCTCTTGTAATTATTAACATTAACAGGAAACGATTCCAGTATGCTTGAGTGAGTGGGACAGCAGGAAGAGCAACCCATTTATCTAAAATAGTGAGTCCCATCACACCATGACAAATTGGTTTGGTCAGCTTGAGAAAATGCAGCCCATTGTGACAGAAGAACTTGATTTTCTGTTTTAATTAGGTACAAAGTGCATGTGTAAAGACCTCTGCTGTACTCTCTGGACCCAACTTCTACCTATGGGAAAGGCTATGGTGAATAACCTTCAGTTGTCCCTGGCATTATTAAATTCATGATCCTGTTCAGTCACTTTCAAAAAGTGTCACTTGCTGATCTTTCCTTGTATCACCATGGCTTGGTGTTTCCTAGAATTTTGTATGAATAACAGGAAAGAAATGGGGGGGGGGGGGAGGGGAGAAGCGAAGATGGCAGGTGATCTACATGGATGAGCAAGAAGCTCCTGTCTGAAATCAGACATGAAAAGGAAGAATACGAGAGGTGGAATTTGGTTGATCTTGCTGGGACAGGGTGAGGAAAGTCAAGACCAACATGGAGTTGAGTCTGTTAAAGGACATGAAAGCCAATAAGAAAGGATCCACAAGTATATAAAACAGCAAAAGGAAGATTAAGGAAGACATGGACCTTCTGTTGAATGAGGCAGGGAACTTGATGACACAAATGACACAGAAAATGCTGAGGTACTCAGCGCCTTCTGTGCTTCAGCCTTTAGTAACAAGACCAGACCAGGCTTTTGACACCAGCAGAAAGTCTGGAGCCAAGAACACTCAACCTTAGCAAACAAAGACCAGATTAGTGAGCATTTTATCCATCTCCATGTCCATAAATCCATTTAGCCTCACAGGATGCATACATGAGTGCTGTGGAAGCTGTCAGATTACATTGATTCCTGAGAACTGGAAGAAATCAAACTTTGAAAAGGGAATGAAAGAGGATCAGGGAACTACAGGCTGATCAGCCTCACCTTAATCCCTGGAAAGATGATGGAGCAACTAAACCCGAAAACCATTTCCAAATGTATGAAATCACGTTGAGGTAACCTAACAGCATTCTACAACAAGGAGACCGTTTTAATGAATGGGCAAGGGCAAGGAGCAGAGGATACTGTTTGTTTTCACTTTATTAAGCCACTTGACATTGACTTTGACAACATCCTCAGAGTGCTAAGGAAATTTTCCTATCTGACAATCCAGAAGTCACTCTGGTGGTCACAGTCTCACCACCAGAGATTTCAACTGTTAGGTTTGAAGCTCATTTACAGTGTGTGCCTTCAGTGAGCTGACAGGTGTCTTGCTGGACTCCCCACACACGCCACTCACACAGTCAAACAAAGTTGCCTCACCAGCTTGACCCCAGGTTTCCCAGAGCAAAGTCTCAGACATTAAGTTCCTTAAAGCAGTTTATTCACAGCACAGTAACAGATACGCCTTGAGCTTGGTACCTTCAAGAAGGTAAATAGTCTGGGGTCTTCCTGATGAGCTTTCGGCTCTTGCTGTGTCTCTGAGTGTCCAGTCACCTGGCTGGTGCCACAGGTCCCTGTGTCCTTTGTTGTGCAAAAGGTCAGAGTCAGTTCATGACCTCTTGCCTGGGGGTCCAGTCACTTCCCACCACCCACAACTCAGTCTTGCACACCAAGTTACTGGCACTAAATGTATACCTCAACAACAGACAAGTTGACAAAGTACAGGTTAAATAACAGATGAGATGTATTGAAAACTGGTTGGGCTACCAGCCCCATAGTGGTGTGATCCATGGCATGAAGTTCAACTGCAGGCTAGTAACTAGTGGTGTATCCCATGGGTCAATACTCTGGCTAGTACAGCTCAAGGTCTTGATTAATGGCCTGGAGGCAGGGACAATGAATTTGCACTTTTAGCAAATTCACAGATAATAAAAAACTGGAAGAAGTGGCAGGTACAAAAGATAGCTGTGCAGCCATTCAGAGGGACCTTGGCATGAGAGATTGCTGGGCAGAGAGGAAACTCAGGAAATTCAGCAAAAGGAAATGCAAAGTCCTGTTACCAGATATACCACTGGGTTCCTGTACATGCTGTTCAGCAGCTGGAAAGCAGCTCTGCAGAAAAGGACCCTGGTCTCCCAATGTACAAAAAGATGAACAATAGCCTGCGATACACTGTTGCAGAAAAGAAGGTCCGCAGCAGAAAGAAACTGTTTTATTAATAGATCTCAACTGGACCATGAATAAAGTCTTTCATATGTAGGAACCCACTAAATGTGCTAAGAAATTATAGAAGGGATACACTGAATGAATCTGGGTGATACAGAAGTAAAGAAGAGAGTGTCCTGTTAAGGACAGTCACATGCTTTGCAGGGCATTTGTCTAGACATTGGAAGTGCTCCACTTTGATAATGTCTGGTACTGACATAGCTCTTACATAAATTTGAAGTCTTTACCTAAAAGAATAAGCATGCTTAGTTATTACAAAAAAATGTGTATCAATATGTTTCAGTGTAAAAAACTAAAAAAATAGTGTTTAAAAAATAGGATAGGATAGGATAGGATAGGATAGGATAGGATAGGATAGGATAGGATAGGATAGGGCAGAATAGAATAGAATAGAATAGAATAGAATAGAATAGAATAGAATAGAATAGAAGATAGACTATTTCAGTTGGAAGGGACATACAACCATCATCTAGTTGAACTGTCTGACTAGTTAAGGGGTGACCAAAATTTAAAGCATGATATAAAGGACATTTCCAAATGCCTCTTAAACATGGACATTCTTGGGGCATCAACCATCTCTGTAGGAAGCCTATTCTAGCATTTGATTTCCCTCTCAGTAAAGAAATATTTCTCAGTGTCAAGTCTGAACCTCAAAAAAAAAAACAACAAAAAAACTCCCAGTCATTTAGATGAAGTTAAACACTTTTTTTTTTAAAAAAAATCAGACACAAGCAAGGACCCCTACATATAAAAATTATAAACATAAACAAAGAATGAATAGTTCAAATTATGAAGCACTGAAATATTCTAATTTTTTAAAAATAATGGGTAGTATACAACATTTTTTTATTAGAGGGGATTACCTGTTTCATTCAGAAAAATTAATTTCATTATTCCAGTCAATAGTGAGCATTCAGTTTACTGCGATGCTGCTTTGTTAAATGTTATCCTTGCTGTGGGTATCCTTAAAACCATTTGCAATAAGTAATCAATTTTTTCCTTTGTGTTATGCTTTTCTTTTCTGGGGAAGAGCATAATGGAATTATAAATTATGGGGTGCAACATAACTCATTTCTCTTTTGAGTACATCCTCAATTTTTTGAGTATTTTACATCAAAAAGAAATCTGATAGCTGCTTACTCTTCTCTTTCTCTTTCCCCATCTGCTTATGCCAACATCACATGTGAGGTCTTTCAACTACAAGTCAAAATATTGTCCTATTCACATAACTAAGCAGAGAAATGGCCAAACAAAGTTTACCATATGGTCTGTGAAATGATCTATTGAAAACACAGCAGTACAATTGCATTTATGATGACCTTTTGATTATATAGTCCTTAAGATTACATAAGACTAAGATCCTCAAGATTTTATGATATAAAATAATAATAAATAAGACTATGTAATTACTTAATTATAGTATTAAGTCCTGTAATGTTAGAAAAGATTATAGCATTAAAATAATTTATGGGATTTTCAGTTACTCACCTTTGAAGAAGTCTGCTTCTTCCATCTCCTATTATGGAGCATTTTGATCTATTTTTGAAATTTCCAATCCTCTGTCAGATTCCTTTGCAAAATATCCAACACTGCTTCCTTTGTTCTTTCCCGGTAAGAGACAAGGCTACTGTCATCCAGCAACAATCTTGCATTGCAGGCAAGGTGCTTAATTCCCACTTCCTAAGATGGTAAAGAAGCTGAGACAAATGCACCTTGAACTGACAGCGAACACATGCATGGGAAAAAGGTCTGATTTATTGAAGTATACATAAGTAATAATAGGTAGGAAACTGTGGTGCGTTACATGGGAGAATAGACAATCTAAGCAGTCATTTACAAATTAATTTCTGGAAGAAAACATGTTTTACTAAAGTGAGTACATCTTTCTGTCTATGTATCATCCCCACATTAAAAAAAAAAAAAAAGTAAAACAGAGTAGACAATAAGAATACTCAGACTAGTTATTGGTGCTTCCATTGTTAAAAAGAAAGAACAAGTAATGGAACCAATACAAATGCAATAATCTTTCCTTTTCTCACTATAAAACAATCTCATCCTATGCATCTGATTTCTTCCTGAGCCCTTACCTGCTGAGTGCAGTGAGCAAGAGACTACATTAGGATTATGTCAGGGCATTCATTATTTCATCTTTCAGTGTTTGAATTACTTTGGAATATGTCCAACAAAACAGGCAAGGCAAAGCAGGGAAATACCTCAGAAATTGCAGCATGAATGGAGAAGTTCTGTTGGTTAAATAACCACTTCAAGACTGGATCATAACTTACTCAATGGCTGGGGCTGCACTACTGAAATCCTGGCCTGCCTTTCAGGTCATGAGAGAAATAGCATTGTTTCTGAAAATAAACTTTTATGTCCCACACACAAGGAAAGTGTGCATTGACCTATTTATTGCAGAGATTCATGGGTATCACTGTCACCGTTTCAGTTTCTGGAGCCCATAACAGCATTCAGTTCTCATTTAGCAAGCTCATGTGAAACTTAACTTCTGTGAAAGTTAAGGTGATAGAAAGGGTAAGGGAGAGAAAGAATAATATTTGGTCTTGACTTGCTTCTGTGTTTACAGAAAATAAATACTCGTCCCTCCGCAAGTTTGACATGTAAGGGGTGAGCCTGCAAAGGAAATGCCGACAAGGTTTTGCCTGAAACATGTGGGTTATCTCTAGGGCATAAAGAAGGCAGGGCACCACACAGACACTGATTTAATGCCAGTATTCTCATAAGGTGATGAAGGCTCCTGCACATACTAGAGAGTCCCAAATGGTCAGAAAACTCCATGAAGCATGCCCTGGGTTTTCCAGCTGGTTTCCCTCCCCCTCCTCCCCCAGCAGTTGCAGACAGTGATGGAGAGGAGATAAGGATTCAGTTTAAGTGCTCTTCCGGAGAAGCATCTACACACGCAGTTACATAGGAGATACTGAAAGTGAGATAAGAACATTAAGAATGATGTTTTTCCATACTACTTTTAGCTTCATATGAATGTAGTTACTTTCACATATTATGACTAAATGCAGTTGTTGGATTTTTCTGCTGCTGACTGCCAATTTTGATATTCTGAGTCAAATTAGATTATTGAAATAGATCTATTTTCTTGTTTACAGCTGTTTGGGCTTTTCATTGGAAAATGACAACCTCTTGTATGGCTGCAGTGGTGCAATAGCAATAGCAAATCAGTGCTCATAACTTACCAGCTAGCAGTTAATTTCAAGAAATTGGAATCCAGCTACAACATGCACTGACTTACCCTGAAAAACCAACCACAAGATTTTACCCATTGATGATATGAAATGCTATTGGTGTTTCAGCAGCTTGCCAAGTGAGGGATGTGTTGAAACAGGCTAAATGCTTTCACACTTACCATCTGTGCTCAACTTAACATCAAATGTTTGTGGCATCTGGAACAAAATATACTTAGGAAAAAATACATATCACTGTAAATTAATTTTGGAGTCTGCAGTCAGTAATCTCAGGATGTACTGAGATGACTGGAGATTCTTATCTTTGGAAAGGATTTTAATCCTTGTCTCAGGTATTTGTTTTGTAAGATGCAGGTACCACACTCATTTCATTTGATAGGGAGTTTATTGCATTTAGTTTTACATTTTTTTTAGGTAAGATCAACTCTTCATGAGTACAAACTGTCCAAAAATTAAAGCATACTAGCAATACCATGCTTCTGAAACTACTGAGCGAGAAATTCCAAGAACACAGAATTTTATTTTTTGAACTGGAACTGATCTGTGTTGGAATTTTCTTATTGAGAAATTTTATTTGCTTTCTCATATCACTACATTTTTTCCCACATGGACTTTGACTGAGAATCATCGCTTTTCCATTCCAAGATGCCTAAATTTAATCACAGAAAGATCTGCAAAGCTGATACTTGGAACTGAACCCTGTGAACCTCTGATACACTAAATAGTTCATTCTAATTTTCATAGCAGATTAAATCTCTTATAAACTAACTGAATTTTCTGCTCTTGAAGATTTCAACATTCCACCATTGTTGTTGGCACTGTCCTAAAAATATTACAGACTGCAATCACTGTTTGAGTATATTTTAGTGCTTCTGAGTTTAAATCTTGCACAAAATCTGATAACATCAAAGACATTTTGAACAGCATTTCCTTGACCTTGAAGTCAGGTATCAAATCAATTTAAATTAAGATTAAAATCAACAAATATTTTAGGCCATTTACAAGGCAGTGCAGGAATCAGAATATGAGAGCAGTGGACCATAAAGGGGAAATATGCAGGGAACAGAACGTCCTTATGCTGATGGCGCTACCAGGAAAAAGGTACACCTCAGTCACAGTGGTGGATTCGTATCCCTTATTGAGTCAAGGAAATACAAACAGATATTTTCATGCCAATAGCACAATGCACTGCACAAGTAGCATTTGCTATAGAGGGCGACTATCCTTACTTTTCCAGCATGTTGTACACTAATGGGTTTTGCTAGAGTATAAGCTTTGGGAATGGCTTTTGAATCCTACAGAAACTTTGGAGCACCCTGTGAAGAGCTATAGATTAACTGTTACAGTTTACCTAGAAAAAGTTTTCACCGAAGATTTTTATCTGCTCTGAGCAGCAAGCAGGGAGCAGAGATCCCTATCTTGTAGACCAGGGAGTCACTTACAGCATGTCATCTGAAAGGGAGATAAACAAGGCCTTTAATTTTTTGCTAGTTCTAGGCAGATCAAGTTGCTTATTTTCTTCACTTCTTCAACCAATTCTTTCTGCATCAGCTGTTTTAAATGCACCCCTTCTCAGAACAGGCCTATTGCCACAATAATTATACCTATGTTTTGTAAAGGGTTATTTCAATCTGACTAACAGAAAGTAAGTACTTTCACAAAAGCCTTCTGTGATTCTTAAAACAGAGCAAATGAGGTACCCTTGCAAGTGCCCAGCTCTCTGAAGCATTGCTTAAGGCTGTCCAAGAAGGAGCAGAGCTTCTTCTATAGCAGCAGGCTGGTGTGAGAGCTGCCAGTGCTGGGGGCATCAAGAGAAATTGTGTCTTCCAAATACGAGCAATAGCTGGGAAAGCCTCCAACATTTGGCAAGCTAAATGCAAGCAGGTTTGGGTTCTGATGGGTCTAAAAAGGGTTTTAATAAATAAGCACTTCCAAAAACTTAGTTCACAAGCCAGGCAGGTTTGATATAAATTACCTAAAATATCAAAAGTAAGATTTTTCTAATATTCACAAAGAAACTGTACTATTAACCCTTCTTTATAACTTATGCAAGAAAACCTGTCCCCTATGTGTTAAAATAAGACCTTTTAAGCCATCCTAAACTAGGTGCTCATCTTTCCACATTGTGTGAGGGACAAAGCAGTTTTTCATTTGCAAACACACACAATAAAATTATTTGTGTCTTACAGACAGCACAAGAGGAAAGACAAGCCAATGATGTCACCTGGTTTTGAGCTCTGTTCCTCTCACCTATCCTGGAAGTCTAATATAGCAGTTAGTGTGCCTTCCTTGCTCATTCCCACTTGTTAAGAGTTTTTTTATGTCATCTAAATTATACCCCCCAGAAAGTGAAAGAACTCACACAGAGGATGCAGTCACTGTCTGTGCAGTCATGCCTTCAAATGATGGACTTCATATTTTAAGCATCACAGATTGGACTCAAACTGGTATTTTTTTCCTTATCCTTGACCAGGTGTCAAGCACTAGCTGGCAAGTATCCTGACTTACTGACTGTGCCAGGTCAGGTCTCAGCACTGTCTGCTGACCTGAGCCTCTGTGCAGTGCTCCTTGCAACCCCACCCAGTGTGGGGTCAGGAGCAGCTCTGAGAGGGCGAGAGCTCTCGCTCTGCACTCAGGCTTCAAACAGCCTCTTCCACAAAAGGACATGGCGATTTGAAAATGCACCTTGAAGTGTGAGAATGGGGATGAACTGTGTGGGGATAAAGTCCTCCACAAAATCCTTAAGAGAAAATAGCATCTACTTAAATACTCTGCTGTCAATAGTTATGTTGGACTAATGAGTAGCAGCTTTGTGGATCTTAAAGTGTGGATTCTTTGAGCAATACAGGGAGATAAACAGGCTTCGAATGCCAGAGTAACTGAAAAGTTGGAAACCAGTGAAATTTTACAAAATAACATTTGAGTTCATGCAGAGCTGAAGTTGAAAATTGTGATATAGCCAGGCACAAGCGTGGAAAAAGCAGAATCAGCTCCAGCTCTCCCTTTCTAGCAACACCAACAAAGCTACAGTTACCTGTGTTTCACCTTGTTAAATTATTCTAATGCTCTGTTTTCATCCTGTGTTGCATTCTACAATGAAAATTAAATTCAGCTTGTTTTAATTTGCTCTATCAATAAAAGGTTTGAATACACATGGAAGAATATTAACATCCTATAGATGGCACAGGAAGACCCAGAAGCTCTATCCATGTCATGGGAATAATTGTTCACAGTCTTCTACAGACCTGATTAGAGTCCAGCAAGTTAAGGAAAGCAAAAATTAGACAAACACAAGGAAATGCACAAGAATGTAGAATACCCCCATGGAAACAAAACATTTTTTTAAAGGTGAAAAGATTATTAATTTATAAATTTTTGTTGTGCCTCTGTTTTGCATTTGAGTTTCAAATGTCTTCCAAAATACACTCATGATTTCACACATAATCATTGTGACATGAAATTACAGTGACTGCTGATGCAAATGAGGTAATTGTGCATGCCAATTATGTGTTACATGCCTGTTGCCTTGTTTGAATAAGCAATTACTGAATTTATAGAGACAAGCATGTTAACTAGAAATGCATATTAGGCACATAATTACCACCACTTAATTCAGAAAATCAGGCAAAGTAGAATTTAGCTGGGGGAATGGTTATGAATCTTGGCATTTTTCCTAGGCATAAAATTCTAGTTTCATTATATGAATTTCTTGTATTTATACCAGCCTATGCCCCAAAGTTATTTAGAAAATTAAATAAGCTCAGTAAAATCAGACACATGGCTAGCTAAGCATATGAATGGCCATTTTGATTACTTTGGCACTCTTCAAGTTTTAGGTCAAATCTGCTGGAAGTAGAGTTGTCTGTGAGAAGTTCTTAATTCACTATTGAGCTTTGGTTGCACCACTGTCAGATTAAACAGTTCCACATACTGCAGAGCAGAGGAGGGAGTGAAGAGCCAATTCACAGAAAATAAAATTTTAGCCAGAATGATGCTGATGCTTTCTACCTCTGTATGCTTGGCATCCTTGAATTGCCATTTTGATGCCCAGTCTGAGAAGTGCTGTCATCCAGTGCCACAATGTCATGCACAGAGTGGTGATAACTCCTGGATTGTCGAGAGTCTTTCAAAGTGCTCTGACCATTGGCTCATCAAGATAGATTTATCTGTGATTTCTAAGTCTCAAAATAGCATGCATGCATAAAAACTCAATTCTATTGTAGCATTTGCTGAAAATGAAGCCATAATATGCATTTGTTAAACTGAAAAGCAAAAGCTTGTATTTTATTGTTCCTGGTGGTGGTTTTCTATTTAGTCCCAACGACAATTGGGTATTGATTATTCTAATTCAGGGATGTCAATATAAAGAGAAGGCTCAGAATTACCCTATTTTATACTTCTAAATCTATTTCTATATAATTTTATAAAATAGATCAATTATATTTTGTAATATTTGTTTCAAATTGTAAACTAGATATTTTACAAACATTTCTATCTATTCCAAGTGATAAAATCAATAATTCAGTACTCTTTAAAGAACCCTCAAATGAAGGCCACAGGGCTGGCAAAATATGTTTTCTAGACCAAATATCACAAATCTGGGTTTTCCCACAGAGGATATATCATTCTTTTCAGTTGAGTTGTTTGCATGCGTAAGGCTTTGTGTGCTAGTCATGAGGATAAGTCATGTCCTGATTATAGCTGAATTATTTCAGCTATTGAAAGTTTATATTTTTCATGTCTATATATACCTAAGAGAATATGTCATCAAAAACTAAGTCCTTGAAATATTGAACAAAGTGAAAGGATTTGGGATCAATCTTTTGCCCTATCTTCCCCTCTTCTTTCCACTCCCCTCCCTTCCTCTGTCCTCCAAAGGAACACATAGTGGGTCTGATTAGCCTAAATTCTGATTTCATCTGTATGCAAATTGAAGGAAACAACAAGTCACACTGTCTTACAATTGCTTTAGAAAATGGTAATCATCTATTTTGACTTTCTTCAATAGTCAGTCATTTTATTCATTCAAGTTCGTATTCATCAGTTCTCTCTCTTTATGGTAAGATTTAAACCTTATCACTTCCTCCTGTCTGTGCACTACAACTTTCTGTTGAACGTACTTACATTAAATGCAAAACAATTGTTTGCAACCTATGTGCAGCCTCAGGATTTCTGTGTCAGCTTCAGGCTTGTGAAAGATTTGAGTGGTTAAAAGCCTCTCTGATTTTTTCAAGGTCTGTGAGTTGCTTTCTTAAAAGACAATATCTTTCCTGACAAATCCTGTGTCACTGCATATTCCTGAATATACATGACAAAGATTTTAGTATCAAAATCTTCCTGTTAAAAGTAGAAGTATGGCAGAAATTGGTTTTTTATGGGTAATTGCCTTTTTTTTACTTTTCTTGCAGAAAAATGACAAATGGAATCTATTTTTTTTTCAAAACCTTTTGCCTTGTTGTGGTTTTCACAAAGAAAGAATTGTTACGAATATGAAAAATTTGATTTCAGGTAAGTCACCTAAACACTTGCAAAGTGCCATTCTGATAAGTGTGTCTATGCAGTGTATAGTGCTTTTTATTGTCATTTGGCAGCTTTTCCAGACTGGGTTTTAATTGGAGAAGTTCAAGCATCTATGTTTACCCAGCAGTGCTGCCTTCATAAAAATATGTGAGAATAACATGTAAACACCTGTGTCTTGTTTCATGAAGAGCTATGATTAGTACTGTGTCTCTGTTTATAGTCTTATATTTTAGTTAGTTCTATATTGTTAAAAAGCACTATTTCATAAAATAGCCCAAATTGAAATGCTTAGTGAAACATGTTTTGCAGTGTCTTGAGGTTCACAAACCCCAGGCTTATGTTTAACATACTAGCACTGGATGCAGAATTATGTTGATTCATGCCAGTCTTGTGGTGTTTTACAACTTCTTTCATCTGTTCTCCAGTGCACCCATATATGCAAAAGTTCATGAACATAAAATTGGAAAGGAAAGTTAACTTCACATGTTCCATCTTTCTTGCAGTTTGCTTTCTGAATGAAAAAGCCCTGAGCAAATGTCATTTGAACTATTTGCCTGTTTGTTTCAGCCCTTGATAGCAATATGCAACTTTTTCAGCAGATGGATCTTATACGTATTTTTTCTTGCCATTGTCATAAAGAGTAATAGAACTCCTATATATATTTTTTAAATTCTACATTTGAAATCAACATTTGTATTTTATTTTTGTTATTATTTTATTTAGTTTTATGTCTTTTTTTCCTTTTCTTTCACATACTTGATTTAATAAGATTTCATTTCTTTGTCTTCCTTCTCATGTTGATTAGAGGTGAATTCTAGTATAAACTCCTCACATCTACACATCAAGCCTTATTAAGAAGTCACGTGTCATGTTCATCCAGATTTTGAGGTCTTCCTAAAAGTGATGCTGTCTCAATACTCAACAAGTGGTGCTGGACACTTTGCAAGAGCTTTCTATCCTGCCTACCATTATCTTAGTCCAATATACCAGAATGGCCTAGGGAGAGCTTGGGCTCTTTGCAGCCATGGAAGACTTCATAGTGGCAAAGAGATCGGGGAGACAAATGGACATTTAATGATATTCCCCTGAACTGAATAAAGGACTACCTGCCATACAACTAGAAAAATAAGTTTCTGCACCCTCAGGTCCGAATTTGCCTGTATTTCTGGAAAATTGTATCAGAATCTCAAATTTCAGAAGGACTGTGTTCTGTTACTCTTACACTACTTGTGCCCCAAGTAGTACTGCAGATTTAAAGCAGGTCTTGTGGAAACAGCTGCTCATGTGTGGAGGCAAGAGTCTACTGACTATTTACATACTCCATAGACGATCCTACAGTAAAGAGGATGGAGCCTCTAGTTCTCACTGGAGTTCTGGCAAACCTCTCTTCAGGGAAGACAATTTTGCATCTGGAAATGTGGTCCACAGTGTTCATCTTTTGTTATCTGAACTAATAACAACAACAAAAAAATGTTCTTGCACCTTTTAATGACTGATTACACAGGAGATATCCTATATCTAGAAGACCGAGCAAGAATACAAAAATAATCAAAGTAATGCAACACTGTGTGTAGGTCACTGTGTGTAGGTAGACTTTGGTTCTTTGTCCATTTTTTCACAAATACCAGTTATTTTGGGGCTGGAGGGAGTTTCTTCAGCCAGGACATTTTCTTGCTTTGTTATCAGCTGGTCCAGCTGCAGTTACTACTGACTGCTGAGATGATCCTTCAGTACAAGACTAACTGGAAGTGAGCACAAGATAATATCCTTAAAGAGGTAAATATGCTCAAAGGAGGAAGGGGAAAGCCAGCCTCTACAATCTATTCCAGTACCAGCAGCTTGGGTTTTTACTCAACAGCCCCCATTTTATTTTCTCAGTGAGTTGTTTTAAAAAAGGAAGCAGAGACCCTTCTTAGAATTACAGTAAATGTAACTGAATTTCAAATGTTGTTTTCAAACAAACCATAGAAAAGTTGAGGATAGGGAAATATAAGAAGTTATCTAAAATGCTGTTGTACAGGCAAACACATGTTTTGAGTTAAGTTGAGCTCATTTCTGGTAACAATATGAACTTTGTGATGGCCATGACCAGCAGGCATATGGAGAATAGAGGGCGGCAGTCTTTATCAAATTCAATCTAAAGAGGAAGAACATGTATTTAGGGTTTTTTTTTCCTTAGTATTTTTAGAAGACAATCTGGAAAGGGCAAGTAGAGGCTGGGAGGGCTCATGGAAAGATCATATTGTTTAGGGGCTGGAAAGAGGCATTCTGCTTTTGTTAAAGAACATCTTTCCAAAATTATACTTTCTATTTACATCTGTTTAAAATGTGGTACTGATAAGAAAAATCAGGCAGAAAAGTTGTATCTATTTTTCCTGAAAATTTTCTCCTTTGATTTGGTGTTTGTGTATGACAGAGTCCCTGGGCATATGAAAGAAAACAAAGTAGCTTTTATGCTGTATTGATATTTCATTACCAGATAATTATATTCCATGCTTTTACTTTCTGAAATCCTCTCAGCTACAGAGAATTTCAGCGATCCATGGATAACTGCAAGAAAATACTGTTTAATCTAACCTCTTGCCCAGTCCCAGTTACTTGCTTACTGTAGAAGATGGTTCAGTGATGTGGAGTGGTCATAAAAGCTGGTCGTTGAGATTCTAACTGAAAAGGGCTTCCTGGGATTATACACTCACAAGAGGGTGGAATGTCACATCTCTATCAATTTGCATTGCTGATGAAAAGTACTTCTTAAACTAGAAAATCCAATATTTAAGTGACTTAAAAGCAATAAATACAAGCTTCCAGCTCTGCTGTTGCTCGGTGTCTCTCCTGTATAAACCCATTTATGTTGGTTTAGGGCAGAGGCTTTCTTGTTTCACCTATGTGACAAGTGGACCAAAGCTCAGCTAAGGAAGGATCAGGGTAAATGCTCAGTGTCTTTCAGCACAGGCATTGATTCACTGCTTTTCTGCATGAGTGGAAAACAATGCTATAATGAAATTGCCTTGGTTTTATCTTACTTTCCCCTGGTGTGAATTGTGGCCTTCAGTATGAGCTTGTAAAGTGGGATTTTTCTGTTTTTCTCCCCATCCTTCAGTTATCAACCATGAAACTACAAAAGACAACATTTTCCTTTCTTTTTTGTTGAAGGAAGAACCCACCTTATGCTGTAAAGAGAGCTGTGTGAGTCTGCAGCCCATCTCTGTCACCCCTCTCACCACAGGTAGCAAACATAGTGTCAATCAGGTTTGTGATCTGTCCTAGTTCTGTTTTGAAATACAGATAAATTAGGGAAGAATAAATTCAGATTAGTAGGAATGATAAATGGAACAAATAACAAAAGTGACAAATAAATGATGCTGATATCAATGTCACATTAAGAAAGAGAAACAAAGTTTAGTGCAGCTAATACATAGCACTTACAGGGAAAAAACAAACAGATCAAGATAGACTTTTTTTTTTCCTTTTTCTCTTATCTCCAACTTCATTATCTCCTTTATCAAGCAGCAAAGCAAAGAAAGCAGAACACATTGAGCAAATTTAAAGTCTTGTTTTGAACAAAATGGATTCTCTTTGTTCCACATCCATGCTTAGGCAGCACCTTTGGACAAGCATTTTTCTTTTCAAGGGGGAAGGAAGTAGATGGAGGAGGGAGTCAAAAGTTGAAACGTGCCCACCAGTCATAGCTGGTGCACCTCTGCCTCGTACATGTCCTCATGCAGAGACAGGAGCTGCTGTAGCCGGTGCTGTGCCTGTACCCACAACCTGTAGCACTGCCAGTGTGGCCATTAGAGGGGCCACAAAAGGTCATGTGTCCCTGATCAAAGTCATGGATGGCTGTTCTGTAGGACATTGTTACTGTGACAGGTTGTATTTTAACCTTGATGTTCATTCTTAGGAACTTTCCATAGCCTTCTAGTGAACAGATTCCAGGAAGAAGATATAGGCCATGCCTACTCATACTCCTTTCAAAGGTGATAAGCTTATCTACACTTCAAAAACTATATATCACCTTCCCATTGCCAAAGGTGCACATGCAAAAAGGTAGCACCTCAGGTCTAAATCTCCTCTGTATTCCCTCCTAGGGAGAGCATGGCTTAATTTCCCAAAATACCCCTCTTCCCCACGCAGACAGGGAAGCCCCTTAGTTCCTCAGTATCCCATATCTATGACAAATACAAGGTTCCAGGGCAGGTGAAGAGAGCACCTGGCACTGCTAAACCAACCAATCCTCCAGATGGCATACCTGTAAAGGCCAAAGGAAAGACGTAAGAAGTGGACAACTGTAGAAGGCAGTCTCCTCCTCTGGCTAGTTAGGAAGAAGATTAAATCTAACTCAGCCAAAACCAGGACAGTAGCTCAGCAGCTTTTTGAGTCACAGAAGTGTGCTAGATAGTTCTTGATGAATTAAGGGTTACTGTATGAGATTTTTTTAATCACCTTTCGAACACCCGTTGACCATCAGCATCCATAGCATTCCTTGGCAAATATTTTTAATGATTAACAATGCATTTTGTTGGAAAAGAAATATCAGATTTTCTTGGTTTATAGCTATTGATTTCATTAATAACCACTATAACAATCTTTCCCTTTATCTACCTCTGTTCCACTCCAAAGGAGCCTAAAACACCTAGATCTTTCGCAGGTGCAAGCTGCTTCACACCTTTTACCTCTGTTGCCTTTCATTATCTAGATATATAGTATCTTTTTAGGTTGGACAAAGAGACCTGCAGGCAGTTTTTGAGCCACCGATACACTCTGGATTTTTACAATTGCATTGCATTATATTCTGGTTTGCTCGTTTTACCTTCCTAGTAATTCCAAAAATTCTTGAAACCAGCAAATAAAGCATTCCCACACACTACATAGGAAAAAACTAGATAGACCATCAGTTTGTCTTGACAGGATGTTTGTGTTATGATCCAACAGATCAAATTGCTGCTTTATATCATCTGGTTTTGGAAAAAAAAAAAAAGGAAACCATACAGAAACAAAACAAAACCCCAGCTAACCAAAACTAATATACTTTAATCTTTTCTTCTCTGTAATTTTCCAACATTGAAATAACAGTTGTTTTGGAAGCTCCAGATTTTTTATGAAACAGTTTCTGCTTTCACAATTATATTTGCTATATCTTCATCCTGATGTGATGCTCAAGTGGCATCTACCTCTCCCTCCCTCTGTGGATGACACTGGACTCTATTAAGTATGAAACATACCAATCAGCTCATTAGCTGAAGTTCTGTTAATATGTGTGAGACTGATTTAATTGAGTTAAATAAACATATCCAACTTTATTCAAGGTCATATTTTATGCATGGTATATTAATAATTTGACAATTTCACTTTTCAGAGTAGTATTGTGTCTTCAAGAACTTCCAGCCTGATTTATTATGTAAATGAAGTTGGACTGATCTTGCCATGTGTCTATGTGGATCTATGTTTCTTCACCTCTTTTTGTCTCTTCATTCTGATAGCCAGACTCAGCTAGAATTTGACTGAAGGTAAAAGACTGATAAATATTCAGTGTTCATAAACATTAAAGAAGTAGTCATCAAGGGATAGGGCAGATTCTGTGTCAGGATGATTCATTCAACCTTCATAGCCATGAAAGGATCCCCAAAGTGAAGGATGTAGAGTTCTTTTGTTATGGTGCTCATTTTTTCTACTTCAGCAGTAAAACACCAATGTGTATAGCCAGTTTGGAACAAAAGATCCAGATAATAATTTGGAAGGATATAATTTTTGCTTATGGCTTTATCTCACAGATCAAATCAGCTTAGTATCACATGCTTCTTGTTTTGAGCTCCTGTTCTTAGTGAGGCAAAGACAGTACTCATGACACCAGGTCAATCTGAGGTTTCAGGCAGATAAAGAGTTCAAAGTTTATCCCACTTTTCCAAACTTGACTTCAAAAAGAGTCATAATTGGCTATTTTAAGCCATTTAGAGGACATTTTTGGTGACAGTTATCAGTCTTGCAAGTGCTTAAAAGAAGAATTATAAAAATGACAGAGCTTTAGCACATACGTATGATCAGAAGACAGGTCTGAAGGCAGAGGATACCTGAGAGCCTTATTCATCACTATAATGTTTTCTCTATCTTTCTATTTTCTGTATTTTAACTAAGATTTCTATTTGTGCTGTTTGATATAACTAATGATTTTCCTTTACTTATGTTCAACTTGCTTCATGTGCTGAACTAGAGCTCTTGCAGTAAGTCTGAGAGTAAGTCTTGCAAGTCGAGAGAGAAAAGTAGAAGGCAAACAGCCATCCTTATGGGACACAAACCATCCCTTAGTGGTGTTTTTCTTTATCTGTGGGATATGGATGGATTCTGGTTTTCTAACAGAAGCACTTTACTTAAGTGGGATGAATCTGAGTATAGGTGTTTGCATGTTACTCCATACAGGGCAGCTGCTATCTTGGTATAAGGCTGTTGTACAAGTATGTCTAGATTTTTGATTTGAGGAGCTGTCATGACCATCTTGATGATGTGCAGCTGCAAAAGCCCTGAAGTAAAGGGAGCAAGAAAAAATGGTCAAGTGATCACAGCAGAAACACAGGCACATAGATGAGGCACACATTCATTGGTTTTTCTTTCTTTTCCATCACCAGGGAAATAAAAAAAAAGTACTAAAGTTCTGATGTGAGATCAAACAAACCAAATAATATTAAAAAGATCCAGAGGTGGTGATCTTGTAGACTTCAAAAGGACTGGTTCTCCAGTCCCCTCACCTTCTGCAGTGACCTATGCTCCAGCAGGTTGAGAGAAGAGTGGGTGAAAATGCAGCTGCTCCCATGGAACAGCCCTGCACATGGTTGTATTCTGCCTCACAAATTACAGAGCACTGAAAAATTCAGCTCTGTTTTTTTCAGCCTGAAAGCTGTTACCTGTCTCCTCTAATGACATGTCCTCAGTGGTCCTTCGTCCTATGAACTGACACATGGAGAGAGCTGCACTAACCCAATCTTTGGCACCCCAGGGTCAGATAATCAAGAGCAGCATAAGCCTTGCAACAGGGGTGTCACAGATTGAATGAAAATATATTGTATATTATGGGGTCAGCATGTCATAAAAGACATTTCTCCTCAGAGCCTCACAGCACAGATGCAGTAATTTTAAATATATATCTAAAAGAATAGAGATCATAATTGTAAAATACATTTGTTCATGCACTCTAGAGCAAGCTTCCATTCAAGCTACACAGTGGCATTGTCTTAAAAGTAGTTCAGTATTTGAAATTATACACAAGTATGATTCCAGGAAAGAAAGACAATCTGAATGTCCTTCAAGAATAGGTAACAGATTTTTTGAGGATTATTGATATCACTGAATCAAATTTTAGCTGAACTTAATAATAAAAGCCCTCAGTAGCTACAAAGCCAAATTACAGAAACTAGCTAAGTGCCTAGAGGATGTATGCACCCTGACATCTAGTGGAGCTGTGACCATTTGGGATAAGTCCATGATGCAATCCAAAGGGAAAGCCAGGTTCCCAAGTCATGCATCAAAGAGATGGCTGAATGACATCCTGCATATCTATCCTGAGAGCTCTGTGAGGACATATGAGATTTTGGGTCCTGAAGCAGTATATCAGTGGTCCCACAGCAGTGCTTACTCAAACAGCTCCTCTTGTATACCATTATTCTATGGAGACAGCTCTGTTATCTGCATCTCTTGAGACACCAGACTGCTAAAAGCCAGATCCACAAAATCGAAGATCATTAGTGCAGAGTTCCCTGACAGGCCTGACTCATTAAGTCCAGGGACTCTTGCTGCAGTTCAACACTGAGCAATCAGCTGTTTGGAGAACTGGCAAAAGAAGCAATGCTCAAACTATTGTCAATACAATACAGCCCTCAGCTCTCAAAACAGCTTGGGTGAAGGCATAAGTTTCTGTATGCCATTGTTACCCTGTGAGGAGTGACCTCCAAAGGTCAGGATGGGTGTCCTTTCTTTTGAAACATAAGTTTTTTACAAATGCTCCAGAAGCTGGAGTATAAGGCATGAAAGAAAGAGGAATTTACCAATCATCTGTAACACCAGGCAAGAGATTAACAAATATTTTACCACAACAGTGTGAGTACACAACACAGTGTGTGCAAGGGTCTCTCTACAAATGGATTTTCCTGATATTTTCAAGCTCTAGGATCTGTGTGGCTGCTAAACAGCACTATGGAATAATTGTTTCACCTGGCTTTGGCATGATTGCAATTATTATATAATGTGCACAGTATTGTACATGCTCTCTTGAAAAGTTTTTGCTAATAAAGACAAATGTGATAGTGTTTGAGAGTGTGCTTTTGTGAGGTGACTGACTGACACCTAGTGTTTAAAATCCACTCACTTTTTTTTTTAAAGTACATAAAAAACAATGGACAAAGGTTATTTCTAGTAAGAAGAACTCCTAGTTGTTTCAAAATACCACCACCTCATCAGCAGTGTTCAAAGATGAGAGCTGAGGAGCCCTAGGAAAACAGCATTTAGAGATCACAGGATACACTGGCTAAGTCAGTAATCATCATGGCCCAATAATCATCATGTTTCCACTAACTTAATCATGTGAAGTGTGCTGCCTCTACCTCAGATCTTCCTGTGCCAATACAACTAACCCATTGCTGTAGAACTGGGAGGGAAGCAATGTATTACTTGTCAGTAGAGTGGCCCTGGCAACTCTGTGCTCCCACAAAGCCCAGCAGTGCCCTACTTTCCACTGCTGGAAAGTGATTTCCTCAACGCTTTTAGTACAAATTCCTGGGCTAAGCAGAAGATGAATAAGATATTCCCCAAACAGGTTATCTTGAAGCCTCTTAGTTTCAAATTACCAAGACTAACCTCATCAAGTACATCCTTTCCCTATAGCATATGCTATCTTCAAACTTAAGAAATCTCAAATATATGCTACATTATGAGGTAGGCATTCTGTTATTTTGTTCTTTATTGGTTTATGTGAAGAAATAAATTGAAGGATGTAAGGATGCCAAAAATTTACAGTTTTTATATTACCCTGAATACCTCATACTTCACAGAATTCAGTCAAGTAGGGCAGGTTTTCTATGAATCAAAGCTGACTATATTCACAATATGATGAATATATGTTGCTGTAAATTCTCCCCAGCCTCCAGAAAGTGGGCACAATTTTGCTTGTGTCCATCTCTTTCTATTGTTGCGAGATGTTAGAACAGTCCATGGTATATGCATTGCTATTTCTTTTTATTAAATATCCAAAAGGGATCAGGCATAAAGCTTTCTCATCCTGTGTATTTTAAATAAAACAATTTGTTCTATAAAAAACATCTTGTGAATCAAGATGCTACTGAAATTGTGTAAGTGGAAAAAATCCTTTGCCAAATTATCACTGAAAGTCTAGGCAAATAAAGTTTGCTTAGAAGATAAAGTTCATCAGTGAAAATTAACTTGATGACTTTATGAACCCACAGAGTTCTGATGTTTTTTGGGTTTAGGTGTTAGCTGAGTAGCACACCTTGCTATTCTCCTGAAGACAGAAGGTACACACTTGGTTTCAACATTAGCTCATTAATTCCTCAGTCAGAAAACACATATAGTGCCTCAGTAATTCCTCCACCTGCTCTAAAAATATGGCTAACCTAGACCAGTGGTCTGTTTCTCTCTGTGCCGGCAGCAGGAGCCCAGAAAGAAAACAAGAGGGCAGTATTCTCCCCATGTCTTGCAATTGATGAGCACATAACCATGAGTCAGAAGAGCTGACTTTGTATCTAAAAAGTCTTTGATAGATATGTTTTCATGGATTTGTCCAGTTTCCTTTTGCGCTTATGTACATTTGCAACATCCTGTAGCAAGCAGCATTACAGTTTAAAAACTAGGAAAAGTTTTCCCCACATAGTAGCCTTTGCACAAAATCAAGGATGAAATGAATATCTGTTAGCTGTTGAGGTCTAGAATATTTATAAAATTGTCCCATTAGTCATTTTCTCCATTGGTTAAAAAACTAAATGACAGCCAGAAGCCCAAACAAGCTTTAAAATACAATTACTTTTCATCTCTGTGAATGCAAAGTGCCAGATGACTGAATCCAAACTAATTTTTTGAGGTAATGAAAACATAATAATATTGTTTTATGGTCTGGAGTACTAATTCTTTTCATTCTTTCCCTCCACTTTCACCAATTCTTTCCTTCTTTGTTAATGGCTTGCTATGCCCATCTCTTATACTTGCATTTTTTAATGCTTACATGTTTTGAACTCACTGCATCTAGATACCTATGACTGGTTACTTTAGAAGCTTTTACAAAATTAGAGGATATTAAGAGGAAAGCTGAGTAAAGCTATGGTAGTTTTGGTTCAAATGTGTCAATTGTTTTGCTCGTTCTGTGACACTCAAACATTTTCCTGATATAAATACCAAAATCATATTCCCTAATATTTATCAAAAGGGTAGGGATTTGATCACCTGCCAGATTTCAGAAGAACCAGAGTACGGTGAAAGACTTTAAGAGCAATTAGCATTCAAACCTGTGACCTGGACTTTTTCTGAGATTACCAAAAAAAGTTGATGCATAAATTCTGATGAGATGCAGTAAATACAACTCTTAAATTCAATCCCGTGCTGCATCAGTCATCAAAGCATTTTTATCTCTCAGTTTCATCTTTATCTTTAAAGTTACTTTGTAGGAGCCATGTGGTTCCTTTAGATATAAGTAGACCAAGTTGTGCCAGTGAGCTAGCATTGGCTAATCAAATGCCAGCAGATAACATGTCTCCTCCATCTGCAATGGAGACATACAGGCAGCAAGTTAAGAACATGACTTGCACCATAAACTTGGCCCTAAGGAATACTGATGTCTATTTCCTTGCAGACAACATTTCCCTGACCATGGTTCTTCTACATGCATACATATACACACCCCTCACTCCTCTGTTTTCTTTGTCTGTTTGATACATTTCACTTCGGTGAAACTTATAATGGTATACACTCATGTGTAATTTAGATGCTTGCCTTTCTACTAGGTAGTGAGAAGAAAAAAATTGTGAACTCAGACTTCAGCCTAAACACTGTGACCCAAGTTTCTCTGCCCTTGCTCGTAATCAGTGCTGTTTCTCATCAAAACTGTTGTTGCTGTCTTAATAATGTTGGTCTTAAACATGATGACACATGAACCATGACTGCTTTAACTGTGTTGGGAAAACTCTCAAATGCTCAAAGGCTATTGCACACCTGCCAAGCTGTTCTTTGGCCAAAGTATCTCCTTTCACCTGGATAGGGAGGGCCAGAATAACCAGGTCAAGAAAACATTGGCATCTACTCTAAATCTGATCATCTAGTGAAAAAGTTTCATCTAATGAAAAAAGAGATTGTCATCCTGTCTTGGTCACCTATTCTAGGTTGAGGTTGCTGGAGATCTCTCAATATCTGCTGGATTAGACACCCCAAACTGAGGAAGCTAAAACTATTCTCCCTAATAAAGACCATGTCTTCAAGTTAGAGAAGTAGGTGGACTTCTTTAATTATATCAGTGCAGCTGAAGAGGCAGATTTGCCCTGTGTTAAACTCCTTTGAAAACTCGGGAGATATTTTTCATCGAAAGTAGGTTGTTTGTACGGTAGGTGGCAGCATTGGGCAACCTGACCAGCGTTCGCACAGAGCCACTCGTCTGAAGGCTCCTTTTGGGGTTCCCATCATCCTCTTGCAATTATTCTATTTTAAAAGCAAAGAGAAGAGGCTATTATTCCTTCAGAAGCTTCAGAAAGGTCTGTCTGATATGTACATAGTCAATCACATTCAAGAAGAAACACAAACACTAAATAATGTTCCTTTAAATCCCTGTATGCTATATGTACAGAAGTAGCAACTAGGAGTTGAAAGGATAACAACTATTGTCATGATATATCGCAGGGTTTTATGACCCTGATAAAGAAAGAAACTTTGAGTCTAGAGCCCTCTGCAAATGCAAAGGAGGAGAGGAAGAACAATCTCTGTGTCTGTCCAATGCGCTGTTCAGCATTTCGTCAGGGTGTGTCATTTCAACATCAGAAGGTAGAACCTCATACACAGAAGTTTCATTCCCAGGTAAGGTAAAGGCAAACATTTCATCCACAAGGCCAAGCAAGATGAGCTGAGTATGATTTTCAGAGGAAGATAGAATCATTTGGGTTGGAAGGGACTTTTAAAGACCACCTAGTTCCAATCCCCATGAACAGGGACACCTTCCACCTAGACCAGATTACTCAAAGCCTCATTCAACCTGGCCTTGAACACTTCCAGGGACGTGGCATCCACGGCTTCTCATGGCAACCTGTTCCAGTGCCCAAATACTCTCACAGTAAAGAATTTCTTCCTCATATCTATTTCAGTTTAAAGCCATTCCCCCTTGTACTGTCACTACATGCTCTTGTAAGATGTCCCTCCTCAGCTCTCTTGTGAGCCCCCTTTAGGTACTTGAAGGTGCTGTAAGGTGTCCCTTGGAGCCCTTTCTTCTCCAGGCTTAACAACTCAGACTTTCTCAGCATGACTTCATCGGCGAGGTGGTTGAGCCCTCTGATCATTTTTGTTGCCCTTCTCTGGGCCCGATCCAACAGGTCCATGTCTTTTCTGTGCTGAGGACTCCAGAGGTAGACACAGCACTCCAGGTGGAATCTCAGCAGAGTGGCGTAGAGGGTCAGAATCACATCCCTCAAGATGCTGGCCATGCTGCTTTTGATGCAGCCCAGGACAAGATTTGCTTTCTAGGCATAAGTTCACATTGCTGGCTCATGTCCGGCCTCTCATCCACCAGCACCCCCAAGCTCTTCTCAGCAGGACTGGTCTTGAGCTGTGTTGATACTGGAGGATGCCCCAACCCAGGTGCAGCACCTTCTTGGCCTTTTAGAACCTCATGAAGTTCCCATGGGCCAGCTCCCAGAGCTTGTCCTGTCCCTCAGGCATGTCAATTGTACCACTTAGGTTGCTACTGTCAACAAACTTGCTAAGTATTTTCTATATGCTTTGGTGTTTAATGCTGTACTTAGTGTACTATAGTTTTGCTTTCAGATCATTATATTCCTTTATGTATATATTGCACATAAACCCACTGTGGGAGAACAGGTCTTGGATAGGTTTAGAATAATATTTTATTTTAAGGAAAAATTATACCATTTATGAATACATCAGTCAAGTCCTTCTTGGAAGGGTCCAGGTACTGAGTTTTGTATTATAAAATTTGCACTTTAGGATTAATTTTCAATACAACTGATATTATACTATTGTTTTATGTAATTCAGGTTGTCATGTGCATGTGGGAAAACTTTGTGTATTGACTGAAACTGAGGCCTCTTGTAAGAAAACCAATTTTAATCTGAAAAAAACTTCTATTTCCAGGTAAAATAATAAAATTACTTTATATGTTCTTTGTCTCATTTTAAATCCTGGCAGTGGTTCTGTGCTTTGAGTACCACAAGCCAAAATTATATAAAGCATATATATATATATATATTTAATATATTTTGAGGAACAATATAGTAGTCACTGTGGCCTGATTTCACTCTATAAAGTCTGGGTTCCAGATGTGAGTAGCCAGTGTATGGTACTCCTCTACCTCACTTAGCTCACATATGTTCTGATTGTTTCATTTTATTAATTTTATGTCCTCACCAAGAAAGGAATCTGTAAGTTTATGATGTTTTCTAAATACCTCCTGTAATGATTTTTATCTGAAAGTAATTATTCTTCCACCTCTTCTTGAGGAAACCTGTCTGAACCATGGCCAGTGGGATAAGTTTCATTGCCTACCCACAGAAATGGTATCTGACCATCCAAGAGAAATATGAGTATGTTGATTGAGGGTTTCCCCATCTACACTCAACAGAGAAGGAAACCTTACAGGAGTTGTCTTTCTGAAACTTGAGTCAGTACCTGATAACTACCATTCTCACTGATGATTAGTGTGCACAACAGATTGACAGGGATGGAGGGAAGAGCACTGATGTTCTAAGGTAAGGATGCCCTCAACTTCTGTAAAAGTACAATGCAAGAGAAAGTGTAACACTGCCTACCAAAGCTGATTGCTTTTTCCTGAAGTCATGAGCTCCATCTTAAAACAAACAAAAACATTGATAGCCCTTTTGTTGTTCAGATATTTCTAGCTTCGGCTTTACAGATGTCACCAATCATTCTTAGTAATACAAGAGAAATAGTCCAAGTCTTGTCCATTGCAGTGAGAGGGACTTTAAAAAAAAAAGCACATTCAGGTGAATCAAGACTCTGCTCAGAAGTCCATTTCATAAACTGAAGCTTTCAAAACCACAAAAGTTTTATATTGTCCTCTACAATAATACGAAATATGTTATTTCAAGGTATTTCCTTCAATCAATATTGTTCTAAACATGAAGAAATGTTACCAGTTCTGAAGGCAAATCATTTTTAGGGCTTCCAAACCTTCCAAAAAGTTATGTCCACCACTCATACGTATTTCACACTTATCAAAAAGAAATGTTCCTTGCAAAACCAAATCCTTTTTTCTAGTCAAATAAACACTGTACCAACTAAGAGTTAAAATAATCTGCTCTGGTTGTGTGCCTGAAAATGAACAGGCATGACTCAACACCTCATGGAAATAGTAGGAACAGTAGGAAAGATTTCTTTAGAAGGACAGGGAAAAATAAATAGTGATGGATAGTCAGTTCTGAACTTTAGCTTCTCTGAGTTAAACATTTAAACAATTGCAATACAGTAGAAAACTTTGTTTTCTTTACTAAACTAAAGTTTTTTTCATCTCATCTAAAGGTTTTTTCTATTACTAACTGCAAAGGAATAAGTCCACAACATTGAAAGACCTTATGTCTTCACACATGACTCTTCTTTCTGGTTGATGTCTACTTACACAACGCAGGGACTCAGAAAGCAATTTCTTTGGAGCTCTACTGAACACCTGTGGGACTCTGGTGTTATTTCCAGAAACATTCACTGCTTCCACCATTTCTCATGACCACTTCAATCAGATCTTGAATAACTAGTATAAGATTTGTAGGAACAGGCAGTCTTCAAAGGTATTGATCTATCAGACAGTACTTGGAAGCTATTGCAGCATTGTGAAACAAATTTTAATCCAAGAGAACCTCAATATTAGATCATATTGCATGAGATGCTGTAATCTTATTGAGCTGAAGATCAGTTGTTGTTAGAGATAAACTGCAAGATACTGCTTTGTGTTTGTGGTTCAAAGCTCATTTTAAGAGTTGTGTAATGTCAGGAGCACAAAATACTACAAATTATTTGGCTCAGACAAACTCCCATATCAGTTTTTCTTAGATCCATTAGAATATTGTCCCCCTCACAGAAGGGTACACTTGCATGCAGATAAAAAAGGCATATCATCTCTATAGGTCTTCTAATCCAGAGTCCTTCAAACATTTCTGTTGTTGAATGGCCCCATCTCTGTTCTCTTCTGGTATTCCTGCAGTAACCTCTGAGTACATCTCCATCTGCATTGACATATGTTGCTGTTAGATAAAATTTACATTATGCACAACATTTACATTTAATGGTATTACAAATTCTGAATATTGTTACAAGCACACTACTTATTTGGTGTATCTGGGATTAGGACAGGTTACTTACTCTGTCACAACTGGAATACAGAGATCATATGAGTTACTCTTTCAATCTACAGGTAAATTTGATTAGTTGTTCTGAGCCCTAATTTTGTTGCTTGACACCCTCCAGGATGATATGACTATGTACCTGTGCTTTCTCATTGTCTGTTGGAGGAGAACAAGGTTATAGGCAATCTTACCATGCCTCCTGGTGCCCAGTTCTCTGTGAAGTTTCTATGGAGTTACAGGGATCTAAACTACTGCCTTACTAGCAATTTTTTTCCTGTAACTCACACAATGATAAACAGCAATAAGAAACACTGAATATAAGAGCCAAGGAGCTCCATTAATGATATCCACAGAAAACATTGTCAATATTTTGTTTCTGTTTTGCCCAGTTGACTAAAGACTTGTAATTTGCCATGAGATCAGCAATATACCATTCCAATTGAAAGCAATATCTTGCGTGTTGATGTAATGAGAGATAAAAGACAGACACACTACCTGGTGGTGAGTCTCATCTGCTAACCAAGTTTTGATATTAGCTGAAGGACGTGGAACAGGCATGCTTATAAATTCCAGGCATCTATACCTACATGACAATGATACACAACTACAATTTTCTTCAGGAATAGTTCAGTCAATAATGTTTTGTAAAATATATTCAAATTAGACAGGCGTCTACCATTTCTATAGCCATGTCATCATTTTTTTTTCACTGCAGACACTTCTCTCAACACTTTCCCTTGCTCTTCTTCAGCCTGCCTATTTTTCAGCCTGTCAGAATTTTAAAAGAATTGGATAGATATACACAAACATATGATTTCCAAGCAAAGTCAGAATTTGTGGCACGCTACTATGCCTATAGCTTTAAAAATTACCCCAAAGTGTGCACTTCATAATTAAAAATTGGTAATTTCTTTTACAAAACTCAGGAATAATATTTAGTCATTAAATAATCAAATAACTTTTAACAGAGGTCCATTTATATACTGCACCTTTCAAATATCAAAGTGTCTTGAGTTATCATCCTATCCCAAAGAAGTTAATTTTTTAGTTCAAGAAAGCCTTCACTGTCATGTCAATAGGAAAGGTATGTAGCCAGGCAGAAAAGCAGTGACATGGAGAAAGTTAGCTGCATTAACTGTCGATGGGTGTAGCACCACTACTACTACTTTGCTCTACTAATAGCATTAATAGTACACCAAAGCAAATTCCTTTCATTACCCTGACTTCCCTTTTTTATTTATTTCTTGTAAACTGTTCAGCCTAGAGTAAAAAACTGCTTTCATAACACCCATGGGTTATGAAATGCAACTGAGCAACAGGGCAAGTGTAGTTCAACTTTGGCATGATTAACATTGGTAGCCCTGAGTGCAAAACCTGTAAAAGCATGGGATAAAGTCAAACTGAGGATAGAGACACAGCAGTGAATGTAAGACTAAAATAAGTCACTTATTGTGGCAGAAAGACATCTCAGGGTAGGGTGAGAGACTGGAGATGCAGGGCGCTGTGGTGAGAGCTGTGAGGTAAGTTATAAGGCTCATCAGGTCATAACGCCCAGCACTCCTTTGTTAGAACTATAGTTGGAAATGCACAATTAACTGCTTATTGCAAACATAATTTATCTGAGACCATAAGTATTTTATGGCTTTTATCCATTGAATGGTTACCATAATCCTGACCTGCCTTCCACCAAAAATTGATACAACCTCCCAGAAATATATGCTACCTTTTACATGCATGCATCAGCAAACCTCCAAGGAACATCAGAAGACAAAACAATGTGAGGCTTAGCAGCAGGACATCCACTGTCTTTTCTAAAAAAATAGAAGAGGGGAAAGTAATGTTAGTAATGTGGGAGAGACTATGGTAGTTCATAAATGTTCATAAATACATCGACTCATAAATATTGCACTATTCCTGAACTGTCACAGATTTCAAGAAACATTTCCTGAAGAGTTTTTTGGTGAAAGGGCTTTCTGACCTCAGCATTGTTCCTTCCTTCTCTATTTAACTCTCAGTCTTGCTGCTGCGGCATTTTTCCTTTCTTTGCTCCTCCTCAGCAGACTCCACCCCCACTTCTTCTACAATTCTGCACTCCTATGCTGGGCATGGCCTGTAATGCTGCTGGATACTTCCATCCAGTCTTGATTCTTCTGGATATCAAACCCTCTATCTGTCTGCTATTGTTACTCCTGCTGCTGTTCCATCTGCTTTTATATTCTTGCTGTTGTTCCCATCTCCACACACCATCAGCCCCCTGCTGCCGCTTCACCCCTTCACAGCTGTAACTGATTTAAGGCAAAATGAAAATAAAAGCATTTTGTCAAACTAAATACTCTCTTTAATTCAAGAAGCAACATTTGGTTTCTATTATACTTACCTTTTTTAGCCCTGCTTGGCATAGTCCTAAAGAAATGGCAGCAATACATATTCATACTGTTCAATGGATACTACTGCTCCGTACCTTGCATTTCTTCCTTCAAAATACCCCAAATACCAAAATACCAATGTCTTTGGTTGACTCAAAAGAGTTTTTCTGGCAAATTTTATTTTTTGTTTAATATCTAGTCTTAGAACCACAGCTAGTTTGGATTGGTTTGAGGTAACTACTTTGAAGAAAAACAGACAGGAGCAGGTCTTAAAATGTTAATAGTCTGTGGCCAGTTAAACTGCGGGTTTGGGATCAACCTAGACCAAAATCAAAAAACAAAAGAATGGAACTAATAAACTGCGGGTTTGGGATCAACCTAGACCAAAATCAAAAAACAAAAGAATGGAACTAAAATTCTGTGTTTGAGCTCATTTGAAGTTTAAACCAAGATGTTACATATTTCCACAAATTTTATGTGAAACCAAGAAAAATCTCAAAAACTTGTGGGCAGAACTGTGAATAGGAATAAGCTTTATTTTCTGTAAAGTCCAAATCTACGCTTTATTCACTCCAAGCTGAAAAGGGAGTTATTTCCTTCTTGCCTTTTGAGTTGAGCACTCAGAAAACTTATTCTGAGCAGTCTCTGGATGTGTAGAAGAAATTCTTTTGTTAGAGGTAATTGCTCTGCGTGGTTCTGCTCACCGCTATCGTGCACACACCCAGAAGAGGAAGCTCTGGTCTTAGCAGCGACTGAACCACAAAGGGGTTTGCTTCTCCTGCTTTCCTACTTCTTGCATTTTGCAAAGCAACGAGAAAAAGAAGTGCATATATTCTTTTGGGTAGACCATTATATAGTGGAGGTTTTTTCAGATGTAAATGCTTAAACTTTGTCACAAATAGCAGTACTTTGAAACTGAAACAAGTGGCTTGGTTTGCAAAAATGCAGAACACCTCTGAATTACTATTAACTTCAAAGCAATCTATGAATGTTCATCAGCTCTAAAAATTAGACTAATTGTTTAAAGTTTCTGCATATGAATAAAGCTGATCCAGCATTTCTTTTTTTAGCAGAAAGTTTTTATAATACCTGGTCGGTTCAGTTTAAATTTTGATGTCTTTTATCAAGGGTATATGCTAATTCCAATGGAGAATGAATGTGTTCCCCATGAGAAAATTAACAAATTCTTTTCATGTCAAAGGAACATTTCAGAACAAATATTTTAGTTATGTTTTGAATTATGTTATTTCATTTTGATGTTTCAGCTTTTTTAAAATGGAGGCTGAAATGCCTTTTTAAAATGCATTCTTAAAGAAATGTAACATATTTCCTAGATGAAATACTGAAATGTCATGGAGCAGCAAACAAAAAGCAGGTCATGGCATGCTTCTTCAAGACTTTCTGTAGAAACAGATCCTACAATAGTAGAAAAATTGACACATTTCAAAATAAAATTATTGAATGGATGTTTTTCCCTTCAGGTTACTCCATGTAATGTCCACTCATACATGTTCTGAATTAGACGTAGACAAAATAATTTCAACAGAATACAAAGTAAAATGGATGGAAAAGCTTCTCTAGGCACAAAAAGAGATAAAGAGGTTAGCCTGAGCATATGACCTTTCAATGCAATATAATGACAGATTGGTTTTATAAAAGGCACCAATGCTGCTTCGGCTAGGAAAAATGGAAATTGCTGCATCATGTGAACTTTTGCACATGTGCACTATGCTCCAGGGTAAATCATTCTGCACTGAACACATGCAGATATTACTGTTCATGTGCAAGTGTGGTCTTGTTCACAATAAACTTTTCTGAAGTACAGGAAACATGCAGTAAGTTTTGAACCTCAGCAACAGCTGTGTCGGAAGCCGGGAAAGCAATGGTGTTGAAAACAGTTGAAGGAGAGTTGCAGATGCTGAGAGAAAGGTTTGGTAAGGCTGGAACTAGAACAGGTAACTGCTCAAATCTATTTCCTTTTTCTGGTGAAAGTCTGGCAGGGAGCAAGTAAACCTACATTTCTCTACCTAGAGAAACTCTTCTGATTTCCACTGTCATGTGTGTCCAACCTGACATGTAGTTAGGACAGTAGAATTTGTGTGTTCGTTAAGAAGTGGGAAATTTGTTATTGTAGACTTGTGTGAGTGTATATTTGTACTCTCATCTAATTGTCTCTTCCTTTCTGTAAAAATATATGTAATTTTAGTATAAACGTAGTTTAAAGTGGTTTTTCTTTCCCCTCTCTTTTCCTCTCTTTCCCTGGTGTTAGGAGGGAGGCTTTTCTCTCTGTGCTTGGGGGGTTTGGCAGTTGCTTATCCCAAACCAAGACAGTTAACGGTGCCGAAACCTGAGAACGACGGAGGACCTTGGCAGGTGTCCCAAAATCTTGGCAGGCTTCCCAGGAGGATTGTTGTAGAAACATAGATGATAACTGCCTTGTTTAGGTACATCCAGAACAGATAATGTAATCAACTCTCCCTTACTGCTGAATGCTCGTTTTCACTGTTTCACTGTCTTTGTGAGTTCAAATAGCTCGACTGGTGCCTGCTGTGAATGTAGCCACTGCAGAAAAGAGAGACCCACGTAAGCTGTTCATGCGTGGCAAGACACGGCTGTTTGAGTTGAATCCCTGAGGACTCATCATGTGAATGCTGACGTGCCCAGGAGCCAAGCTGATGAGGAGCATCTCACCTGGACTGGCATGGGGAGGAGCTGTTCTAGGCTCGATGGGCCCATGGTGCCTCAGGCCACCTGTAGGTGGATAAAGTCGAGGGGTGGATTTAACCGTGAACACTATCCTTAAGGTTATCCACAGTTGTGAAGCGTGCTTGCCATTGTGAGACCCCAGTGAATGGGAAAAGAATTGCTGCGGAACCCCCTGTAGAGAACCCTACAGATGCGGCGCCCAGAACCAGCGCCCGCAGTGCTGAGCGACCCGCAGGAGCCAGAGCTGTCGCTGGCGGGGCTGCTGCCAGGGCTGCAAGCAAGCCAGGGGAGGCTGTGAGGCGTGAGAGGCTGTGAGGCGTGAGAGGCTGCGAGCCATGAGAGGCCGCGAGCCATGAGAGGCTGCAAGCCGAGCCAGGGCTGCGAGCGAGCCAGGGCTGTGAGCCGCCGGGGCTGCTTCTGCATCTGCTGCTTGCTTGTGCTGCTGTCGGGGCTGCTTCCGAGGCTGCCAAAGCTGTTAGGACTGCTGCTAAGAGGGATGGGTCACATGGTGAACTGTAGTACTTCTGTGTGACCAAGGAGAAAGACATGAAGAGAAGCCTGCGTAAGCTGTTGATGTGTGGTGGGACACTGCCATTTGAGTTGAATCTTTGAAAACCCGTCGTGTGAGTGCTGATGTGCCCAAGAGCCAAGCCGATGAAGAACATCACACCCTGGACTGGCTGGGGGAGGGTTGTTCCTGGCTCAATGGGCCTATGATGCCTCAGACCACCTGTAGGTGGATGAGGCCAAGGGGTGAATCTGACTGTGAACACTATTCTAACCCCAGTGGGAAACTAAAGACTCCTGAGGAGAGGATGGTAACCCTACTGAAAGACACGAACCATCAGATAAGATGATCTGAGTTGAACTGCTTTGTTCCCATCTGAAATATCTACCCCATCCTAATGGATTTTTAGCCACATTATGGAGGGGTGGGAAACAGCCCTGGGAAAATAAAGAGGGTTTAAGCATGAGAACCTAAGATATGAGTGACATAATATGGTATGGAATAAGGGGTGGAGAATGTATGAATAGTAATGTCTGGCCTTGCATTTCCTGTCTTCAGGTAAATATGTACTTTAAGCTTAGTAGATCAAAAAGACACATTCCAAAATTTACAGTCTGTTGCACTTAATAATTCCATTGTACTCTTTTTTTTTTTTTGCATGTGTCTTGGTTTGAGATAAGCAACTGCCAACCCCCCCAAGCACAGAGAGAAAAGCCTCCCTCCTAACACCAGGGAAAGGGAGGAAAAGAGAGGGGAAAGGAAAAAAAAACCACTTCAAACTGTATTTATACTAAATCTACATATATTTTTCACAGAAAGAAAGAGACAATTAGAAGAGAGTACAAATATACCCTCACACAAGTCTACAACAAGTTCCCCACCTCAACTTCTTAACGAACACACAAATTCTACTGTCTAAACTACACATTACTTAAGAAGAAGCTTATTCCCCAGGGAGACAAACTCAAGCAGAAAGGAGAGACCCAGAATAACACATTTTACTTTCCTGAGGTACCCTGTGAGCCAGTGGTGGGCCTGGTCCTCTCCATACCCCCTGGGACAGCATCGTGCGTCCTCCCAAGAGGAGGGCTGAGAAGTGACTGCCTTAACCACTCCCACACTGGTTCCTACTTTCCTGGAGATGATGTCATAATGTGGTATGGAATACAAAATCACTGGCTAGAAGAGGTCAGCTGTTAGCTCAGCCCAGCTGAAGTCAGCTGACAGCTTTGGCCTAGTCCAAACTTCAGAGCCCAAATCTAGGCCCACCTAGGTGAACCCATAACAGCATGTCAACACACAGACACAAGTTTCTCTCTATAAATATAGCATCACACCATTACACTACTTCCCCTTTACCTATCCTGACCTCACAAAGCTTCTGCATATGGACGTATTTTCCTCATCATAGGAAGCACAAGTTTCCCTTGAAAGCACACCAGTGTTAAATCTAGTCATAGGAGTGGAAGGAAAAGTATTGCATGCCAGCTCCTAATCCATGAGAAGGTACACTTGTCCAAGCCACGGGCTACCAGTTTTTCCAGGAGTATATTATGGGAGACAGTGTCAAAGGCCTTGCTGAAGTCTAGATAGACCACATCCACAGCCTTCCCCTCATCCACCAGGTGGATCACCTGATTGTAAAAAGAGATCAGGTTGGTCAGAGAGGACCTGCCCCTCCTAAATCCATGCTGGCTGGGTCTAATCCTTTGTCCATCCTGAAGGTGCTGTGTTATTGCACTCAGGATGAACTGCTCCATAACCCTGCCAGGCACGGAGGTCAGACTGACAGGCTTGTAGTTGCCAGAGTCCTGCTTGCAGCCCTTTTTGTGGATTGGGGTGACACTGGCCAACCTCCAATCATCTGGGACCTCCCCAGAGAGCCAGGACTGTTGGAAGATGATGGATAGATAGAGGTAGTAATGAAGTAAACATGGAATGGTAATAACATAACTCATTACAGGGGTTATGAATAGTAAGTACATAATAACTTACCGTTATGAATAAACACCGGCTCACTCCATTCACTCCAGATCTTGTTTCTTATGCATATTTCTTTCTTTGCCCTCACTTGTGCTGTACATCTTTTTGCTGGCTTATGAAATGGATACTTATAGTTCTGTTCAGTGACATTTACAATCTATCAAGAAAGGTTTAGGGGGTTATTTTAGATGATTTTGCATTGCAGTTCAAACAGATATAAATCTAAGGATGTCAAATACTATTAATTAGATTTCTAACTAGTAGAAAGAGACTTTCACAACAAGGTCTTATGTCCTGGCACAATCTGACTCTTATCTGACATGTATTAAAACTCAGAACTTTAAATGAGGAGAGATTGCAAATGATAAGATAGTGGGAGGTATAATTTATTGCAAGACACTAAGAATTTGAACACACTGATTCTCTTTTCCCTTTTTATCACACTATATGTAGAACAAACACAATAACTATGAAACTGCAAATTCTAAGATGTGGGTAGTGTGCCATACTTTCTTACTCAGGTAGAATAAAATGTTGCATTTTTCACCTGAAAGCGGCTCACTATTTTTGTGACTATCCTGAAACATCTTGTGCCTATAAAAGAAAGAATATGACTTCAAAAGATCAAGCCTAAACATGGATTGCCAGAGCTTAAAACTGGGGGATCTCTACATTATCCATTGATTTTGAAAACTGAAGCAAACTTTTGTAAATAAACAATGCTAAGAATTTAAGAAGGAATAAAAAAGAAAGCAGGAGAGGAAACTATTGCTTATGAAATTTAAAAGTGATGTTAGAAACGTTGCAAAGTAGAAAGTATGAATCTCAGACAGAGGGAGGCACAGCATCTTTGCTTCTTTGGTATTAGGAAAGCATGGTCCCCTGTTCCCCTCATACTGATTGGTGTGCTGTGGATTTTACATGTGCACCATGCCACTTCTTTCCCTTGTCTTTAAGACTTTACCAGATATTTTTCCTATTTATACCTTTTTGGTGTCCAAAGCACAATATGAAACTAAAGGTGAAACTCAGCAGCTAGAAGGGCAAATTAGTCACAACCTACATCTTGCATGTGACATGCAAGTCATATATACTTGAATAGCAGTTGACATTTGCCTAGAACATGGACTGATTGACTCAGTTTGTGGTTTAGTACAATCCACAGACCTTTTGCCTTCTACATTGCTGCCTATATTTTAATTCCTTATTTTGTGTTGACTTATTTGACCTGTACTTCCTAATAATGGGATTTTTCTTATTACTGAATGTTGGCTTGTTGACTTTGGACTTACCCAACATTTCAACTTCTAATCTTGTTTTCTGTGCTACTTGCCAACCCTTCCTACCTTCCAGACAACTGCAAACCTAACTCCAATCTGTATCACAGTATTATTATTCGTGGTTATAATTGTTCAGCAAGTCATCTCTTCAGTTATTCAGAATAAATATTTATAGACTTGTATAATTTAATCATTATACTCTTACATGTTCTTCAACAAATATCTACTAGCCTGCTTATGGATTTCCTAACACTTCAACTCATTAAGTCTCTGTGACAGTGATTAAGACCTTGCTTGGGTAAGGATACAGAATATGAAGTTTGTTCTATTCTTCTCCCTCTTATGCCTCCTGTAATACTGCTCTATTTTTTTCTTTTAACTTTGTCATCCCAGCCCCAGGCATTTTGTGCTCCTTGCACATTTTAATCATTAATCATTAATAGCTGATTACCCTCAAATCTACCTTAAAGCCTCTTTCATTTAGCTGGTGTCCTTGTATGGATTTTTTTGTTATGACTGCAGCTACCTCTCTCCTGTTTGATGTACTCCCATGATTTTCTGCTTCTGCAGGTGTTTATTCACTTCTGTGCCTCAATGACTTTTTTTTGCCTTCCTCTCCTATGTTTATACCCTGCAGATGTGTGCAAAGCAGAGGAACAAGAGAGAGACAAGGTAAATGAAAGCCGTTTATGCCATTTAAGTAAGGCTGCCAGACTATTTCATGTATGTGACATTTCCTTCCAGAGAGTGGAAGGTGTTGGAAAGCTCGAAACTGGGGCTGCAGTGGCCACGTGAGCACTGTGGATTGAAGGATCCCCCTGCTCACCTCAGGCATATCCCAGCCCTGCAAAGAAAGGGGACCTCTTACTCCCACCCCTCTCTGCTTCCATCTCCATCACTGAGTCTTGAAACATGAAATAAATCAGCGTGCACAGGGCAGGGAATCAGAAGGGCTCCAGCATCTTGCTGAACAGGATATCAAAGGTCCAGCATGAACCACCTTGGCTCCCTCTGCTCATTGCCTTTGGCAGTTAGGAGCTTTGTGAGTAGACAGGGATGTCTCTGGCAAGGGTTTCAATGTATTAGGCTTGGGAATGGGTGAGGGAATTAAAATTATTTGCAAAGGTACCTTTCTGTCTGCCGGAAAACCCTGAAGAGAAATGAGAAGCTTTGGTATGTCCATGTACAGACCTGAGCACTTTGTCTTGATGCTTCTAGCCTTCTCCTGGAAGCTGCCTAGCAGTATTAGCACTGCATCTGAATAAACCCTGCTGTAATTTATGATGATAACTTTGTGTGATCAATATCATCTACCTCATTGCATTTCTTTTTTCTACTTTATGAAACAAAGCGTCATAGATTCTTTCAGGGTGTAATTGTCTTTTAAATGCCCCCAGTTTAGATAAGCCCTTCATGGTTAAGTGTACTGTGCACTCACTGAGGTTTTTGTTAGATGAAATTTAGGTTCTTAAACAAAAATACAGCTTCAATGACAGCTTGAACAAAACCACCAAAGATTCAGAAAATTCATATTTCAGTACACATCTGAATTCCATACTTAACCATATTCTGAATTAGGTGCTTGAATTTCTATTTTTTGGGAGTTCAAATACAAATGTGCATGAAAACCTTTCTGCTCTTATTTTCATTAACTTCAAAATGCCACTGGGTCATTTAGTCACCATATGGCATTATCTAAACTATAGCACTCTTCTACTCTTACTGCTAGATTAAGAGATGCTGTTATGTTATAACACCACAAAAGATTTTTAAATACATATAATGTATCCAAAGAAAGAGGAATAATCCTTTTAATGGTATATTTAGAAATAACAAAAATAATCTCTGGGGTTTTTTTTATTAATTTAAAAATATTATCAAAGTAGCTGTGAAACCTTTCTTTTTACCAATACTCCTTTTGCTACAACAAAAATACAATCTATGTGATACTAATGTACAATTCAAATTCAAGATGAGAAGAAAAAAAATCCAATCCACTTCAATGCAAGCCTGACTCTGAAAGAGTTCATAAAATGTCTTGATTTTCCACTTTTTACCAGAGAGACAAGTTGAATTATTCATTAAAGATCTTGGGGTATCTTTAAAATTTGACATTAATTCCTGTTAAATTCAAGGGATGTCTAGTTTTTATGAAAGTTATGTTGTACAGACTAGGTGTATTACCAAAACACTTACTACCTTAAGGTCTGTTATTTTCACTTGATACAAAAAGCACTTGTTACTTGCAGAACCAATAGTGGGCGGAGGTTTCCAGTGAATTTTAATACTTCTGTTTTCAAGGGAAAATGAGACATTGATTGGCGGGTTCAGCTTCTCTGAAAAATAAAGAACACAGGGAGACCTTCTGTGCTCATGCTCCTTCTCATATTTATGCTGATGTAAAACAAATGCAATGCATTAGTCAAAACACACAGCTGAGTATTTTGTAGTTTCCACACCCAGAGGAATCATTCAGTGAGTGACAGATTTTCTTTAAAAGTGATATTCACCAAGCATCTCAAAGAGAGGGAGTTGGGGTTTTTCACATATATTTCTAATAACGGTAGCAAGGGTGGGCAGGAAGGCCCTCTCCAGAGTCTGTGTTGGTGTCAATGAGACCTCCAGTCTGCCACAGGCTACATGACTGTGGATACATCTGTCTTTTGGGATACCCCAAGTCTGGTAGTATTATTTGATAAAAATGGAATTTCATCTCTCACAGAGGGATTACTGAAGAGGCACTAGCAATTGGCAGGTCTTCATAAAATCGTAGAATGGTCTGGGTTGGAAGGGACCTTAAAGGTCATCTACTTCCAACCCCTCTGCCATGGGCAGCATCACCTTTCACTAGACCAGATTGCTCAAAGCCCCATCCAGCCTGACCTTGAACACTTCCAAGTATGGGGCAGCCACAACTTCTCTGGATAATCTGTTGCCCAGAGAGTCTGTCTGATTCAATAAACAAAGTTTCCTACTGATGCTTAAGAAAGTCTTGGATTTACATGAGCAAGTCAGCATGCAGTTGCTTTTTAGAATAGCGTGTGTTAGAGCAGTGATCCTAAGTGTATGTTGGCGTACTCAAGCACCCTCAGTCCTCCACAGCTTCAGCTGTATTGCTGAGAAGGGAAGAACCGCAGCTGGAGGTTCCTGTAAAAACCCTTCAAACAGAAGCAGAACTGCCAAGAATTGTCTGTAGACAGGGTCAGTGAGGTCTGGGGCTGACCTGACAGCAGCATTGTGCCAGACAGAAAAAAACAGAGAGGCGGAGAGGGTGAGTGGCAGCATGACTGGCCCATGCAGCTGCTGTTCTTACTCTAGAAACTTTTGAGGGCAGGGGCACATCATGAACCATGAAAGGTGAGGAGAGTAGGCAGCTGGGGTTTTTTGTTTGTTTGTTTATTCTCTGAAATACTATTCCCAGCCCATCTTTCTCTTCTTTGAGGATGCCAAGACCAGGAAACAATTTTTTTCATACTTTTGTTGCATGTTATCCAGAAATTTCTTTAGCCCCTCCTGCTGTCTCCCCTTGCCTATTCCTCCCCCTACCACAGAGACGTGTCTAAGGTATTTTGATGCTGCTACAGTACAGGGCACATATGAGTCCTGCTTTGTCAGACCATATGTTATATTACTGGAGAGAAGTTTGAATTGCAGGGGTTCGTAATGATTGGCAGGACAGTGGATGCCCAGTACTGTGCATGGGCTAGGGGTAAGGTCAGATGGAGGCTTTCCTGTTTAAGAATGCCAGAACAGTTTGAGTTGGAGGGGGTCTGTAAAGATCATCTAGTCCACTCCCCTGCAATGAGCAGGGACACCTGCAACTACATCAGGTTGCTCAGAGCTCCATCCAACCTGACCTTGAATTTTTGCAAGGCTGGGGCAGCTATCACCTCTCTGGGCAATCTGTTCCAATGTTTTACCACCCACATTGTAAAAAAACATCTTTCTTGTATCTATTCTAAATTAATCCTCCTCCAGTTTATAACCATTGTTGCTTGTCCTAGCATAACAGGCAATGCTAAAGAAGGGGAATGCAGATACAACTGACCCTTCTTCACATGTGTGACCTGAAGGGTACACTCTTCCCTGAGGGGAGAGGACAGCCCTGACTTGCAATGAAGCCTTGCAAGAGTAAATCAGTCCACTATTTGCACAGTGAAAAATATCCCTTGCAAGCACACTCAGATTTTGCTGTGCCCTACCAAATCTTGGCAATGGGGTTAGAGGCAAGGTGAGCTAAAAGAACTTATGCCCAGAGCTGAGATGTGAGCAGAAGCTGTTGGCTGAACCAGCCATGACTGACGTGCAGCCCTGACAATGGCTAGTCTGCTAAGGTGAAAAGGGAAGAAGGGCAGGAAGAAAACACTGGCAGCTTGGCCTCCTCAGATAGGAGGTGGTGGTGGCTCTGAGCAGGGTGAAGAGGTTAATTGGATGGAAAGAGAAGCAGGGAATGGACAGCCTGATTTCTTCTACTTATTCCCCCTTGCTCACACCTGCCCACCACCCCTGTGGTTCATGGGGAGACAGTCTAGAAGTTAGTATCTTCCCAGTCAACTGTGCAAACACCTAATGCAGCCTTCCTGCAGATTAGTTCCCCCTCTCACTTGCCCCCACCCCCTTCTTTTTTGTCTTTTCAGGAAAATCTGATTTTCCTGAAAATAGTTTATTCTCCTAAAACAGTACAGTACATGTTGGTTATAGCTAGCTCTGATTGCAGTGTATAGCTCTAAGTAAAGCAATTTATTCTAATGTCTTAGAACAGATTAAATAAGATCTAACTCAGAATAAATTTTGATATTTTTGAATTATACTTTTGCTATCCCTTGAGTTATGACTGATTCCTATGTTGCAGGTCTGGAATATGATCAACATGTTAATAACTTAAAAGGAATTTGAATCTGCAGTCTCTGTTAAAATTCAAGTGAATTCCTGCCCATGAGATTAATTCAAATTTCCCAGAGAAGAAAGGAAAATAATTTTATATGATGATTCAAAACTTCCAACAATTAAAAACAACTGGTAAGACATTTTTAACTTAAAAGCAAATAAAAATACTACTAATGTTTGAGAAAATTCATATTCTTTAATTCAGGTGATAAATGAGACTTGTGACTATTTATGTTCTTTTTTTTTTTTAATCATGCTCTCTCAGCACTATAAAAAAAGGAATAGGATAAGAAAGGGAAAAAGTAGGGGAAAGAAGGATATAATGCTTTTAACTAATTTTCCTACACTAGTTTATCTTTTCTGGCTTTTTAAATGACAATTATACATAAATGATGTTATAACGTTGGAGGAAAAAAAACAAAACAAAACAAAAAAACCCCCTAACTTTGAGCATAATCCATTTTGTTTCATCTTTGTGTAAAATTCCCACAGAAATGAATGACTAAATAATTAGAATTAATCCTCTGACTTTGTCACACCTCTCCATTTTCTTTTTTTGTTTTCCATGAAATAGACAATACTTACCTATTGTCTGAGGAGTAAAAGCTTTGTAATAAGACAGTTGTCTTGAATTATTTCTCAAATTTCTTGCAGTTATGTTTAATTTGATTTTCCTTGATGGTTGGAAATATATTTCTTTCATATGGCATCCAATATTTTTCTTCTTTGCATTTTTAATATATTGTTGGCATTCAAAAACTTTTCCTACATGCCTGTGAGAAGGAAAATATGAGTTTTGTAAATCAAACACTTAGATACAAAAACATGGCTTCATATTTATTTTGATCAAGACACTTACTTGTATGAAGAAAAGATCTGGATATCTTCAGGAGCTTCTGCTTTGATGTGCCAGGTGCAATTGAAAAAGGAAATGTTATATATGATGCATGAAAGATTCTGAATATAGACTATGACAATAAAGAAAGGGGAAAAAGAAAGAGTGATGTTTATTTAACACTGATATCCTAATAAAGACATGAAGGTTTCCTTGACAAACATGTTATGTAGCCTTATTTCTAGAAGTATGAATAAGTACTAGGTGAGAACAAATACATCTTTTGGCTTTTTAGACAATGACAACTGAGAAAGCATATCGCTTCTACCCCCAAAGCCTTACTAACACATTTTAAAAAAACCCTGAGAAGTTCTGATCTTTTAAGCTTTCCCAAAACCTTGGTATACAGAAGGCAATCTTCATGAGTCAAGAGTTTCTAGGGAAAACAGAGGGAGTGGTTGGGTCATTCTGATATCTTGCTCAGCAGAGCTTTCTGAATCCAAACATGTCTAATAAAGAAAATAATTCTACAATATCACAAGGTGTTATGGGTCATATTCTTAACTAATTCATATGAAAAAAGTAGCAGAAGATAATAATAAGCTTTCAGAAATTGTATGTCTCCAAGTAAGACAGGACATTATTATGAATGCTTGGATGTCTTAACAACATGCAGGAAACAGCTGACCTGGAGGTGCCTTGTAAGTAAATTCTGTCCAATCACTCTCCTTAATTATTTCTCCTGTTTCTTTTGCAAAAAGTTGTGTCTTAACTTTGGCATTAAACCCAGAATGCAACTCAAGATGTATTATCTTTTTCTTCTCCTGCAGTCTTTCCTAGGAGGAGAAAGAAATTGCATGAAGGCAGGGGATACTAAGTATTGAAAGGGAAATGATGCACATTAATCTACTGAATGAAGCAATACATTATTTCACTTTAAACTATGTGCAACCACAGAAGAACTTACTTTCCTTTCCTGAGTAGTATTGAAGAACCTATAACTCAAAATATACTTCACAGTGTGTTTCTCAGTTTCTTCTTTTGTCAGATTATTGTTCCAGGACAAAATGATTCTTGAATCATGCTTGGTAATCCACAGAACATTATGTAGACCAAGTGCATCTGCAATTACAATGATATTACACAGAGGAAGAAAGGTCCACCACTGCATACAAAAAGGATTTCACTGTCAGCAAGTCTTGCACACCCAGTAGGCTCTACCAGGACCTCTGTTCTTACATGGAGCAAGTGATTTCTGAGCTTTTTTGTATATAACTTTGAGCAGTGAGAATCATGTTTACCTATCTGCAGGTCTCGAAATTAGTTGATTCACTTTTACCTGTCTTGGACACCTCTCCTAGCACAGGTCTCTGTTTCTTTCCAGGTACTGTAGAAAGTGCCTTGCTAACAAGTTCAGATTAGACATCTGGGATGGCTAGTGTAGGATCTTAATAATTTACTTACCTGTTACTTTGTGTTGTCCACTTGCCAGACTAGTGGAAAACAATGTCTTACACTGGAAAAAGCTTAATATCACTATGACAGGAACAGCTGTAACATGTGCCATAGCTAACGCTTTGCGACATAGGTCTGAAGAAACTGAGGCTCTTTAGTTTTGAGTTTGGTTGAAAAAGCAGTTAGAGCATGATGTTTTCATTTTGCATCTGTGAAATAATATGAAAGAGAGTCACATAACCATTTAAGAGACGTCTAAAGTATTAAAAGTAAATATGAAATGGCATAGAAACATAGAATCATACAATATGCTGAGTTGGAAGGAACCCATCAGGATCATCAAGTCCAACTCTTGGGCCTGTGCAGGACACTCCAAGAGTCACACCATCTGCCTGAGACCATTGTCAAACACTTCTTGAATCAGACAGGCTTGGTGCTATGACCATTTCTCTGGGGAGCCTGTTCCAGGGCTCAGTCACCCTCTGAGTTAAAACCCTTCTCCTGATATCCAGCCTAAACCTCTTCTGACTCAGCTTCTTGATGTTTCCTTGAGTCCTGTCACTGGTCACAAGAGTGTACTTGCCCCTCAGCATTTCCTCATTTAACATATGTTTAACATATGTTTAACATATGCTTAAGGGGTCTTTTTGAATGGTGCCTTCTGTTCCCAGGGCGTTTGTAGTCAAGCCCACTGTTTGACTGGGTGCCAGGGCCAAGGAGGACATGAGTGCCATACTGCACCAGTTTTGAATGGCAGTACTGCTTAGATTGCAAGCCAAGACCACAGATACGACACTACTGATACTGAAAGCAGACGGTTTAGGTAGGACCCACCTGACATAAGTTTGGCTAGGTAGAAACCCAGTGGCTCTGTTTGTGTGAGTTATCTATCCTCTTGTGATTGTAGAACAACTGTCATTTCTAGACTGTGATTAGTGTTTGCTGTTTCAGGGGGATATGAACCATAAGGAGAGATGAATCCTACCATTTGAAAAGGTGAAAATCAGCCAGAGCATTTCAGGTGTTTGCTAAATTTGGGATAAAGTGAGCAAGCAGATTCCAGAGTAATCAAAGCTGGTTTCAGAAAGACAGCATTGCAATTTCTCCAATGGGTGCGTATTCATTCCAAGGTTGCTTTCATGTAAAACAACTTCCGAGACCTTCTGAGTTCACCACAGAAGTCATATACTTCCATGTTCAGTCTTTCACTCACTAATTGATTTGTTTTGGCTCTGACTGCTTTCAGTTCTAAATCCTCTGACTCACTCTGTCTAGTGACCAGCACCTGGAACAATATCAAAATGTTCACCACACATTGACTAACAAGTGGCATTGATCATGCAGAGGAAAACATGTCAATGTTCAGTACATCTGAAAAATCTACAATGGAGATTTCTGAAAAAAAATTATGTACTTACACAAGTATATACGCATACAGACTAATTTATAATGGTATTTTGGCACAACACAGTGAAAAAAAGATCACTTCATGAATGATGTCATTGTTTATGAAGTGCTGTGAAAAAGTCATAACAAAAAGGCAGAGAATTCCCCATCTAGTTAATTCTGGGAGTGATCACGACTGTAGCACCAGCAGGAGCTATGGTATGCATGCCACACCATGCACATAGCCAAAAATCTTCTGCTTGGTGTACCCAGGTAAGAAATCAACCTAGTTGTCTGGAGAGGGAAGGGCTTGTCTGTGCCATGAATGGTGCTCCTGGAATGTTATAGCGTGTCCCAAGTGGAAAAGTCAGGGAAAATATAAAATGAAAACAAAGAGCTTTCAAGGCGTATTATTCAATATGTAGTGGTTCATCCCTTCCAATGAAATGGAGCAATCAAAAACAGTCCTAGAAGCATGTGTGTAGATTATTTAAATTAGCAGAAAGTGAAAAATGAGGATGGAAAATGCTAAACAAGTTAAAATATTTGTGGCTAAAAATAACATTACTTTTTTGAAAACACAAGTCAAAAGGGGATGTGGAACAGGAAAAGGAACACAATAAATCTTACAGCAGGAACTAGTTCTGGTGTTAGAAATAAAATGGAAATAACCTGTGAGGCAATATAAATTAATTTGTTTGAGGAGAGGACGCACATGGATAGAAAAGGAAGATTTTAAAAATAAGTCTGAATAAACTTAGAAGAAATTCAACCAACTGGAGTCAGAGAAAGACATTTTGGATGAGACCATTACTGTTTCCCAGAGGTGAGTTGTTCCAAGGAGTACCTTGTGTACAGGACTGAGAGGCACTTCTCTGCTCAGCATGCAATGAACTCTTGCACCTTCTCCCACAGGTGCTGTGATGGTGGACAGTGTGAGCAGTCTGTGAATGAGACCAGGCAAATGTGTGGAAATTTGGTACATGAAAAGCTACAATAAAGCATCAGAGGTGGATGTAACCTCTTACATCCCTAATTCAGCAGCCCTTGATGCTGGGGGAATGCTTGGAGAATGGGCTGCAGGAGCTGGCCAGAGTTGTGGATTATATCTGAGTAACATCTCCTGTTGCCACTTCTGCAGGCAGAACAGCAAAGTGAAGTCTAGGCTGACCCCAAAGGGTATTTCTTATGGTTATTTACAGTGAATTAGTTTGCAGAAAAGAGTAAAAGTGGAAGCACAGAAGCATGGGGACACCCAAGGTGACCAGGAGAGGGGAAAAATAAAAAGGTGTCCATACATAAAAAGCTTTTGATTCAGAACTTGTCAAAGAATACATATTTTCATTTATGTCTGCATAGATGAGCTGAAAGACAGAATATTTCTTCTCAGACATATGCAGACAGTGATTTGGGATCCTCATCCTGTGTTGAAAAGTGATTGGAGTTAGCCTATGGTGCAAAATAAAATTCACTGCCTGACAATTTTTTTAAAAAATAAACCTCTCTGTTTTTTTTGTCTCTGGAGAAATGCACACTAGCCAAATATACTCACAGATAGTCCAGTTAATCTAATGGGATAGAAATAATCTCAAATTTCTAAAACATCTAAAAATAACCATAAAGAAAAAAATTATAAAAATTCAAACAATTTCTTTCCAAGCAGTGCACTGACATAAATTTATTCTTAATTTTTTAATTAAAAAAGAGTACTTTATGTATTTTACTTTTTTTGGTTTATACCCCTTTTTTTCATTTCTGAGCTTTAATTACAGCCAACACCTCTTGGTTGCTGCCCAGCAATGTCTGATTTACTGTAGCGTGTTGTTGGAGTAGGAGAAAGTGAAGAGAACTAAGTCGAGCTGCCAGCCCATCCACCACTGCAGCTGCAGAGACTGTAACTGTTTGTGCAAAGCCCACCTGGTTAATCTGGGAAGTAGACAGTAAGAGCAAGAAAAATGAAAGTAGCAAAAACAAGTTTCATAAAAATTAAGAGCTATTAGCTAGAGTGGCAAAAAATATATATTCTTTAATTTTAAAAGCTCAGGAGACCAGAGTTTCCTGAAGTGTAAATCCACACTGTCCATGCGTCTGAATAAGGTTATTTTGGAAAATTTTGTGGGGATGATTATTATATCTTCCTAAATACAAAAGTTAATGATTTAAAAAATAGTTTTTATATACATATATTTTCTTGGAAAAAAAATGTAAGATTGTCAAAAAAAGACAGTTTTAAGTGCTCTTGAAAATTATATTGTCCCTAATTTAAAAAAAAAGTTCAAACATTAAACAGTGAAATATTTTATTCATGGTTCTGATGCACAGCCTTATATATAAGGGGAATCACTTGGACTGTTTGTCCAATTAAGACTACCTAAAACTTATACTTCATTTAAGGTTGTCAATTCACATTTTTCAACACTCCCACTCCTCTCATCCCATATTTGATAGTATACAATGTAGAATTTGATCAATGAAAGATGAAATAAACAGTATAAGTCAAATAAATTTTAAATCTCTGGGTAGATGAAGAATCAAAACAAGATAACCATTAGCACCCTTTTTTTCAAAACTTACCTTAATTTTAAAGCTTGTTGAATCCTGGATACCTATGCATCATCTGGTTGAGAAGCAGGACAGATCAGCACTGGAGAATGTCTTGATTTAGGAGTATAATGAGAAATTGATTCAAGAGACTTCTCTTTTCACAAGACACGGCTCAGAAAAGCCTATTGCCTGGGCCACTTCCCACTGAGGGACTGCACACCTCTGAATATGGGAACATTAACTAGAACTTTACCCAAGTTCTTCGAAATACCTTGAAAGAGGCACACCCCTGCATGACTAACTCAGAAATCAGAGCTATTAATAATTTTTCCTTTTGATATATGGAAGAGAAAGCTTTCAAAACTTACTGTATATTGTAATGAGCTTTTATTTTTTTAGAAGTCATATTACAGAAGAAATAAAATCACACAGTCCAAGTGTGGCTATGAAATTAAAATCCCAGAATGATCTTACCCTATTTGCCATTTTTGTCTTGGTTTTTCAGTGGCTAATATGCATGTTTAAGTGCACACCAAATTAAAACAAATGAACACCAACTAGACAGTAAACCAAAAGTCACAGAACTAAGGAAGAAAAAGAGCAAATAAATCTCACATTTTGAACAGGTATGACTGTTTATCTGAAAATTTGCCCAGCCCAACCTCTGAAATTGTCTTTTTACCTGTTTTGCCTTGTAAATGAAGTTAGTTTGCTGTTATCACATGTGCAATTGCAAGCAATACCAGTAAGTTATGAATGTCATTCAGGGGGCAGTTGACTGACTTTATTCCTACACACTGATATTTTGCATTCTAGCTTTCTAAGCTGGATTGGATAAAAATTATTCTTTTATTTTTTTTTGTAAGCAATGTGGTTAGGAACAGATAAACATCTTTTCCACATTAAAATATTTATTCACTGAGAATCTTACTCCAGGTTTTAATGCAAAAATGAACCTAGGTGTCAAAATTGCATTATTTATCCCTTTCAAAAATTGCCAAATTAGGAATAAATGTCTCATCTCATAAGGACTGCTATGGAGGGCTGAAGAGATCAAGGAATATATTTTCTATCACTTGCTAACTGGTATGATCCTCTCCAGAGCATAGAAACTGGTTCATCTGCTTTGCTTTTCCCCATTTTTAAATACTGGGCTCACAGCAGAGAAATGTTGACCGAGGAAGGATCCCATGCATCCTCCTTCCTTTGATGGCTTACTCAGTGAAGTGGTAGAGACCTAGAGATCTTCACTCTCATGCCATGCAGAAGCTGTTACAGTTATGTATGGAAACAGTTTTATTCTTTCAGTATATATAAGTTGAAAAACACATGTTTAAACAAAACCACAAAAGAACAAACAAACAAACAAAAATCCAACCAAAGAAATGTCATACAGAAGATCAATAGAAAGTTTCAGCTTATTCATATTAAAGCCTTAAAAAATGCTGCTTTGTTCTTTGGGTGCCTCTTTCTTTCAATAGAATATTTTGGGCTGTGATTACTGTAACTCTTTTATATCTGGACTTCTCTTATACATAAGTTCAATAAGTTAACCTTGACTTTTGATTAAAAAATAATGTATTTAGGTCCTTGTGGGTTTTTTGTGGGTTTTTGTTTGATTGGGATTTTTGTTGGTGGTGGTAAAACTAGATAATACAGTTACTCAAGATCAGGCTAAACCAGCAGCCTTTACCTCTAATGCCTTGAATGCAATTGCTTCCTTGTCTGGTGCTTATCAGGCATGAGCTTAAGGTGGAGATGTACAAACCCCACCTTTTTCTAAGGATGAACTAGATAATGGAAGGTAAATGCTTCTTGAGAATTTTGACTATATTTAGAAGTATGTTGTATCTAAGTGAAAATAATGTGACTTGGAATCTCCAATCCAGTGGCAATAGTGGCAAACCTGACCACAAGCCCAGTACTGTTTTTAAAATGTAGAAAACTTACTTTCCCATTGTGTCTTCTGCTTCTTAGAAAAACATGTAAATTTTGTCTGGTTAAGGTGTGGTTTGTACATGGAATTGATGGTAGCACATTAGCAATTGCAGCATGTTTCTTCCTCTTTTCTTACAATAATAACAGACTGCTGCTGCTGACTTCAGACAAAAGCAATTCATTACCTGGTAGCATATTTTCTGGAGTTTTCTTATTTAAAACAATTAAAGGTTTTTATTTTTTTTTATTTTCACGTTATTAATTTATTCAGAAAAGCAAGAATGATAGGAATTCAACACTTTCTTCCATTCTTAATATACTCTCACACTGAACCAAGTAATAATTCCAGTCCATAAAAGTGATGCAGTGGAACCACATTTGGATTTGGGCTAATCAAACAGTGTGTCATGTATTTAAAAATATGCATAAAGTTACATCGCCCAGGATTTATGTGCCTGTGAAAAGGAATGGCTGCTCATACTTCATAAAGCCCATGCTCTAAGCAATGCTTGGTACTTGACAGCCACTTCTTTCACAGTCATTTGAACACAGTGTGGATCTTGTTCCAAGAAAGTCCTATGCCTGTGACTAAAGGACATGGATTTTCCCTTTCGGCAGCCCCTCCCAGTCTAGTTTGTTGTGTCAACAGACCTAGTGCTTGCAATCATGTTCTGAGGACATTTGGGGTGCTCTTTAGTTCCATCTCTGTTTACATCAAAAGAGGAAGAGGATGAAATCTCATGTTTTGCTTTGCACTGATGTTAAAATGAAGTTTCAGATATTTGGGCTGTTAATGAAATGTTTCACTGCAAAGGGGTAGGTGAGGAAGGCTAGAAGAATAGCATCAAGGTAAAGAAAGTGATATGTGCTTTTTAGCAGAAGGGAATTTTAGCACCACAATTTTCTACTGCTGTGACTAAATTGCCACCATTTGGGTCTCTTAATCTTGTGTTAAAGCTCATTTCACATTTCTTTTCCACAATAATAAGGATGGCAAATATCCATGCGGCCTCCTAGTCTGCTTCTGGAGGTTCAAAATGTCACATTTCTTTTGTTGTGGCTCTTTTAAAACTAGAGGGGTGGGTATGTACATACATCAATGAAAGGCTTGACAGAAAGTAATTTCTTGGAGACAATGTCTCTTTGCTTTTCAGAAATTTTTAGCTACAGCAAATAGCCATTTGTTGATAGCCACTTTAGATACAATGCCTGTGTTCTAGTTTGTCTATTTTTCTACACCTGTAAAGGCTAATATTAATTATAGTTAAATCCTACAGGCAGAGATTTATAAGACAGCAATGTGCAGGTTTGGGGTACACTGTGCTGAGTTTGCATCAGGGGTGGGAATGGGCCCTATAAAGTAGTGCAATACTATGTTGGCATGCTTGGTCTCAGCTAATCAGGAGGAATCCCTGAGAGATTTCAACTATTAAAGATAGTGCTGCTAATACTGTGGTTACAAAACCTTTAGACTAAATCACACCCATCTAACATCTGCCTTAGGATGTGCACTGATTTTAGTGAGGGGGAGAAGGAGGAATGTGGTGGTGGAGTAAATGATAAAAAGCAGAACCCTAATGTTTTCTGAGTAAAGAATTGAGGCACAGAAAGACCGTACAAGTTTTCCAAATCACATCAGAAATACCTGAAATTGCTAATTGCTACTATTCTGGAATTTCCATTTTAAACTTAGTGGACTGCAAAGAAAAAGTCAGAGCACTGGTGTCTCACTGTGCACACGAATTCCCTCTGAGGTGATGGTGAGGTTACTGATGAGTCACAATAGTCGTGACAAGAAGCAGCCTAAGAGACTAAGGTTTGAAAAATGATTCATATTTTAGCATGAAAACAATAGATATGCATCCTGATTATTTCTAGGAAGAAATCCTTCTCTGTTGTTTCAAGGGAAATGGTGAAATGCAGCCTAACACAGAGAAATTTCCTAGACACTTAAGAGCATATAGATCAGCAACTGATTGTTAACTAATGCAACTATTCCTGATCAGATATTCATGCACTTACAACAGAATTCTTTATATATATTTTTTATCAACTAAAACCTCATGAAATCAAACAAATAATAACAAAGTATGTCCTGTTCACCTTTATTTAGACTCAGTTTGAATAATTTTATGGCTGTTGGGCTGCAAACAGCAGCTCTCCATGGTCAGAGAGGTATGATGTGCCTGTTTCTGTATCAGAACTACTAAAAGCTGTGTATACCTCACTGTATGTCCCAAGGAAGCAGAGACCTAAATGTCTCCTCTGGAATTGTGTTTATAACTCAGCTTTCCAAGTTACCAGAATTAAACAGAGCTACTAAACCATCGCAGCAGTCTGTAGAGCATCTTCCCACTAGACCTGTGCTCACAGGCCTTTAGCTACCTGCAATGCATTGTGTATGCTCAGAGGATGAGAGAACAGATGCTGAGGAGTCAAATAGGAAAGACCTTAAGGTACATGCTCAGGAATTTTTTCAGTCACAAGTCTTGGAAGGGGACTAAGCTCTGTTTGGGTTTCTGCAGTCTAGGACTAGGATTCAGACATCTGAAAACTGACAACTACAAAGAATTTGTTGTCCAGGTTTCCATTATAGCTTATGGAGATCCAGCTAAAGCAAGGAATCAACTAAAAAGAGAGAGAAGGGGAAGGAGAAGAGAGGAGACTCACCTCACCTTCAGGTAGACCCATACAATAAATCTGATACATCACACCATAAACTGCTTTGATTAAATCTCTGCTCACAAAAATGAATTTCAGGCTTCTAAATGCAGTATCTCTTTCCCTTGTTTTGATAAAACCTTTAAACATTTAAAAAATAGCAGACTGGATAAAAACTCCAATAGATCCTAAATAAAAACTTTTTCCCACTCCATTTCTTTCATGGGGCACTGTAAATTTCTCTTCATCCTTCCTCTATATGCTTTATTTAAGAATGTCCCTTAGAATCGTTCATTTTATTTCCCTTCCCAGCTGCTATGAAGAAAACACTATCTACAGACATTGTCACTTTTCATCAGGGAAAAAAATCAGTAAATATTTTTATAAAGTCTTAAAATTTTAGATATTTCATAAATCTGGTTTGTTCTAAATTTTAGGAAGTTTTGTAATAAGGTCCTTCTGAAATCTACAACTTTGCTGAAAATAATCTGAGAATTCAGGGTGGGTTTTTATTTTGGGTTTTTTTTCAGTTTCCCTTTAAAAGGTACTTGATTTTTCTCACTAAAAATAATTTTTTGCTTGAGATTGATAGAAAACATGAAGGTGGAGAGAAGATGGGTTTAAATCTGTCAGTCAGAGGAGGCAGCTCTAGTACAGCCCTGTCCTCCTTGATAGAGGAGGAAGAGAGGGTTCCTGCCTCTGGAAAGAATTTAAGAGTAGAGAATGAACCATTCCTGATGTTTAAAAAGCAATCTTGCTAGAATTTACCTTTGGCAGAGGTTCACAGTTGTTGCAGTCCATCCATAACTCACTTCTCAGTCTCACAATAAGAGTGCATGCTTTTCTGATGAAGAAGATGAGAAGATACAGCCCTCTACAGTGTAACTTCAAATTCAAAGCTTAGATAATTCCCCATTTAGCATGCTGGGGAGTCCCAATGAGACATACTCCTCATTCTGAGGTGATTTCTCAAAGATGTACATTCAGCTATGGATCAAACTTGCCTAACATTTTCAATTCCTTTCCCGCACACCATCCAGCGTTACTTCCCATTTACCATAGATCAGCTTACTCACTCCCTGAGCACAATCAGATCAGTAAATCAGTAGATGCCTGTTCTCCCACAGGATCTATTTTTTTTCTAATCCTTACTAGTGCACAGGATTAAGCAGTACCAGCTCTCTTGACACAAAAAAATATGCACATTTGTCGAGCTGACTCAGAGTTGTCATCACTCTGTTAAACTGCTTCCTGCCTTAGGCTGAGTCACATTAATTTAGCCACTTCCACCTCATTTTGTCTGACAAGTGTATGTGACTAAACGTTTTTCTTCTTTTTAACCAGCTGTTCCTTAGTCTAGCAAAGGTTTATTTCTGAAGAACCATAGAATCATAAAATGGTTAAGGTTGGAAGGGACCTCAAGGATCATCTCTTCTAACTCCTTGCCATGGGCAGGGATGCCACTCACTAGATCAGATTGCTCAAGGCCCTATCCAAGCTAGCTTTGAACACTTTCAGGGATGGAGAACCCACAATCTCTGGGCAACCTGTTCCACTACTTCACTAGCCTCACAGTAAAGAATTTCTTCAAATACATCTAATCTAAAGCTACTGTCTTTCAATTTAAAGCCATTATCATGTAGAGCTAGCAATAGCTGCAGGAGAAATTGCTGGAGGTATTTTTCTGCCAAGCTCAACCCTACTGCTGGTTGAAAGACTAACATTAATCATTTACTATTAGATCAGACCTATGACAATGTGGCTGAGTTTTTGACATGTCCTTTGAACAAAAAAGGTAAGCCAAATCAGGAAAATTTGTGATCAACAGGTCAGTAGAGGTGGCTGCTGAATCTGAGAAAGATGTGTCAGTATGATGAAGAGAGACTGCAGTCAGATGGGGATTTTTTCAACTTTGTTTACAGCTTGATGCAGGAACAGTTGCTTTAACAAAGTGTCTCCCCTCAATGTGGGTGAAAAGCATACTAACAACTATCTGATACTTAGGCTTAAAAAGTACTGTGTCTTTTCTGAATGTCTCATAGAAAGAACTACACAAACTTGAAAATACAAAGCAAATAGTTGTTTAAAAGGCTTGAAAGAAAAAATAGCAAAGCAGAACTCACTTGGATACAAACTTGGAAAACTGATGAAAGAATGAGGTACATCTAAGAATAGTTTCTTGAATGCAAAACCCCACTATTAAAACATGGTAAGCCCAAGTTTGCTAAGAAATGCAGAAAGGCAGAGGAAACATATAATTAATTTACTTCCCTAATATTTCAGACGCTGCATATCATCTTTCTAGGAATAATCAGGTAATTGTCATTGGAATTTAAAAGGCAAAATAATTCTAAAATTAAGAATTTTCAGTCTTTTCAGTGGAGATATTTTTATCTACACAAATCAGGTTCAACTATCATTATTTTCAATGAAAAAAATACACTCAACAAAACAACATCTCCCCTGAACCTGTTCATTTTAATCCAGAAATTTTCCATTTCTCTTCACAGAGTCTGACTCCAATATGCAGTTTTAATCTGCATTTCAGAAATTAATTCTATTCTTGAAGTTTAGTTTAACATTCACTGTATGGAGCTAGAATGTATAAAATGACTGTAAATAAAAGCATAATTTATTCTGGTTCACCAATATGCCTACAAATTAAGGGTTGATCTGCTCCTTGTCAGTATATAAGCTGTGTTCACAGAACTTATGTTTTGGTAAAAAGGTTCAAGGCCTTTAATTCTGAAAAAAAATATAAAATATTAAATACTAAATTAAAATAAATTAATAAAAGAAAAACTAGGACTAGGAGCTAAAAATGTCTGTAGTTTTATCTAAACTATCTCAAATTTTCCACTTTTTAGGCAATTTTTTGTACATGGAGAAAGCCCGGAGATTATCTCAGTTAGGTGGTTAATAACATCAAAGTCCTGGGTTTGAGCCCATATGGGCCACTCACTGAAGAGTAGGACTCAGTGATCCTTGTGGGTCCCTTCTAACTCAGAATATTCTGTGATTCTGACTCAACATTAAGGCCAAGGTGAAATATTTACACCACAATAAAGCATCACATTTGTTTGGAGACTGGATTTAGATTTCAAATTGTGGTAGACTACAACTCCAAAATAGATTATTTCCTGATAGAGAACTCCAATAAAAAATTCAAGTCCATTCTGCAATGAATCTATTAAGCATGTAGTTTCTTTTCAAGTATTATTTCTATATATGCATGAATAGAAATTAATCCAGTACAAGTGCTTTTACTTGTTGCAAAGTTTTGCTCCCCACTAGAGGCTTGTGTGACTTGGAGATATCTGTTCTCACTCTGATGGCTGCAAATGTACAGAACCAGCTGTTTCCATATTTGAGTCACAGTCTGAAATAATGTCTCAAAAGCATGAGCTTTGGAGATTGTTTACTGACATCATATTTTATAGACTCATAAAATCACAGAACGGTTTGGGTTGGAAGGGACCTTTAAACGTCATCTAGTCCAACATCCCTGCCATCAAGTTGCTCAGAGTCCCACGCAACTTGGCCTTGAACACTTCCAATGCAGGTGCACCCACAGCTTTTCTGGGCAATCAGTTCACAGAGACTGGGAAGTGCCCCAGCCCAGCTGCAGGATCTTGCACTTGGCCTTTTTGAACTCCGTGAAGTTTGCACAAGACCACTCCTCAAGCCTGTCACATTCCATCTGGATGGCATCCCTTCCCCCTAGTGCATCAGCTGCATCACTCAGACTGGCATCATCCACAAACTTCCTGCAGGTGCATCCCACTGTCCATGACATTTATGAAGAGGTTAAATAGTGCTCCTCTGAACATGGACCCTTGTGGGACATGACTCATTACTGATTTCCACTCGGGCATTAAGCCACTGACTATAAGTTTTTGGATGAGCCCATGCAGCCAGTTCCATGGCTGTCTAACAGTCCATCTGTCAAAAGATGTCTTTGATCTAGAGGCAAAAATGTTGTGGGGAATCATATTAAGGTCTTACAGAAGAGATTTCTACAGGGACAATTTGAAACTGAGCTTGAAATACGTGGGCAGGAATTCCCTGTACAGAGAAACCTGTATCTTAGAGTTTAAAGCATGGAGTTCTCCAGTGCTGCTACTCAGAGAAAACTTTTCCTTCTGAATTTAGTGTTTTGTCAGTCTTTGGCAGACGAGGTGGGTAGGGGAAAAATTAAAGCAGTACAAAACAGACACAAACCAAAGAACAAAATGTCTAAATAAGGAATCACTGAGTGCTGTTAAGAGGCAAAATTAAGCCCTCTAAAAGCCTCATGTGGCCCCCTTGTATGCAGGCAGTATCTTGCTGCTTTCCAGGCTGTAAGTAATCAGCCCTTGTTTCGGTTCCTTGGGAAGATTCTCAAAGTGGCCACATGATGGTAGCCTAGGATCAGAGAGAAACAAGCTAAATAAAGACAGTATAGGAAATAAGGCGAAAAAAGTACTTCTTGTAAACTGAAATAAAAATATATGGCTGGATAAGGCACCTTCACAGAATGAGGACCTGAGCTATATTTCAGCTTCCGGGTATTGTAATATTCAGAACAGGACTACCTGGCGTACCTGTTGCACAGCCCCATACTGCCATATAGGCAGTTAAATGCCACCCTGACATCCGATCCCGTCAGATCTCGGACGCTAAGCAGGGTCAGCCCTGTTTAGTACTTGGATGGCAGACCTCCTGGGAATACCGGGGGCTGTAGGTTCTATTCCCGAGGACTTCACTGTCACTGTCCAAGCTTGCTCGGCCGTGGCAGATGAACCTTAGGAGTTAAAGGGTGGGGCCAGTTCTGCGCACGATGTGCCTCACCTAAAAAATCCACTGTGCAGACTCGAAGGACACACCCACTTGGGGAGAGCCCTGCCCAGATCTTGGTTCGCAAAGCCGAGCCATACATACTGTAACAATGTTCACTCTTAGCATTATCTATGAATAAGGCAAAATGCAAATTGTGGAATTGTTATGTTTTAAATTAAGGGTAACAAAGGTAGTCATATAAAGGTTATACTATTATTCTGGTTTTAAGAAGAATACAGATGAGCCCAAAAAGTCTGTGGTAAAATATGCTGGTCTGGGATGCGCTTAGACTACCCTGGCATGCAACTCCTCTCCTTTTCATTAAGCAAACCAAATCATCCTTCACACTGCACAGCAGCTAAGGAGAACTTCATCATCAGGTTGACTAGTTTGGTGAAAACATTGAAATCAAATACTGGTTATGAGACTAATTGCCAAGACTGGGATACATATGTAGTACCTCAAATCCTCTCCAGAGATGTTCTTGGGCATTTTGTAAATTATCATGAAGTCTTACATTCCATATAGTTAGTTGCATTTTGTCTATACTAAAATTGACAGCATATTGTTTACTCTGCATAAACATTGAAGGTTTCATCTTTTTCAATCTAACTGAATATTTTTATTAAATAATGAAAATCACATGAAAATAAATTAAGGTTTTTATCTCAGCTCAGTTTCCTGTACCCTAATTCACTGTAACAGTTATGTCATCACTCAGCTTCACTAGTGCTGGGACTCAGGGTTCCAAAAGTATTTCTGTTCTTAGAACAGACCAGGGTCCAATTTCAAGAATTAGAGAAGTTGCGTAGTGACAAAAGTCTCAGCAGCGTCTGAATACTGTAGCAGGGCTCTTTCAATTCCTGTATAAACCAGCAATCAGAACAACAAACTGCTTTTTCTTTTCCATTTCCTTTTTCATGAAGCCCATATGTGTACTGAAATAACACTTTGGCCCATAATACACAGTCTCTCAACCTCCCAACCATAATACAATTTATCCAAATAAACCTTTGTTGTAATTGTGGACTTCTGTTTACCTGCTGTTTATGGACATGCTTGATGCAAATATTATTTTGTGAACTTTAAATAGCCACATAGCCTAGCTGTTCTCAGATTAGTGCCACAATTGTTCCACATGTGTGTCCTTCAGCCCGTCACTTTCTTTGAGATGTTTCTCTTGCTAAAGGGACTTTTTTAAAGACTGACCATTAGTTTTGAAGGACTAAGCAAATTTTTTGTTTTCTTACTGACACTCCTTGGCTTTCTCAGCAGATTACTTTTCTACTGGGCCCAGTAAGGCTCTCTTGGTTTTCTGTTGGAACTCACATTAGCCTTTCTTGGTATCTTTATCCTGTGAAATGTTTCATGCAATCTTCAGTTCTGTCATGAAGACATCACTGAGGGAGAAGAAAACCCTAAACTGCAAAACACTTCTGATATCTATCTCAGAGAAAACATTTTAACAAAAGACAAATATACACTTGAAGTGCCAGTTTTCTCTAGGGATATCACATTAAATCTTACAGAAATCAGTTTGCTAACTGACTCTTCACATGTCTGAAAGTGAAGTATATGTTTTATTTTGTCCTTGGCTTCTTTCCATTGTTATATTTTCACTGTATTTCTGTGTATATTTTTGCATCTTTTCCCACAAGCCTCCAACAAAAATTCCCCTGCAGCTGGCACTCTTTAGAAGTAAGGGAATAAACAAGGTGCAACACCTTCTCTTAACTAAAAAGAAAGTAATGACTGTCCAGACTCATACAGCATTACTTCAGCTGGTGTTAACCACAATATATGCACAAACATCATCTATCTATCAGCCTTTTCTGCCTCTTGTACAGGATGCTAATCAGAAAAAAAAAGGAAAATAATTAGAAGTCTCATTCTTCTGTGATTGCATTAGAGTAACTACTGATTGTAAAATTTGCTGTTTCCTTTATTTCTATCTCTTCTAAAAATTTGGGTCTGTTTCACCAACCAAGCTTCCCCTTTACAGGGAACTTTCACCACTTAGCCATTCATTATTGCAGGAAAAATGTCATAGCCAAGGCAACTTTACAATGCCTTTCCATGGAAGACCAGTTTCATTCTGAGAAATTTATGGATTCATATGAGAATCATTTTTTAGCTTTGAACCTACACAGCGTTACTGTCAACTAGCTGTACAGGTTGTGCATACCTTATGAAAAATGAGGTTTCATGCTTACTGAAACACATCCATAATTCACTCCAATTTTGTAGAAGTGTCTGCAACAGAAAGTGAGAAAGAGAACAAAAGGCCTTCTGCAAGTCCTGAAATGAAGTACCTTAGCAGGGACTAGGGTAGTGTCCTGCTATTTACTGTATGAATAAAATTGAGGAATTGAGACCTGAAGAAGAGGAAACATCTCAAGAACCATCCCCCCCATATTCTTTCTCTGCCTAGAAGAGCAACAAGAACAAAAGCTGATGGGAATGAAGCTGTACAGGATACAGACAAACAGAAGAACAGATTTAATTTGAATCAGCACTCCTCCAGAGAGAAATCATAAGACTAGTACATTCAGTGAAGACTGTAAGTAATCAGACTTAAATGCTGTTGTCTGCTTTAATAACTTCATTTTCCTGTTCAAAATATTTAATGGTGAGGATGGCAGAGGGCTCCATATTCAGCCTGTGCATGAAAAGACAGGTGCAATGTTTCTCAGTTCCAGGACAGTAACACAGACAAGTGACACTGTAGATTTGGTCACTCAGGGCATTTGCACATGCAAAGAAACTTCTCCTGATCTGTGCATTGAATTCAGCCAGCCTAAAAAAATGCATACACATGTCAAGCAGGAAAGTTGTTGAGATCAATGACATTTTTACCCATCTACAGGATGAGGGCTGGCTAGTGCAAAGCTGGGAAGAGCTGTTTTGAAGGCCAGAGCACTGGGTTTATACTCCTGTGCAGAGCAGTGACCCAAAGCAATCAGGAGAAAACAATGACATGGGTTGAAGCAATGATACCTAACCTATACTTGAGCCATGAGGAAGACTCTAATATATTCATGTACCTTTGAGGTGGTGCCCTGTACAAACATCTATATTAAAAATGTGTGATGCAAAAGAGTGAAAATTAAGGGAATCAAGACAGGAAAAGGATGTCCTTCTATTCTGACCTATTCATCTCCCTGTAACCCCTCTGTCTCACAGAAGTTGCACCATGTGGTAAGGGAAATGAGTAAGATGTAGGCGGGATTTTTGCACCCTGTAGCATGAGTTCAGAAGAACTCACTAATGAAATCACACTGTCAAAGCATGTAAGAATATACCACCAAGGCAAATTCACTTTCTGCCTTTTTTGTGCTCTGTTGCTGTAACGGCCACAGGGGGAAAAGATTTTCAAGGAGGTAGGTTTACTTTTGTCTTTTTCTGGTTTTATTTTCTGTTTTCCTTTCTGTTTTTCTCCAAAGAATCTAAGCAAATAACTACAGAATTTTGATATTTCTGCTAGTTTTCATGTTAAGATAACTGTGAAGTATGGATAGACAACACCTGCAAATGCATGCTTTCGTCTAATCATTGTCTGAGCCAATATTTTGATGATGTATTTTGTCTACAGTCTGAAAATAATTGTATAAATATATTTTAAAATTAGTGGTTACCAGTGTTACTGGCCTCATCCACATAGCAGTATGTTATGTTCAGACCTGCATTACAGAGTTGAAGAATGCCTAAGTAACTTTCTCTTGAAAACTGGAAATGTTTGGATTTTAGGTCTTTACATCCATTGAGTAAAATCATTATGCAGAGTGAATGCCTTTTAGGAGTACTTCATTTAGGCAACAGTAGAACAGAAGTATGGCAATGTTCTTTCCCTTTTCTGATTTTAAGACTGAAGCAGAAGATTTCACATACACACAGTTCCTAGAAAATGTCACAGGCATGTAGGCATAATTTTACTTTCATAGCACAACCAATGTGTAAGCAGTATATTTCGTGTATTCCCACTGACAAAAATAGCTTTCAAAGTCTTTCAGAGGCAAAGCTGGGAAATATTTCTCAGAGATCTAGTCTTAATTACTATCCCAAACACAGATTTTCCCTTAACCAAAAAAATAGCCATATGAAAACAAAATGTAAGGTTTGGGGGGGAGGGGGGGATTACAAACCTTTGATTTGATTAGTTACAAAAATCATAGACATATCAAAATACTGGAAGATACATGGTTATATGTTACTCATAGTGATCAGGCTATTGGACAAGTGTTTATTCTTCTATATTCACCTCTCTAATCAACCTAGGTGAGAACAGCCACTGCACTAGTTTTCAACATCTGAACTCCTAACATGACTGTCTCCTGTGGACATGTGTCAGGATTCAGACTTCTCTGAGAAGTAACTGAGTGGCTTGTGCTGTTCGCACAGAGTGTACCAGTAGTCAATTTTCATAGAAATTTTATAAACTACTGTAGAGGAAGAAAACAACTTCACACAGAAGTTTAGGTAAGACAAACTCTACCTCACACCTGACAGCATCTTCAGAGTTAATCTAAAAGGTTAAAGTATTTTAGTTTCCTTTTGTTTATTTGGAATATCAAACATGTTATTACAATCCTTTACTAATTATCTGATACATTAGGTCCAAGAGTCAAGACCAGTATATGCATTTTTTATTTAAGAATTACTGAATAAAAGTAAAAATTCTCTTGGGCTCAAGACCCAAAGGTGAGATTCTGTCCTTCCTTGTCAATAATCTTGATTCTCACAAAGGATTGCAGAATCAAATTTTCTTTTCTCTGATATTTTTCTGAAGCTAATACTCCTGCATTGTTTCTAATGTCTGCCGAACTGGTGGAAATAACATAAGTTGACTCAATAGATGTAAACAAATAAAAGTGCTCTGCGTGCCTGAAACTGTGCGTTGTTATGCAGTTGAGTGCAATCATCACACCTCACTCAGTTAAGGAGCTTACCTCTTTCATGAAAAAAATGTCAAGAAATATTTCAAACATAGCTGAAGATAGCAAAATATGGGAAAATAAGTTATTCATGTATGAAACGAAGGAGTCTTCTGATGATATTAGCATACTTCCATATGACCTTATTATCATCATCAAATAGTATAGAAGGCAGTTCAGAAGGAAAAGTACAATACAGAGAAACTAAACTCTTCTTTGCAGAACAGTTTACAGTTCACAGGAAAGGATAATGAGACTATGATCCTGGCATTTTTTTAAAGGAAATAAGAATAAACAAGTGACAAATATGGGTTTTTTCAGTTACTCCTCAAGCATGAACTCAAAACAGAAAAATATCAGTGCCTCTTTGAAATAATCTGAGATATTTTTAGTGACTACATAAGGGTCAATATTTCTTGCAGCAGCAGAAATAGATTAGATAGCTCTTCTCTAGGTCTTTGCTGCTAACCCACACTGCCATCTCAGGTGAGCTCGTTCCACTGTTTGTGGTAAAGGATATTAAGCCAGATTTCAAAAAAGTGCTGGAAGGAGAATTAATTTTAATGATGATTGCTTATTCTAATCTACTCACCACAGCACCCCACAAGGAGTGGCATTAGCATAGCCAGGGAGTCAGGATGGAATCATGAAGGAGCCATGGAGAGTGGGGATGGACAGGTGATGCCTAGGCCAACACTGCTGTGGAAAGAAGTGCTGCTGAACCAAGCTCTTGAAACAATTTTAACCTTCCTGCTACAAAAGAGGAAGTTTTCCAGAAGTCCAGGAATACTCTGCAACTTTCTTGTCTCTTGAAAAATTCCTCTTTATTTCAAAAGATGTAAGAATCAGATATGGAGTTTTAGGGCTAGCTGGAGAGGTACATGTAAAGATGGTACATGTGCCACATAAACTTGATGAATAGTGATTGGATTAGTCTTGGAAAGCTGTGACCCAGTCCTTCAATTCAGACCAATAGTAGTTAAAAAGAAGTACCGAATGATTATCATTTCCTGTTGGAGATCTCACCTTTTGTTATGGAAGAAACATACAAGAAATGCATTCAGGTTATGAGCACACAACCTGAGTAGTCTTTTAACTTATGCAAATTATCAACTTCTGCTTCAGTTTTGACTTTGTTTTACAATAATTATATGGATATTCAGGCCTCCTTCTATCAAGTTCAGTGCAAACAAAATTCCCACTATCCTTGAATCAAAATTACTGGAGCAGATTAGCAACCACTTTCAACTCATGTCACTTCTACAGGGACTAGCTACAGGGAGTAGTGTCAGGATTAGGTTGTGATCAACCAGCAGTCACCAGCAGTGGTGGACATCTTATTTTAAGTCATTAGTGCTTTATAAATCAACCAATGGTCAGAGCACTTAAGCAGAGGAGACAGGCCTTGCCTTGCTCATGGTTGTAGAACTTACATTCCATTACAAACTGAGCCTTAGGGGATCTAAACAAAGAACACCACAGTGACTGTCTTTGTCGTTAACTAACTTCCAGTTAATCACAATGTTTGAGTTGATTAAAGACGATTAAATCTTAGTCACATCTTCAGATCTGGAAAAATAGTAGATAATCCTCATGGCTCAACACAAATAAAATCATTACCCTGTTCAAGAACAAAACTACAAGACCCAAATAATATGCAGGAGGATTTACTAAGAAGGTAGCTAAAAATTACTAAATGAGCTTGCAGAGATCTGCGTTGCTTACAGTCTTTCTGTAGAATGGACTTGGGATATCCTTTCTGTGTTTGCAGAAATGAATGGGACAGCCATTGAAAATTTTGTCTGTGTCATTTTTAATGTTTCCTTCATGAACTGCACCTGGCATGTGGGCAGGACTGCTACAAGAGACACTCAGTATTTCCTGTACTGGAGGCCCTCAAAGTAAGTAGATCTCTTTGAATCTAAGGAATTTTGGTTTCTGGTCTGGCATGTGACACTGTCAATATTTAACTGATACAATATTTCATGTAAAGGGAAGAAGATGTCACAGAATGTCAGAATTACATTACAGATAATTGGGGAAGGAACACAGGATGTCTATTCCAAAATGTGACTATAGCAAATAAGTGTGCTTATTTCCTGGTAAATGGATCTAGAAGTGGACAAAACATTCAGTCATATGAGGAGAATATTATGCTGTACAAAATAGGTAAGGAATTTTTATTATTATTTTATTTCAAGTTTTATGCTAAAGGAATGAAGAAGAATTCATCCCTGGAAAAAAGTACACATTTTTAAAATATTGTTCCTCAAAACTGGTTGTTGTTTTTTTTTCCTTTTCCTCAGCTCTGAAAATTCTAAAGTATAAGAATGAACAAAAACTAATGAGCATAGACAGCTGATTATTAATCAATAGTATTTCTCATTATATTATTGTAGAAAAACTCCCCCCTCCATTAAATGTCACTGTGAGCTGTACAGAAGTTTTTCATAAATGTAATATTCAGTGGCAACCACCTCGCACAAGTCATGTGAAAAGTAGCAGTTGTTTCAAATATGAAATTGTCATAGAAAACAAGGTAAGAATAACTACAACTTTTAATAGTATTTTGTATGTCTGTATTCCCACATATACCTCCATACAACCAGTACTCTGTCCTCTTCATCTACATAACTAATCTCTCCTTTTTCATATGTAGTGCCCCTCTTGCACATTAGCTGAGGACTGCTTGTCACTCACAGAGAGGGGCAGCAAATTGAAGTGATACATTCAGTCTACTGCACAGCTGGTGCTTAAAGCAACTGGGCAAGGGATTCCCCACACTGCGAGTGAATACCTATTCTAACATATATAAGGGGATGGTGTTAGATATCTCTATCTGGATGCCTGTATTTTTCATTCTGTCCTTTTGTATCCATTTTTTCCTTCTTCTGCTATTGTTTCCATTTACTGATGCCAGCCTGATGTTGCTGAAGGAGTTTAGGAGTTTATGTTTCTCTAAAGAAGGCCTGCAGCATACACAACCAAGATGGCCATACCACAGCTGTCAGAATCAGAAGCAAGGGGCAGTCATAGAGCATCTGTTCATTGTCGGGTTTTATTAAACTCTGACTCCTTTGCTTTTTATTGCAAAGTGGTTTCCCAGGTCTCAGTTATAAACCATTGTTATTATAAATTTCAGTAATTGCAAGTATTTTGAAGGCTTGGATGAATATGGAAAGTATTATTATATCATTTTGTGGAAATATTTGTCAGTTTGTTGTTCCAATAATAAAAAATTAAAAAAAAAAGATAAAAAAACCTGGAGTCATAACATAGCTAAATTAATTTTTAAGAGTGCAAAGGCAAAAAAAATAGCAGTAAAAACACTGTATGAGGTTACTAGTAAGTTTTATATACTTTGTTTTGTACAAGTAAAACATAAAATTTTAATCAGTTCTGAACCTGAGCCATTTTTGGTTAGTGCTTTGATACTTGTTCTGCGGTCAAAGTTAAATGGTACAGTGTTTCAGAACAACAGTGATGAGGAACAACTGGTCAGTGGAAGAACAGCCTAATTTCACAGTCTTTAAAAAAAGGCATTTAAAATATTAAATACCCATTTTTTTTCCTGAAAATCAAACATTCATGAGAAAGAACCCTTTATTACATAGTAGCAAAAAGAATAATCCTAAAAATTAAACTTTTTTCTTGTTTCTAGGCTGATCCTCAGAAAAACATAAAAACCATATCTAAAACAGTAAGTCTATATTAATCTAAGTTTTATGCTTTTTTGAAATTCCTTCTTTATCAGAGCACCCTCCAAATAAATTGATTTGGTTTCACATTATCAGTTTCAATGTAGTACATATGTTCTTTATTGATAAGTTTTCTAAATCTGAAGTTTTAAACTGTTGTTTGTAAAAGATGGTACAAAAACACCTGACGTGGAACTTGATATTACTTCACAAAATATTCTATTTTGTATTCTTTTGTACTTCCTAGCAAATTCAGACATATATGTATAAATATGGGTCATAATTCTGTGTAACAGACACACAAAATATGAAGAATTTCTTCTTTGTTAATGGTCTTTGGAAAAGGTTGAGATGGAAGAGACAAAAAAGATTTATCAGCTTAAAGATTAAGCAAGTATAAAGATGGAATTGAAAAAGATCAGTTTTTCATATCTGTATTATCTGGATGTCAAACTTTACTTCAGTTTCAAAAACATCCTCAGTAAAGAAGTGCCAGATCTCTAAAGAATTTTTTTCCCTAGAGTCCCACTGCTTAACATAGTCTAAGGAGCCAGAGAAGCATACAACTCATTTCATCTCCATATTACTACTAATAAAAATATTTAAACACAGGGAATTAGGATGAAACAATCTAATTTACTAAGGAATATCTTTCTATTTGTTATTTTACTCCAATCTGTCCACAGAAGTATATATAAAGTTTTCTCATAATAATATATAAACAAAATTTCTCAGTCTAGTTGTTTTGCATTTAGGAAGCAATCATTGAAAGAAACTCCTACGCATATGAGAGCTTCAACACAGAAAAAAGGTACAGTGTCAAAATAAGAGCAACTGACACAGGCATTTGTTTCGTGAGCTCAAGCTGGGGCGAGTGGAGTACACCTGTGGAGTTTGGTAAGAATGAAAATCACTTCCTTGACCAAGTTCAGCTATTCCTTGTCTGCCTCATTTATTACTTCATTCTTACAGATGGAAACACATTGATAAATGCATATTAATTTACTAGGACAGAGAGAAGCGAAGAAGTGGCATGTCTCAATAACAGAGTTCTCCAAACATTCCGGTCTGGCAGTGTAGGGGCAGCCCCTTATCCCGAGTACCGGGGGCAGCGTGAATGCCGGTCAGAAGAGCTCAGGCACAGCAGGCATCAGAAGGCTTGATCAGAAGGCTTGCAAGACTTTATTCAAGATAGATTCACAGACAGTTCCTCATACCTCATAGTAGTAGTAGTAGTAGTAGTAGAAGTAGTTCCAAGTAGTTCCAGTTAGATCTCGTTCTCACTCAGTAACATTCACACCTTTTATATCCTCTCACATCCAACATGCCATGACATTATTGGTTAATCAATTCACCTCACATACACCAAGGCCTCTCATTAGCTACAAGACCCCACACACAATCCAGGTAGCTCTCTTCTCTTTAAGGGAGAACTTTAAAGTGCTTTCCTTGAGGGATGCACTCACAGTCACCCCCTACATGGCAGTGCTCCTTGCAAGGGGATAGGGAATAAAGCAGACCTTTCTGAGGTCTGTTGCCACCTCTTTTTCTTTCTCCATCTCTAATTCTGGCTTTATAAACTGCCTTTCCTCTTTTTATTCTCTACTACCTTTGATTTTTAAATATCTGTAGGGCTCAGTTCCTCAGGTTTCAAGTTACTTCAGACAGTCCACATACTGTCTACCATCCTGTTCCTTCACATGATGCAGAGCAATGTGCTGCTAAGAAGCATAATGTGTTCATAGAGTGTTTTAAACTCTCATGCAAAGCAGATTGTACATAGCTGTGCAATCATTCCTGTCCTGTGATGCTAACCCACACTTGTTGATTGCTTGACTTTCAGGAAAACAGCAACTTACAACTACTTCATCATATATGGTATATCTGATACCAGCGTTGGCAGCAAGTCTCGCACTTTTTCTCTGGACAGTGTAAGCCCCATTTCTTGTGAAATTTTTATTCTGTAGTTGAAATAACATCTTTTCCCAATGGAAAATTTCTGGCTTCTTTTTAAATGAGGGAGGGAGAAAATCAACACTGAACTATATTAGGAATCATGACCTGCTGGATGTTCCTCAAGTGGGCTCTATAATCCTGATTCCCAACATTCTTATTCACTTGATTAATATAAGACAATGCTTTCCAATACTGGGACAAGGCCTTACATCAGTGTCACTTTCCTGACATTGGACCTTGCAATGTAGATGTGTGGCATATGAAATTATTTTCATGTTTTGATGATATATCCCTTTCATATACTTAAAAAAACAACTTTCTATGAGGCCTTAGTAAGTCACAAAGTAAATTATTGTCATCCAAATTCTGAACAATTAAATTATAGCATTATATTCAGCCTATGTAATGTTTTAGCTACTTTTGACTTAGAGGAATACTACTTTTGTCTTAGAGGAATAAAATAATATCTCAGGAGCGTTATTATATAGCATGTGTTCATATGTTTGCATACTAAGCCTTGTCTTCACCAACCCTTTTTGTCATGGTAGAAGGGTTTATTTGAAAAAAACATCTGCTACAGTGCCACAGCCAAGAGACCCATTCCATGAGCCCTGTCCAGTGGATTTCCAGGTATGTTTTCTTTCCATTTGCCTGAATTTTAAAAATTTATGTCAATTCTAGGCTCAAAGATATAACCTAAGTGACAGAAAATGCACACAAGCAAGAATCAATTTTCTTTCTTCTTCTTGTTCTTGTGGTATGGAAACAGAAGGTCCATATGCAAATAATTCTTATGTTTGAACGCTTTTGTTTTGAAAAAAATGCCATTAGTCTACTTGGAGCATTGGAGAAAATACACAGTTTCACCCTGCTTTCCATATAAGCCATTTGTTATCACTTGATATATGATGACCACATGGCTGAGTCTAAGCTTCTCAGTGCAATAATAATGTAGAGTCAGACAGGGAGAGAAGAGAGAAAGAAATCTACAAGTTTTGCCATAGCAGATGTTGAGCGCTGTGTTAGTATTTAGCAATGATGCTAGAGAAGGAAAAGTTTCTAGGGCATGGTAAGCAAGAAAGTAGAGCAATGTTCAGAGATACTAACTTATGTGGAAACCTGGAACAACTCGTAAGAAGGAACAAGCACAAAAACATTGCAGGAACTGCCCATCGAGAAAGCATGTTCCAGTTTGCTGTAAGTTGGTTACAGACAGGTCTGGAAGGCAAAATTTGTCTGCAAGGACACACTGAAGTACTGGTGCACCTTTATAAATCCTTTTGCATTCTGTTCCTTCATCATGTTAACTCTTCAGTGTTTTAAAAGATGAGTTTTCTGGCTTTTGAGTTTATAGTGTGTTGTCACTGGCTGGATGCCAGGTACCCACCAAAGCCACTCTCTCACTCCCCTATGCAACTGCACAGAGGAGACAAAAGATAATGTAAGATTCATGAGTTGAGATAAGGACCAGGAGAGTTCACTCACTGATTACCATAACAGGCAAAAATATCCCCAAGGTGGGGATATTAATTAAATTTATTACTAAAAGAATCAGAGCAGGAGAATGAGAAGTAAAATAAATCTTAAAAACACCTCTCTCCCATTGCTCCCTCCTTCCCAAATTCTTCCTCCTCCCCACACAGTGGTGCAAGGAGACAGGTTGTTTCTGATGCTGCTCAGAGAGGAATCCTTCCTCTGTGCCCTGTGGGGTCCCTCCTATGGAAGACAGTTCTTCACAAACTTCTCCAGCATGAGTCCATCCCACGGGCAACAGTTCTTTGCAAACTGCTGCTATGTGCATCACTTTTCCATGGTGTGCACTCCTTCAGGCACAGTCTACTCCAGCATGGGTTCCCCATAGGGCCACAAGTCCTACCAGGAAAACCCGCTCCAGTCTGGGCTTCTCACCCCATGGGTCAGCGCAGGTCCTTGCCAGGCTCCAGCATGAGCCTCCCACAGAGTCACAGCCTCCTTTGGGCATCCACCTGCTCTGGTGTGGGTCCCCTCCATGGGTTGCAGGTGGCTCTCTTCACCCCTGTGATCCTCCATGGGCTACAGGGGCGCAGCTGCTCCACCATGGTCTGCACCACGGGCTGCAGGGGAACCTCAGCTCCAGCAGCTGGAGCACCTCCTGTCCTGCCTGAACTGACCTTGATGTCTGTAGAACTGTTGACCTGTTTTCATTCCTCTCCTCTCTGGCTGCAATTTCATTTGCGCAATAACTTTTTTTTCCTTCTTAAATATATTATCTCAGAGGTATTACTATCATTCCTGATTAGCTCAGCTTTGGTCAGTGGTGGGTCTGTCTGGGAGCTGGCTGGCATTGGTACTGCCAGATGTAGGGGAAACTTCCAGCAGCTTCTCGCAGAAGCCACTCCTATAGCTTCCCTGCTACCAAAACTGGCCACACAAACATAACACATACAGAGTTGAAATGTCTTTTGTTCTTCTTTGGGGAGCTCGACATGGAGGGAAGACCTAAACATGCCTCTTTCAGTCTTCTCATTGACAGAGTCCTACTACAGCTTTTGTATAATAAATATTAACGCTTTGAATGACAGGGGATTCATAAATCATGACTTCATAGATAATCTCATGCATGAAACACTAATGAAATGTTCTATTCTTCCTTTAACAGGCAGAAAATAAGAATCTATTAATCAACCATGAAATTGAAGAAACAATAAATATTGAAGAAGTGATGGAATGCAACTGAAATGACCAACTTGATTTTTTTCAATCATTTATATCTTGTTGGCAGAAAATAACAAGGTTTTTATATTCTTTCTCTCTTGCAAGCAGAGAGAGTAGCATTGTCTGTAGAGACAACACTCCAAGAGCCTATCTTTAAAGACCTCTTTGTTTTTGATTGCATTTTCTATAAATAGTTTGAGTTGTTTGGACTATTTATGTTTTTTCTTATGATGAATCCTGCAGTGTTTCAGCCAAAATATTTCAGTATTGCCTTGGAAGTTATTATACTGCTTGACAACACCATTCAAAAGAAAAAAAATAAGAGCAACCAGACTTAGGGGGTTTATTCAAGATCCCCAGTGGTTGTGTCTTGAAAAAGGTACAGCCATATTGACATTGTGGTCAGGAATAAAAACTCATCAGTTGCATGGAAACCAACTGAAAACCAGCCAAGATTATACCTCTTAAGGAAGACCATTTGCTCATACAAAATGAATACTATTAGGGCGTTCAGGATACAATTTGCTCATAAGTCTATTCGTTAACTTCAATCTATGTTGCTACACCCCTCAGCACGGCCTGTCCTACATGTTGCTCAGAGTCATTTGCAAAACCAAAATCTTCCTCCCATTTTTCATCCCCTCATATCTGTGTTAGATGAAAAAGTTACTTAATATGTGATTGATAACAGGTAGCAGATAATTATTTGTACATGTGTGGAGCAGGAAATGAAAAGTGAACTTTCAAACTCTCCAGCAGAACACTGCAACTTGCTAGCTGCAAATGGTACAGGTTGGTTGTGTGTTTTATTAACACTTGGATGAAACAGAAGCATTACATCCTGAATCCTACAATTAATAAGGAGATATGAGACAAACCCATCAATTTTGACCTTCCATTTGAATGAGCTGAATCTGAGTCAGCAGTGCCCTGGCAGCCAGGAGGGCCAATTGTGTCCTCGGGGGGTATGAGGCAAAGCATCACCAGCCAGTCAAAGGAGGGGATAGTCCCGCTCTGCTCTGCACTGGGGCGGCCTCACCTTGAATATTGTGTGCAGTTTTGGGCACCACAATATAAAAAAGACATAAAGCTATTATAAAGCACCTAGAGGAGAGTTATGAGGATGTAGAGGACTTAGAGGGGAAGCCATAGAAGGAACAGCTGAGGCCACTTGGCTTGTGTAGCCTGGAGAAGAGGAGACTGAGGGAAGATCTCATTACTTCCTTGTAAGGTAAAACAGAAGGGCAGACTTTGATCTCTTCTCTCTGGTGACCTGCAATAGGAGCCAAGTAACTGCATGAAGCTCTGTTGGGGGAGATTTAAGTTAGATATTGGGAAAAGGTTCTTCACCCATAAGGTGGTTGGGAACTGAAACAAGCTCCCCAGGGAAGTGGTCACGGCACCAATTCTGCCAGAGATCAAGAAGCATTTGGACAACACTCAGGCTCATAGTGTGATTCTGGGGGCTGTCCTCTTCAGGGTCAAGAATTGGACTTGATGGTCCTTGTGGATCTTTTCCAGCTGAGGCTATTCTGTGATTCTGTAATTCCATCAAGTCTCAGGATGGCTAAAATCTTCTTAGGTAGCTGAAATACTCTCATGATAAATAAAGTCCTCCAAGAGTGATAAAATTCCACTAGACCAGTTTGCCTCCAAGACACAATCTTTGAAACAAATCTTTTCTATGGTTCTGTGTTTCTAAATAAGTTTTCAATAAAAATTTCCTTTGAATATCCTTTTGAAGCAGAACTAGAGCAGGATCCTTCTATTTAAGCTGTAACTGCCAAAAGATAAAAGCACCTGAATCGGAAGTGGACAACTAAAGCCAAAGCTTACTTTAATGTAAGGGAAATTAAACAGATACGACTAGTACACTGAATCTTCTCCATCCTGCTTCACTCAGAGTTGATCATAGGAATTTGTGCACCCCTTACATCCCCACCATCACTATGCAACCTGCAGAGACTGCAAAGCCATTAAGACAACTTCTTCAGTACCAACACACTAATGAGAAAACCATAAATCCTATCCACAAAACAGTGCAGGTGGGAGTAGGTGTGTGACTAAGGTTTCATTTTCCCATCCCTAGGCAAAGACACAACATAAAAATCCATGGAAAAAGATGGTCAGATTTTACAACCTTTTAATCAAGTACCTTGAATGTTTACACAGATAGAAGTCCTTTATTCTAGTCTCCTATATCTGTTCCTCTGTTCTGTGGGGAAAGACATTTGCTAAAAAATAGAAAGTTCTTGCTGCAAGGACTAAACTGGGGCTCTTGTCTACTGTTTGTGCTTTTGTGACATACACAAAAGCTGTAACACATCAGCATAACAAAATACTCAGCCAGTTCTTGTGAACACTCATATTGTTGATGGAGCAATAAATTATTCTTCACACTTTTGTGACTTTTAGAAAAGGTTGGGTTTAATTCTGTTCCTGCAGTGACTTTGCTTCCAGTAGGGCCAAAAGTCTATAGTGCCTTTGCCCTGGTTTCTCTTCTCTTCTCTCTCTTCTTCTTCTTCTTTCTCTTCTCATTTCTCTTCCACCTCCTGGCTCATAGATAGCCCACTCAACACTAGTTGTCTGATCTCTGAAAGATAATAACAGACTTTGGTAACACCATCAGTAACACTAGCTCTGCTTGGGAATTTTTAATCTTTTTTTATTTGTTTGCATTTTTTGAAAGCTGTAGGTAAGGACTTGCCCTAAATATAGACAAACAAAGAAATCCCCTAAGTAGAACAGTTCCTTTTTCTGCAGTAATATCACTTTCCTTATGGGCTGTTTGGATTGTTCTACTGCAGTATATCCCAGTTTAAAAACAAAGTAGCCAAATCCCAAAACCTCAAAACCCAGTCATCTTCATCGTGTTGCAGAGGTATAAAAACTGAGAGAGCATACAAAATGCAATATGTTACCACCACAAAATTGAGTACTTTCTTCCAAAGAGGAGAAAACAATAATCTGCAAGGTTTTTCATTCTTTGTGATAAGAAGTCCTTTCTTCTGTCTTTACAGCACAGTAAGTGTTCAAAAATACCAACATGGATAAGTATAGAATTTCTTTAATCTGCAAGTACAGTGAAACTTCTGACAACGGACTGCTTTTTTCCTCTGAATAACTGTCGTGGGCCCAGACCTGATGCCTAAACTTTCAGTTGCTTTGTCTGTTGACACCTATAATGTGATAGGGGTAGACATAGTGATTCTTTCCAAAAAGAGCTGCTTCTTTGATTAAATCTACTTTTTGGTAGAAAACTCACCTATATTTATTTGCTCTTAATTCTCACTCTTTGCTTCATAACTGTGCTTCAGAAAAACTTTGTCACATTTTTCATCTCTAATAGCATATGAAGAAAGGAAATGCCCATGAATTGGTCCTTATAAAGCTATCATTGACTTAGATCTTTATCTCTGAAACCACAAAAGACAAGGCCAGGCTCTGCTGATTCTCATGATTATTGATTCTAGGGACGAGAGGAGTTTTTAAAGGTCTGGATGCTCAAAGTGACTTGTTTGTCTACTCATTCAACACTGAGTTACTAACAGACAAGGTCAAATGCACGAACACAATCACAGGGTGTATTGAGAGATGTTTTGTATTTCTCAGTATTATTTCAAGCTAAAGAGAAATACATGTAAAAGAAAATATTTTTATGCACTTGCTGGATTCCCAAGCACCAGCATACTGAAAGAGAAATTTAATGCTCTAATGTCTTGTTAGTGTCATATGAAATTGTGAGTTGGGCATTTACATAAATTTGCTATGAATCAGGAGGGAAGTGATGAACATTGTATTTTGCAACACTTCCGATGCTAAGACAGTTCCCCAAAATACAAGGGAGGGAGACGACCCAGTTTATAGATATACAGCCTTGAAAATACAGTCTTTCCATCTTCTCTGAACCTGAAGACTATGACAGAAAGATAAAGAAAATAAAGATATTTTAAAATAGAAGGTAGGTCTATCTTTTTCTTTCAAACTGTTTTGTTTGCTGAGGTATTCACTGAGACTCTAGGAAGTCCAGGACTGGAGGGCTGATATCCCAGGCAAAATCTAAAAAGCGCTCAGAGGAATATATGGAGATAAGTTGAATGAAGTTGGGGTTTTTGCAAATAAAGTACCTACTGCCTGCTAAGAAATGTCCTAGACACAATTTTGATCTTTTTACTGGATTTGGTGCTGAATTTGTAGAAGCTAGACACTGCTACTAGATCACAGAATCATGATCACAAAATGATTTGGATTGGAAAGGACCTTGAAGATCATCTAGTTCCAATTCCTCAGTGGGCAGGGACACTTTGCACTAGACTACATTTCTCCATGCCCCCCCAACCAACCTGGTCCTAAACACTTCCAAGGATGGTGCAACAAGTTCTCTGGGGAACCTGTTCCAGTGTCTCACTGCCCTCACACTGTATCTATTCTACATGCTCTAAAGCAAAGAACTAACACCTTCAGCAAACTTACCATGTTCAACACTGGGTAACTTGAGTTGTATGATACTGCTGTGAACCATTTTGATGTTTTCTGTTTGTATATAGCTGACAGATAAGCAATCTTTACACCTTAAGATAGTATCACCAAATGTATTTCTGCAAGGTTTATGCAGTGCTCCTGAGATCACCAGCTTTACAAATCATCACACACATAGCTTTGTTGCATCTCTAATCATATCTTCATTCTTCATTCAGTCTGTCAGTATAAATATCTTTTGGTGTTACTAACCAGAATGAAATAAGTCATTCCTAACCCAAGCAATAACCAACTGGACTTACAGGTGTCTAACATACCTAAGCATGTGCCATGACCCTCCAGCTTGGAGGACTCACAGAATTTTTCCTCATCACAGATATTCCTCTCTTTGCAGGCATGAACAGCTCAGCCATTGAAAACTTCTCCTGTGTGATTTATAACATTTTCCTCATGAACTGCACTTGGCAGGCAGGCAAGGGTGCTCCAGCAGATACACAGTATTTTCTTTACTGGCAGAACTCAAGGTAAGTAGGTCTGCTTGAGTCAGGGAAGTCTGAATTCTCATTCAACTCATCACATTGCCCATGTTTAATTAAAATACCTTGCTTTACACAGAGAGGACAAAAAGCTGGAATGTGAGCTTTACATTAAAGATGAAAATGGCAGAAATATGGGATGCAGATTCCAAAACGTGATGATAGAGATTGAAAAAGCATACTTCCTGGTGAATGGGTCTAGCAAAGACTCCCTGATTCAGTTCTATGATGAGTATATTGAACTGTATAAAATTGGTAAGTTAATAATTTATTTTGGCTTTATTTCATTATTGTATGAAAAGAGTAGAGCATTTATCCCTGAGAAGGAGCCATGTATCCTGATTCACCCAGAGGTGAAAGTAAGAGACTGTGGCATTTTCAAGAAAACCTGTTCCCCAGGCAAAGGAGCAATGAGGGAAATTAAGCAAGAAAGCTCCACAGCTGCAATCTGCCTCAGATTCTTTAGCAATCTACCCTTGTTGTTTTAGGTTTTTCTCAAGAAGTTTCACAAGAGTTAAGCTGTAGAATCCCCTGATGTTCTTTCAGTGATGGCCAAATACTTTTCAACAGAGAAGACTTTTTAAAAGTTTATCTGAGCACTGATTTTTGCTTTTCATTGCCAATGGGGATGACTCACAGTGGCACCATAGCCCTAATTAAATGAAACAACATAGCTTTCACATGTAGCATTCTACATGAAAGTATCCTGAGCAGTTACTTGTGGCAAAGTCTTATTGGCAATGTCTCACTGGTTTTGTTACCGCCTTTAAAATGCAACATCACTCATGGCAGATGAAACACAACTATTCTTTGATCAAGTAGCCCATCTCAAATACTCCAGGCCTGTCCCTAGAGATTGACGTGAAGTAGTAATCTAGCTGAAATTAAGCTTTCCTGTACTGTGAGTGACTGTCTTTTGCCGTTCCAATAATCAAGTCCTTGGCAATGAACCAAATACAAAGGTCTTCATATTTTTGGTTATGTCTGTGAAGTTAGGGGAGATATGTGAAGTAGTTACCTAAATTATTAAAATTGAAGTGTCTTTCTTAATTTTTTATGTCTATTTCTTTTGCAAGCATGGGAGGTAAAATGCATAGCTCGCAATACCAAGAAATTAACACCTTTGTGTCACAGAAGCATCATTGTGAGGAGGTTTAAAGAAGAAAAATTTCTTTTGAATTTCTTACTAGCAGCAACTAGTTCATCTGCAGTAAAAAACATCCTTTCAAAAAAGACAGTACTCTACTGTATTCATCTAGTAAAGTAAATGGAAGGGGGTTGTATCTTTGCATGCTCCTATATCATGTTCCCTGGCTTAGTCCCCTTTTCTCCTGATCCTGAGGACATGATTTAGAAAACATTTGTCTTTCAACTATTTCTAACAAGTCCTAAGAAGAATACATGCAAACAAGTATCTTTCTTTATAGAGGTGTTACTAGCAGTTGCACTGTCTTTCAACAAAGCCAAAAGAGATCAAGTGATTTTAATTATTTGGATTCTTGGTTATATCATTTCAGAAAAGCTCATGCCTCCATCAAATATCACTGTCAATTGTGATGAAATTAAAAATGATTGCGTAATTCAGTGGCAACGACCCCAAATAAGTCACTCTAACAAAGACAAGTGTTTTAAATATGAAATCAATATAAAGTATAAGGTAAGGAGAATTTCTTCACCTACATTTAACGTTAATTCATATGTTTGCATTTACCAGTACACATGGGTGAAAAGAGAATCAGTCTCTCCTGTACAGTACAGTCTTCTTCATATGCAGCAGCATATTCCTTTGTGGCTGTGCCTTTCAGGGATCCTTTTATGTCACACCACCCCATTTTAATTTTTAAAATTATTATTACTATTATTCCTGTTCTCTTAAGTGAGATATTGCTGGAGAAATACTAGATGACTGGGGCAGTCCTAGAGGAGAGGCATGGTTAATCAAGATTTTAACGTATCACAGTTTTCATTGTGACAACACTGAAAAAAAACACTTCTTTCACTAAAACCTGTTGGAGTTGTCCTGGGTTGGAGCATTCCAGTGTGATTGCATTGCTGTAAAAGGGCAGAGTTGGGCTTTAAGTAGTGAAAATAGAAATGTCCATTGATTTAAGCTTGAGCTGTTGGAGGTGAACGAAATTTCTCTATATATGAAATGCAAATAGCTTACCCAGATACAAACATCACACTTGTTGGTCTAAAAACTGAAGATTCATAATGTTAAATAAAAGGAAAATAAATGTAAGAGAAAGCAAAAAGGCAGTGTGATTAAGCACACGTTACTAAGGGAGTGATTTTAGCTACAGGAAAGACCTTGACTTTATAAATCTTTTTGCAGCAATAGGAAAGGAATGACCTTGCTGCGTTTCCCTGCAAGAGTAGATGTAAACCACTGTAACTGTGGCAGAATTGCATCAAAAGACCACAGGGTGGCAGATAATGACTACAGCCAGATTTGGGTGCTTAGTAGCTCATTGAAGGTGTTCCCTAGATTTCTGAACTCTGGAATTTCTTAGTCTGGATTGGGCTTGTTATTTTATGATGAGTTTTCTTGCAAGTTCAAGTAACTGCTATGAAACTGCATTGATCCTCTGTTGCAACAAGCAAACCTTATTGAAAGCTGTGTGACATTGGAATAAAAGTTTACTGCAGTAAAGCAATGCAGTGAAGAAATACATACTTTTTAGTATCTTTTAATATGACTCATAATCATTTTATAAAGAAAACTTAATTCACATTTTGTCTGAATTTCCTTTTTTTTAATACTTAGTAGCAGTTTTCAATGTATTAATTATGTCAAGATCCAGCAATTACTCCAGAAATTGAGCAGCCTAGGCTACCTTGAGATTTATTATATAACATGCAGATATAATCACGTATTTGGAGAATTTACTCATAAAAAATTCTTCTTCAAAATTTATTGATATACCACTGCCAGGTCTAAGCTTGTATTTTTTTTTACCAATACACTATGATCAATTCATAATATATTACAGTCAGCCTTTAAACTTACTTCTCACAATTGAAGTTGCATGCATTGGGAGCAAAGAAACACAAAGAAAAAGGATAACGCCATGAGTAACATAATTTCGATCACATTTTTTCATGTTTCTTCTTCAACAATGACTTTTTTAAGGCTCTATAGATGAGGATATCTGGGAAACCCAGAGGCAAACCTAACCAGTGAACTGAGCTTGCAATTATTTGATTAAAAAAGTCTGGATAAATTAAATTTTGTTTTTAAATGGAGTATTTAAAAATAATTACAAAAATACATAACTCTGGTAGTCTAATGGACATGATATAGTCTGCAGTCATTAATTATGTGCGGTCACTACTTTACATGGTAGTTATTGCTATTCAGAAAAGATGAATGAATTTTATTCTGCCTATCAAAAATATAATTTTAGAGCAGCCTATGATAATTGTGAATCCATGTCAGCTCCCAAATATTTTCATCTAAAAGAAAACAGTATTTACATAGTATTTGCAAGTACATATAGCAGCATTTATTGTAAAATTAAAAAATTAGATGTACACTAAAAAGTTTGTTTCACAGATTTTTATCTTTTTTATCTTTTTTTTTACTGTTATTTTTTCCCCAGTGTGTGTAAGAATAAAGTTATAGTTTCCATTCAGGTCTGGTTTGCTGGTGTTTGAGTTAATCACCAATCTGAAATAAAGCTTGTATCTCAAATACAAAGGCAAGGAAAACAAATATTTTTTTTAGAGTGGAGTTAGTTACTATATAAATGTGGCATTGAAGATGAATTAGATATTAGATATTAAATGTTAGATAAATTACTGGTTCTTCTGAACAAACTGTTAAGTAGACAGGAAAGAGAATGAGAAAAACGGGACACTAGGTAAAAATTACTTGTTATCAAAACACAAAATAAGCAATGATAATGTTTTTGCCTTTTTTCTAAATTTGCAGGATAACCCTGAAGGAAAGCCCAAATATACTTCTATACAAGTGAGTCTGCTTGTCCTGTTACTCAGCAATACATGTTTGTTTTATAGTCAAGTGTGAAAAGTAAATAGTATGCAAATGCCTTCAAATCAGTATGTGTTCAGTGCCCTATGCTTTATGGGATCCTTATGTAAAGATTTCATGAATGTGTCAAACTGCTAAATCATCACAACATATGTCATTTTTTATACATTCAAGGGGAGAGCTTTATTGTTTTTCTGTAAGTATTTTGAAAAACCTTTCATTTTATGTTGTATTGTCAACTCTCCCTCTCAAATATTCAGAACAAAATTTGAATTTGCACACCACTAACAACAGAGAAAACAGAAAATAGCTCATAGGAATTTAATTTTGTCTATGAAAAACATAGACCATAGAAGCCCTTTGGGATGGAGGCTGTCCTGCAGGTATGCTGACCTCCTGCTAATCACTGCATCTTGAACACCCAACTTCTGTGCTGAAAGTGTCCAAGAGCAAGACCATTTCAGTAAACTCCAGTAATAAGTATTGCAGTCTTCTACTTATTTTACAGGTTTGGCAGGAAAGTGATGTTTTTCCTGAAAAGTCCTAATGCAAAAATGGAGGCAGGTGTGGTACATGCAGACAGCTTATTCCTCAAATCCCTCAACTCTAACAGTATTGAAATGAGGCAGTTCAAGATGTTTTTCTGCCTCTGTCTATGTGCTCAGGAAAATCACCAATAAATCAAACTATACCATAAGAAATCACAGGATACACTTTTTACAGTGTAAACAATGAAAAGGTTCTATATGAAAAAGTTTAGTGAGTGTCAGGTTGGTTTTGAAATACACAGTTGCATACATATATACATAATAAACGTGAATACATTTATTTTTGCTCCGGAACAGCTGTCTTTTTTAACAAGCAATGCTCTCATAGTCTATTAAAAGTTTCACTGGTAAAGGACAAGTATGCATTGTCAACTCCTAGGAATGGAACAAAGAAAAACAACTCAGTTTTATTTTGTTTTTAGGAAGGGGGAAATAGTCATATATTTCGAAGATCCAATACAAAAAAGAAGTATCTTTTGAAAATGAGAACAGCTGGCAGTGCCTGCTTTGTGAATCCAGCCTGGGGAGAATGGAGTGCACCTGTTGAGTTTGGTAAGAACAAATCCATGTCCTGGGCTACTCTTTCCGCAGTGATACCCTCTCCCTATCTACCTCACACATTGCTGTACATCTACAGACACACAGATGTAGAAAGGATAGGCTAACATTTTCCTTCAATTCACACTATAGAGAAGAGTAGGAAGAGACTTTAATAGATCTCTGAACATTCTAACATAGGAAATATTATTAAAAAGTTACACACAGCTGAATTGTGCACCTGCTTACTGCAGGGGATAAATAAACAAGCTTCATGTTAATCCCTCCTAGCAAACATTTCTGCTAATGTTTTAAATCAAAGAGTGAATTTTTATACCAAGCGAAATGTTTCAGATTTTCATTTTCCAAGCAGTCACCACAGTAGCTGTTTGGCACTACTGGTCAACACGAAATTCAACAAAACCATGTGTAAGGTGCAGCCCCCGGGTTGGGGCAACTCCTGGTATTAGTACAGGCTGGAGGATGAAGGAATTGACAGCAGCCCTGCTGAGAAGGATTTGAGGGTGCTGGTGGGTGAAAAGCTAGTGGGTGAAAAGCTGGACACAAGCTTACAATGTGCACTTGCAGCCCAGAAATCCAGTTGTACCCTAGGCTGCATCCAAATCAGTGTGGGCAGCAGGTCAAAGGAGTTGGTTTTGCCCTGAATTCCACTCTCATGAGATCTCACCTGGAGTACTGTGTTCAGCTCTGTGAGACTCAGCATAAGTGTGTGAGCTTGTTGGAGTCCAGAGGACCATCATAAGAAGGATCAGAGGGCTGGAGCACCTTTCACATTCTGACAGTTTGGGTTGTTCAGCCTGGAAAACAGAAGACTCCAGGGAGACTTTGTTGCAGCTTTCCAGTACCTAAAGGGCCTACAAGAGAGCTGGGGAGGGCCTTTGTGCAAGGACATGCAGTAATAGTTCAAGGGGGAATGGCTTCAAACTGATAGAGGATAGATTTAGATTAGATATTAGGAAGAAATTCTTCACTGTGAGGGTGATGAGGCACTGGAACAGGGTGCCCAGAGAAGTTGTGGAAGGGTTCAAGGCCAGGATAGGGCTCTGAGTAACTTGGTCAGTGAAAGGTGTCCCTACCCGTGGCAGGGAGGTTGGAACTAGAGGATCTCTAAAGGTCACTTCCAACCCAAACTGTTCTATGATTCTGTGATTCTAAGATCCATTCTTTTCACTAATAATAATAGTTTATGACTAATTCTCTCTCAGGAAATGAGGAAATTATTTCTTCTTCAATATGGATTTTCCTTGTGGTAGCAGTTGCAACACCCTTAGTGGCAATCATCCTAATTTTCTTCTGCAAAAGGTAAACTTAATTTATGCATTTATTTTATTTTGTACAAATGTGTGTAACATCTGAAGTTCTTAAACAAATAAGGTAGAGATGTCCCTGTAATATAGGTACACTGGTTTTCACTCCCAAAAATGAGTGATCCTGAGGCAAGTGCTATAATGGTGATGCCCAGTGTCTTTCCAGCTGATCCACACACCTTTTGCTGGGGCATATTTTATCAGTGTGTCAAGGAGAGCAATTGTGTGCAACTCCTTATATTAAGGTTACAGCTGCTCTGAACAGTTGTGTTGTAAACTGTCTATATCATCATCATGTTGAACTGATGATTTTATTGCAAACACACAGGTTGCTTTTACTTACCAGGAAAAATTTTGCACTGCTCACTAGAATTGTCATAGTAAACTGAATGTGTCTTCAGGCACATAAGCTAAGCAGACTGCTTACCTAAACAAACGACTTAAGTGAAAGAAAGAGGATATGCTGCTGTATGATGGGCTATGTATAGAAATATACAGCAATTCAGAGAAGATACAGCTCTCCCAACTTGTTAAAATTTGTACACACACTTCTCATTGTTTGTAATAACTTAAATAGCAGGGCAAATTCATTTTTCTTTCAAGAAGAAAATAACTACTAGTAATCTTTAAGAAAAAAATTAGATCATTTAATAAAAAATTAATCCTGTCCATATTATTAATGTTTTTCTGATGTGTTCATTCTGTGCTGATATTATCTATATTTTTCAATTCATCACTAAGACAGAAGAAGGAGATAAGAACTGGTTCAGAGGTGCAATGGTTTTGTCACTTTATAGTTATTTAATTTTTCTTTTTTATTCAATACCTTTTGGTTTCCAGGACTGGCTGTTGGAAAGCAGCATTTCCACAAATTCCAGGGCCAAAAAATGCCTTTTTTGGACTGCCTGATACAAATCCAGAGGTACATTCTCTTTCTACTTTTCTATTTAAATGTATGAAATACATACAAAACTCTACTGCATAAATATTTAAACAATAAGAAACTTATTACAGAGGATATCTCTTTTCTTTGTCATATGCTGAAGAATTGCAAGAGAAAATCAGCAGGCAAGTTTGTTAAGGAAAGTCAAATGCAGTACTGGTCCAGAACCACAGGTGTAGAGGCTGATGCTTTCATTGGTAGAACCAGGCAGAAGAAAGGGCTGTGCATTTTCCCAGCATGAGATAAACACATGTACAATGACACAACAGAGCACAGTAATGCAGCCAGGCACAAAGACCAACGCACGTGCCTCTCCAGCATCATGTCAACAGAACCAGCAGTCTCATAAATAGGGACCCAGTCCTAGGCATCACAGTCCTCCTGCTACTCTCCAGCTGAGTAGGGCTGGATTTACCAGTAAGATAAGCATACATCCTCACTCTCTTCATTTAGAAGCACCATAAATTTTCCTGTGTCTGAGCCCTGTGTTCCCCCCACTAGGTCACTAGCTGTCACTCTGAATCTCTACAGGTGTACTCTCTCCTACACTAACAGGTAACACATGCAGGATAGAAAGTAAAGTGACAAAGAAATTAGTTCAAAATAGGGCTTCCTAAGGGAACAAGGCAGATTGTGGTGGTCACACACAGCATTTGACCACATCAGCACACTGACCAGCTGTTCACTTGCACTCTTGTCTTGTCCAGCATTTACCATGTTACATTCAGTAACATGCTCTGCTTGACTAGCTAAACTTCAGGTGATGTGTGCCCATGTTAATCCTTTTGTATTAATTCATAGAATGATTTAGCTTGGAAAAGACCTATAAGACTGTAAGTCCAACTGTTATCCCATCATTGCCAAGCCCATAACTAAACCATGTCCCCAGATGCCACATCTATGTCTTATAAATATCTCCAGGAAGCATGACTCCACCACTTCCTTGAACACCCTGTTCCAATGCCTGGCAACTATTTCAGTGAAGAATTTTTTTCCTGATATGCAATCTAAACATCCCCTGTAAAAATTTGTGGCCATTTCCTCCTGTCCTATCTCTTGTTAATTGGAGGAAGAGACCAGCTACCACTCCACTGTTCCTTTCAGGTTGTTGTGGAGAGTGCATTTGTTTGAGATTTATAACATCCATGGTGCATTTTAGAAAAGCACATTGGTCCCATCCACTTCCAGGTCAGCAAAAAGTTACAAAGTTGCTTAAATTTCACTGTCATGTCCAGCTTAGGAGAGGTTTTGTTGCTAAGAAAAAAAAAGAAGTGAAATATTTTATAGAAATATGCAAAACCAGTTGAAATACTCTCAGAATTGTATATGAATAGAGGCTAACCTAACCTTAGGTATAAAACTAATGAAAGTTTTTATTTTCCTTTCAGCTGATGCAGAACAAAATTCAGTCAACATCTGAAAATGAAGAGATAATATTAGTTGCTGACATAGTAAGATAATCAAGAAAAATGGAGGAATCTGAAAGCGTGTTTCTTAGAAAAATGTAAATTCTGGTGAAAAATCTAGAATATATAGGTTTTATTCACTTTCTTCTTTTTCTTGTATAAAACAGTGACACAGACTTATAAGCAATCTATTTAAATGCCATTGTACTGGCTTTTCATTTCGACTAACTTTAATTGTTTGAGTAAATTGTCCTTATTGGATGTCATCCATTTTGTGAGTATGATTGAAATATTTCAGTCAACAGGTTTTAGTAACTTTCTAATTTTTAAGGAAAAATAATTGGTTTGTCTCATGTTAAAAAGATTAAGAATCAATTTATCAAGATGAATACAATTAAAAAAATCTGGTGTCTGAATTCCATTGTTCTACTGTCAAAAATGGCCTAATTCATACTTGAAGTTTCCTTGAAGATTTTAAAGTACATATGGGCAACTAGAAAAATGGAATTGGGATTGAAAACAAGCTGACACATTGAGTAGTGGCCTGTAATCCATGGGAATTTCAAAAGACAGGAATATTTCTAAACGTAGAAGTATTCCTAGAGCTTAAGTGTGTTGCTTACAAGTTAAGAGATCAGCCACCTCCTTCTGTAGGCATCTATCTTTTCATGTTCTTATTGCTCATATGCTTTTTACTACTTTATTATTTTAATATTGAGTACATGATTTCATTAATCTCTGTTTTCTTTCATTCAAATTGAGAGCTTTACTATTGAGCCAAATATGAGGGTTTCAGAGACACAGGGTTAGATCAAGGGATTGGGAAAACAGCCCATGCTGTTGTTGAATGTAGTGACTGATCATGAGTGAGTTTCCTCAAGGATCAATCATAGTGTTTAGTACTAGTTTCAGCCTCCTAAAACATGAAAGACACTGGCAGGCTGTGTAAGTTCAGCAGCAGAGCACCAGGGCAATAATGGGGGTCTGAAGGAACTGGGATTTTTCAGGCTGCAGAACTGATGGTCAGTGGTCTAACACTGTGTTTCACCGTGTGTAGAGAAGAAAGCACAGGCTTGTCTGGGAGTTACACAGTGTGGGGATGAGATGGAACTATCAAAAGTTGCAGCAAGAGAAAGCTGAATTTGATATAAGGAAAAAGAATGATTTACAGGTGAGAGTTGGATGGTCTCTGGAACAACTGTCTGAAGAGGCTGTGAAATTTTCATCCTGTGATATATTCAAAACACAACTGGATAAATTCTGACAAGCATACTTAATGGGGAAATGTTGTATTATTAGATTTCTTTTATTCCTTTTACTGATTGTTCCATTAAAAAAAAATTGACCTTACTTACTGTGCTCTGTGCTCTTGTATTTATCCTGTCAGAACTCACATGCTCTCCTGTTTTGTTTCTTTTGAAATGCCTTCAACTTCTAGACAAATACCTTCTTATGCTCTACAGAGCCTCTCTCACACTGTTACTTTTCTAAGGATTGAGATTTTTCTTTTTAAAGAGGCATAAACCCCTAGTATTTAATCTGTTTGTATTATGAATGAGCAACAAAATTAAACATTTGATTTAATTGTGTAGGAAGATACTGGTGAAGGCATAGCCATGTCTTTGTCACAATACTGCTTTCACATGTGATGCCTAGGGTCCATATCAGTGTTTTTGTAGAAGCAAAGAATACTAGGTAACATTTGTGTTGAAATAACATCCTATTGGCACATGTTGAAAATCTAATTTCTGCCTTCCCTATGAAGCATAGCAATTTGTGTCGAGCAACATAAGCCCTGTAAGTAGTAGTAAGCTAAGTAAGCTAAGTAGTCAGCACAGACCATGAGATCAGGAGCATGGCGATAAACTCATTTGACTTGTGAGCTTCTTTCTTTGAGAAAGAAGCCTATTCCAGCAAAGAAGTCAGAATTTGAGCAGGTAATAGCAGAGCACAGGCAAACCTTCCATTTTCAGTTAAAGTATAATTCCATACAAGCCCCAGCCTTGATATGGAGCTATACCAAAAGAGTCTTTATTGTCTGACTCCCCAGTTTAGATGGTTGAACAGTGAACTAACTACTTGTTCCTACCTGAGGATGTAATGCTGGAAGCTCACCAAGATTTCTAAGGAGGCCTTAAGACACAAAAAGAAAATGCTCAGCAATTTGCCCCTTAAACGAATTAGCCTTTGAGCACTTTCATTCACAAGAGAAATAACTCTATCCTCTGAGTAGCTCTCTAGTTTTGATAACTTATATGCCTTGATGCTTCTTTCAGTCTCTGAAATTCAGATATTGGGGGTCTGTACCTGGATGCTCTTCCCGGAATGGGGTAAAACAACCTGAACAATGTCCTGTTTCCAAAGCTATCAATGGTGAAGGGAGGAGGTGTCATGCTGCTTTTGGTATTGAATAATACTGAAAGTAGTCTGAGTCATCATTTTCTTAACTGGGTGAGAAATCATTGACAATCATTTTTATGCTTTGATGTATAATTGTTTTGAGAATCAAAGGCTTAGATTTTTATACATTTAAACCTTGCTGTTTGATTAGTAGACTGGTTTTGTAATGATACTAGACACTTGATTATTAGACTAAACACTCCCAGGACTACTTTCTTGCACAGAAGTCAATTGGCATGTAAGAGTCAAGATACATTTTATTAAACCTCTAAAAAAGGTGGACATTTGCAAACTACCTTTAGAAATTAGCCCTGGCCTGAGCTAACCTCTGGACTATGTCCAGGAGTTGTTCAGGACATTGCTTGAAAACCCTGGACAAACTAATGCTGGGAACAGTTGTTCTTGGATATGTTCCTGTGCTGGGGAGCCTTCCAGTTAGCAGTGCAGCCAGGGACTGCACTTTCTCCAGCTCATACTGTAGCTGAACGTAAACAGGTCTTGGCACATCTACTCCCTTTGACACAGTTAATGGTTACCTTGTGGTCAAAGACTTACCTGGAAAGGTTTTTGCAGCAGATCAGAACAACAAAGCAAATTTCTTAAAGAGGCTGAATTCATGTTGGACCAGTATTTCTCTCAGTATGCACCAGTGGTCAGAGTTGAAATGATCACAATAACTTGCTAGAAGAGCAGTGGGGTGGTTATAGACTGCACTAGTTTATATAACCTTTCTCAATATCTTTCCTCTTGGGCAAAATTGCTGCAGTTCAGTATACTTTGGCTCCAGTCCACCAAAACCTAGCCAGGAGTTATGAACAACCATTCATTGGCTCTCTGTAAGGAAGGGAATAGTAAAGTACAACAAAGACAGTATCAAGGCACTCAGGAGATGGCATTATAGTCTTGTTAAATAGAACCTAAACAAGCTTCTCATTTGCATCCTGCTTTCTCCTGGAGATAACATACTTAACATATAACTAATTCTGGAAAGGTGTTACACCTATGTTCAAAGAAAGGCCAGAAGTTCAACCCAGGGAACTGCATACCTATCAACCTGGAAAACTCATGGCTTGAGTGCTCTTGGAGCACATTTCTAGCACATTAAGAGGTAGGTGGTCTCTGGGAATAGTCAGTATGATTTTAACAAATGCCTGTAAAAAAGTGGGTTACCACAAGGGTCTATCGTGGTGCCTATCCAGTTTAATGTTTATCAGTGACCTGGAGGAGGTGTTGGAGTGCATTGCCATTATGTTTGCAGATAACACTGAATTGGGGTGACCAGCTGATTTGCTCACAATGAGGGCTGCCATCCAAAGGGACACAGAGAGGCTGATGGAATAGTCGAAAAGGAACCTTGGAATCATTCACTGCTCACTTGAATTTACGTTGTCTGGAAGAAGAAAAAATTCAAAAAATATAACATTACTTTAAAATAGGTTTTCGAAAACAATGTTTTGAAAAAATGTGGTGTACATTTCCTAGAACTCTGTGCTTTACAGCAGCTCTTCTTTCTTATCAAATAGCTTCACACAATATTTGGCAACTTCTTGAAGGATATGAACGCAACTGTTCCATCTACTGCTTTCCTATGAAAGTTTGGTAACATTTCTGAAGATTTTGTTACCCTGGTGTTTTTCTCAGACTTCCTCCCTTTATTGCATATGTTAATGCTAAGCTGAGACATTATTATTAACAGATTTTTCAGACCATGTAGAACAAATGATGTATGTTTCAGTTATGACAGGCTATTTGTGAATTGGCTAGCAACATCTACATCAGCAGCATGGAGCACCACCTGCAAGAGATCCCAGCAGACCACTCTACACTGGTGGGCCAAGATCTCAGGTGTTCAAAGGGGCTGTCTTGGAGAACCAGAGAGGTGACTCTCCCCCAGAAACTATTCAATGGGGAATCTCAACCACTCATATTGACAATACTGAACTAAAATAACACACAGAACAGCATATTAAACAAAACAAAAATAATTGCTGGTTTATCATAAACATCAGACTGCACACTGTGGCCGTTCAAATCCCCTTGAGATGACTCCTACCAGAAAAAGATGGGACCTATTAAAAGGGAACACAAAAGACTTCATATGTCCCAAAGGAAGCTGGTACCCAAGAGGGTCAGAGACATGACCTCAGGGCAGTCATGGGCCCAGCAAGGCTGTGCCCTTCCTGACCATGGCCCATCTACACCACCCTGTGAGGGAAAGCACAGGCAGGCAAACCCTGAGAAAGAGGAAAGAGTGGGTCTCAGTTGGTACACACAGAGCCCTAATGAATTAGTCTAGGCCAGAGACCAAAATCACAGAATCACAGAATGATTAAGGTTGAAAAAGACCTCCAAGATCACCAAGTCTAACTCTTGACCAGATACAATCTTGTCAACTAAACCATGGCACCAAGTGCCACATCCAGTCATTTCTCGAACAATTCCAAGGATAATGACTCCACCACTTTTCAGGGTGGCTCATTCCAATGCTTGAAAACCCTGTCAGTTAAAGAAATTTACCTGATGTTGAACTTGAACCTTCCCTGGCACAACTTGAGGCTATGTCCTCTGACCTGTAGTTGCCTGGGAGAAGAGACTGGCCCTAGCCTTGCTTTAACCTCCTTTCAGGTAGGTGTAGAGAATGATAAGGTCTTCCTCTAAGCCTCATCTTCTTCAGGTTAAACAACCCCAACTCCCTCCACTGCTCCTCATATGGCTTACAAATGGATCAGTTAAAACTAACTCAGCCACTACTTTGGCAGCCTGAAGGTACTGGATAGATGATGCTATAATACCACCCTCACATTACCTAGAACCTCTCCAAACATGCCACCACCACACCATGCAAATCCTTTCATCAAAATTAATCAGGCATACTGACACACACTTTGCATCACAAATATTTGTGGTATGGAAGAAGGGTGCTTTAGAAAAGTTACTCAAGGTGGCAGTGGTCACTGAGGTGACTGGTGGCACCCAAGTAGAGCATATTTGATGAATAGGCAATTTCAGATCACACTGAAGTGTGACTACTCTGTTCTTTTTAGGCTACACAAAATAAGTAAATTAAGGCCTTTAGTGAGTAGAAGATTTGAAACATGCCTGTCCTGTTCCCATCATACTGAAAAAGGTGGCAAGGACTGAGTCAATGATAGTATGTGGTTCTAGAGACAAAATTCTGCAGCTGAGCCCTGCCTCACATGTGCTCTGTCTAAAGTGTTACTCATTTCACTTCTCTAGGTTTTTTTTTCATCCATAACCTCAAGGTTTTAAAATAGAAAACAATCTACTCTTTTGGTGGGAATCCCTGGGTAAAGTTGGGCAAAACTGAGCAGTGCGGACTGAAAAGCAAAGACATTTAAAATTTGAAGTCTGTGAAGTAGTTTGCTATTAGTCATCTGAACACATACACTAGCAAAAAAAAAAAAATACTTTACAGTTTTGGTTCAATGATAGCAAGGTTAAGAATAGTTCTTCCTCTAGCAGACTAAGGACCCTGTCTCACTCCTAAAAAGCCTAGGGAATTCTTCACCTTCTTGTTATTGTGTCTGAGTTGGGAGTGAAAGGTAGGGGTTAACTCAAGTCACTTTTGCATCTGAGAGCTTCTGAGAACAGCAAGAAGTAAAAATAATCTACTACATGAAGGTTACATAACTGGATATCAGATACCATGTAAAACAAATGGGGAAGTGGCTAACTCTCAAAATAACCCAGAGCCACATCTAAAGCTGCTGGAAGTTTAAGCAAACAATGTGGCTTAGACTCTCATGTTTATGTGACTATAAAGTCTTCTGCAACCTTGCCACTACATTATTCAGTAAATGCTTTGGATATATTCTTTTAATTTCTGCAGTCACACACTTTTGCACTTAACTCATGATATTGTAGCCTAAGATGAACCAAACAAAACAAACCCATAATTGGGCAGTGAGAAAGTTCAGCAATTTGGATGTGGCATTTTCCTTGCCATTTCTTTGCCTACAAATATGCAAGAGAGAACTTGGCTGTTTGTATATACATACTAAGGATTGATCTTCCTCAAAGGAGAACCCAGGCTGCTGCAGGGGCCATAATCAGCATACATACACAGTAAAGTCCTGACACAAATAAGTGACCAGGTTATAAGCACTTTAAACACAGATTAGTCACACAACACTGATGTTATTTCCAGAAGATATTATTTATGAAAACACATTTATTTGTAGGACTAGAATTTCTCTGAACTTATTAATATATTATGATTCTAATGAGCACTTATGTATTTTTGTATAATGACTTAACATATTGTGACTATCAATGCTTAGTTTATCTGACACAGCAGGAAGGAAGTTTGTTGCATGATCAGTCTATGTGAAATTGTTAACATCTGCAAATCAGGAAATTTAAGGAAGCTCAAAAGCAGTAAGGGAAATGACAAACTGAGTTGCTTTCTAACTTGCAGCAATTTCTACTCACTACTGCCATATATTAGAAAAGATTTAACTGGCAGAGCAAAACACTTACTGATTCCTGCATGTGACTACAACTCCACGTTTAAGTGTCCTTGTTTCTGTGAACCAAAATCAAACAGGCTAAATGAGAAGAGTTTTTCCAAGAGGAGGTATGTCTCTCTATGTTGTGTATTGATTTTCTTCTGTGTCACAGAAGATTTCATGCAAATATTTGCCAAAGATTAAGTTAAGTACAATCATATTAGCACAAATACAAAATCTGGATTAGCTTCCTTCCTGCTTAAAAAAGTCTTGGGAAAATTTTGGGGATGTTTTAGCCTATTTGATTAGAATTAGAAATGTGTATATATGAAATTTCTAAGGATTTCCTCAAGATTCAAAGAAGACTATGAAATGTCTGTGGTGTCTGTTGCACTATTTGACATTTTTTATCCAAAATCTATTTTTCAATAATTGAAAGAAATGCTATTTTCTGTACCCTTTCTGTATATTAATCTAAGTAGAAATATGTGGATTTCTATTTCCTGGGAAAAAAACCTAAAAGTAAATTGCAGAACCTTGGGACGGCTGAGGATGGAAGATATATCTAGAGATTGTCCTATCCCAGTCCTTGCTCAGAGCAGGTTCAGCTACAGCAGGTTGCTCAGCCAGTATCTGAACCAGAAAACTTTTTCAAGTGGTTGACCACCCTCACAGTATAAAGTACTTTCTTGTGTTTAAATCAAATTTCCATTATTTAAGTTTTTACCCATTGCTTCTTGTCCAGTCACTTGACACCACTGAGCAGAGTCTGGCTCCACCTTCCTCATTCTCCATAGCTGGGTATTTGTACATATGGATAACATATCCTTGACCTTTCATCTCTCCAGGCTGAACAGTCCCAGATTTTTCAGCATCTTACCCTATGTCAGAGCCCTTAATCATCTTTGTGACTCTTTGCTGGACTCTCTTCAGTAGCTCTGCATCTGTATTCTTCTACTGGGAATCCCAGAACAAGACCAGGTACTCCAGGAACGTCTCCATTGACCTGCTGGCAACACACTGCCTTGTGCAGCCTAGGGTGCTTTTGGTCTTCTGTTCTGCAATGGCACATTTTTGGCTCATGGTCAGCTTGTGCTGTCTTTACAGCAGGTTGTCCTCAGGCTCTACTGGTGCTGGGGGTTGTTCCGCCCCAAGTGCAGGACTCAGCACTTTTTTCTGCTGAATTTTATGAGATTCTTGTCATCCCATTTCATCAGCTTGTTCAGGTTCCTCTGAAGCAAAATAATGGTATATTACCCACTTCTCCCAGTTTTGTATCATCTGCAAACTGAACTAGTCATATTTAGGTAGTAATTTGATAGTAATATCTCATGGCTTGGTGTCCATCATAAGGTTTTTATTCCTATTTCCATGCCTCCTGGTAGGCTTAGCAAGTTTATGGTATTCTCTGTATGTTTGCAATGTGTAAGTATCAGTTTATCTTCACATCACCTTATGAGTAAAATTCAAAGTTTTAATTCTGGAAGTGTGTAATGGGCAGTAGTAATTTTCCCAGAGCAAATCAATCAAATTTGTCCCTGGTCTCAGGTGACATTTTCCAGTAACATTCTCTACTTACAGCCTAAGAGCAAAGACAATAAACTGTACAACCTAAGAGAGTAAAAATTGATAATGCTTAAATCAGTATTTAGTGGATGCTTTCTGTAAAAACTACTATAACTATGTGACTGTGTTTTCCTTCTGACACATTGATTAGGTGGACAGATTAGGTTTAGGGCAAACTTCTCTCTTGAAGAGAGCTAGGGAGTGAGCTGAGAGTTAAGGAGTGTGGAAACTAGATGCTTGAGTCTTCTCTAAGGCTCTTCTTACATGCTTGTAAGGCTGGCCAGGGGAGAAAAAGGAAAGAAGCAAAGCAGAAAAAAAGTGTACAGTTTGGGGGGTGTGCTGGTTTGAAGGTGAACCAGCAGGGGAAATGAACTCACCACGAGAGAGATTATAAGTCAGAGCTAAAATTTAATAATAATATTACAATAACAACACTGACACACAAGGGAAATTGCTTTCAACTCACAATACCCCAGCAGTATAACCCAGTGTCCTGGGGCACAAACCCAATGGGGTTTGTTTGCCCTTGTGCTGAGACCCCTGTGGTTCCCCCAAGTCCAGAGCAAAAGGAAAAGAAAAAACCTGTTGGTGCAGGCGAGGGCTGTGGTCTGGGCGAGAGCGGGGATCTCCTCCTGTCAAGGTCCTGCTGCTGCTCTGGATCCGACGAGAAGTTCCCGAGGTCTTCTTACCCACCACTTATGTACCCTCAGGGAGCACTCAGTCCCTCCCCCTGGGCGGGGACTCACACAATGGGTGATTAACTCTGGGAGCCAGGGGGTGTTGAACTGTTGATGGCCCATTAGCAGCTCTGCCCCCCTCAGGCTGGGTGTGAAGGTGATAATGACTCCCTGGGCAGCTGCTGCTAATGGCCCATTGACCTTGGGGAATGAATAGAGGGGGTAGAATACACAGCTTTGATCACCCCCACACAGGGTTAACTGGTCCCTCCTGCTGAACTAGGACAGGGGGTTTCATCCAAATGGAATCTATTTTACCTACTATTTTAATGAAATATGAGGAAATTCTGCTTACACAAGTGTGTATGTTTCTTCTGATCTGATCCTCCAAGTAACACGCACAGTTTGAAAATAGTATGTGTTCCATCCATCACCTTAAATACTGAGTTCTGTTCAGAGAAGAGAGAGTTTTACCACACCAGTTTGCAGAAGACCAGTCTGGAAAAGAGAGTGGATGACCTGGAAGTAAAAAGTTGCTACACATATAGTGCTAGAGACACCAGCTTGTCCATTGTGCAGAAGGTATGGATTGATTAGGTAAAAGACTTAGGGCTCACAAAAACTCCTATATCTCTTATCCTGTCTGCAGGCAGAGAAAAGGCAGAGGACCTGGCTATGTGTTGGTGCGTTCAGCTGGAGCAATAGAAAGAACAGAGGCACAACCCAACACTAATCCTTTCTGGTGTGATTTGTTTGAAAAGGATGTCAAATGTGAAATACAAATCTTTTGGGAAGCAAATCTTTTAATGCTGTGGTCAATGAAAATGATCATTTCTTATGAGAAAAGTGAACACTTACAGGCCCTGCTATTCCCACTGCAAGTCCAGTGAAATGTGCAGAGCATGGAGACAATTGTGCCAGCAAACACTACTCTAAGCAGACAGGGCTGCAGATGATTCCAGTGGCAGTGCCTTAGATGAGGGTTTCCATGAGAAAGCTTGAAAAGTACTCACAGTATGGGGCTGTTATCCTGTCTAGGAGAGAGGGAGACTTCGAAAGCAGAGTCATGAGAGTAGAGAGAGGAAGACAACAAAAAGAATGAAATGAAGAAAATAAAGGAAAGGTGAGCAGACAGCTGACAGAAAATAAGAAAACTTTAAAAAGAACGTTAAGATGATGAAAGGAAGGAGAAAAGGCTGAGTGACTGAACAGGTGGGGCAAAATGGAGAAAAATATGTTTAAGGGACAGACCAGAAGGGCAACAGGTTTTGAGTTTCCCATGGGCATTAGTGGGGAGGTCCTCTATACTGTTTGTACTTAAGATTCTTCAGTATCACTTCCCAGCAGCCATGGCCACATCCTTACTGTATGTTAATTTACGCAAAAGATAAGTAGAGAAGAATCAGGCTACAGTCATTGCTATCTCTGTTGCAACCCCAACATGATGTCCTGGCCTGGTTTGAATCCTGGAGACCATAACGGACATGTCCTATCAAGCCAATTTCCAGAAAATATTCAAGACTCCAGGACAAGTTCGTTGGAGTGTCTGGATGGGGTGTTGCTTTCACCCCAAGTGGAAGTTGTCTGAAATCATGACTCTGAAATTACCATAAAAATCAATATGTGAGAGCAAACTAGTAGAGAAATAATGTTTCTTTTTTTCCTTAATTTATAAGAATTTACCTCACAGTCTTAGAATTATCCTTAGTAATAACTGTAATCTTGAAAATTGCTACTAGGAAGTTTCACTACTAGGCAATGCTAGAACAAACAAACAAAAATTAAGCAGAGTTGCTTCTTCATGAAGGAAAAAGAAAACAACAGAAAAAAATTGCTGACAATGGAGAAATCTCCAATAAAGTTTTAACCTTCTCTAAAAAAGAAAATAGTACATAAGATGAGAAATGATTGATAAGAGCTGATGCCAGTATTTGACTAGCTTTGCTCAGACCTACATACCACACGAATGAATGTGGAGGTATTCACACTTCCTCAGTAAATTAAACTATCTACAGTGAATCTGATTTCTGGGTTTCCGATACAAGCGAAAATTTGAAGTAGACTTTTCTGGGTGGATGCAAATCTTTAAGAACAGTGGGAGTAACATAGTTTGAAAAGTGGAGAGCCATTTGTGATAGCAAACAGGAAAAAATACTGTGATGCTTTCACCTAGGCTGGCTACCAGCTGCCCACTAAACTAGTGTCTCACTCCCCCTCCTCTTTATTCTCTACTTCCCATCAGGAGACAATATCCAGCTACTTCCTTGGATGAAGGGCCTCAGTAAAAAGAGCAGTTGCTTTGGAAGACAAATGCCTGAATAATAAATGCCTTCTCCCACCTTGATCCTTCTATCTCCCAGTTTTTATTACTGAGCACAATGCCACATAATATGGAATATCCTCTTGGGCAGTTGGGATCAGCTGTCCTGGCCATGTTCCCTCCCAATCTCTTGCCCACCCCCATCCTACTGGCCTTTGCAGAGTGCATGGGATGGGGTTGGAGAGACAACCCTGATGCTTTGCCAGCACTGCTCAGCAACAGCTGAAACACTGGTGTGTTATCAACACCATTCCAGTTACTAACACAAAGCACAGCACTGTATGGGCTGCTCTGGGGAAAGTTAACTCCAGCCCAGCAAGAACCAAGTGTTTCTTAAGCTGGATAAGGGCAACGGATGAAAGCACAGCCATGAGCTACCTTGTTGAACCAGGCAGACGTGTCAATCCTCTCCTATGCTCACACAGCCTGGAAGGGGAGGTGTAGCTTCCTTTCTCATGGTCTATACTCTGCGTCACCAGAGAAAATAATCACACAGATAAGGAAATAAAAAAGTAGCCAAAAGAAACCTGACCAGATATAAGGTTTTGTTGCTGCTTAAAGTGATGCCTTTATCACAAACTCTTCCACATCAAAGAAATTCATCAGAGGAAAACAGAAACAGAAATACATAACATAATAGGAAGATACTGAAAAGGTTAATAAAACTTCTATATAGCAATAGTCAAAGTCACTGCTTTAAAACAAGCAGGGAGAAATTATTTATGTGTACAAGAAACAGTTAATGGAATTCAACCAGATGTTCACTGACTACAACTGGAGCTTAAACAACTTACGCTTTTGTAAATACTTACTTGTAGATACTTTTACATGTCTTAACATCAGAGTTCATCTCAGACAGGCTATTTGTAGGTATGCCAATATATCTGTTTCATTAACAAGACATAAAGGAGGCAAGTTAAGATAGAAAAGAAACACTGAAAAATATGCTGTCTTTGCAGCATTCCTCATTGAAAAGGATCATTGGCATATACTATCTCTTTTCAGGAAACTGGACTGAAAAACACAAAAACAGAAGTAGGCTCTAGAAAATGCAGACAACTTACATTAAGAAAGTTGTAGGTCTAGAAGAACAGAGATACCAAGAGTGAAGATATGCCCAGTTTGCAGTTATGTAAATCTTTGACCAAATGAACATGACAACTTGATAGTCACATTTTCTAAAATAGTTTTAGGTAGGTTCAGCATTTTTATTAAGCCTCCCAAGCAGATTGTATAGCCCAAGTTCAATTGTAGATCACTGTAGTTATATTAAAATAAAGTTATTATGGACATAATTCTATGAGCTAACATCATTTTTTGATTACAACGCAGACATTCTCAAAGTTTAATAATGTCCACAGTGAGATTCAACAATTCCTGGAAAAAAATTAATAACAAAGAAAGTGTAAGCTTTCCAGGAAAAGAGGTAGAAAATGAGAGACAACCTATAGAAATGAATAATTCATTCAGATTTGTCAGGAACTGACTGAAGCATCAAGTTTATTATAAATGCTGCTATTTGGGATATTCAGGATACTGGAAAAGCAGCTGAAACCAGGGCAATCCAGTGCCAAATTGCCTTTATAAAGACCCATCAGAATCCAGCTCCTAAGGTACTTGTTTGAATGAAAAGCTGTTCCTAGCTCATCTGTGATCAGAAAAGAAAAGAAATAAAAGTGATAGAAGAAGATACTGAAGTTGATAAATAACATATTCAAAACCGATGTGATGTTCAGAGAGAGCTTTGATCTTTGCCTCCAGAAAAAGAATGAGCAGTGATTCGGGGCACTGGTCAAAACTTTAAGGGTTATTAAGGCCTTACTATAGGAAATTTTGAAAACAGCCCCATAGGCAGAAAAAGATCAGCATTTAATTTTTGATAAAACCTGGCAGAAATTGAGACCTTTTTTCCCTGCTTTGCTTGAACAGGTCAGATCTCATGGATGTTTTCCATGCACTCCTAAGACACACTGGCAGAAGCAGGTGCAGGTGTGGGCTCTGAATATGTCTAGTGCTGATGCTGGCTTTAGCAGAGCACTCATAGAGAAGTGAGTCATCCATACCCTGTCACAACCAAAAGCCTAACCATCTACTTCCCAAAAAGTGTCTGCAACAAATGCTTGAAAGCCAGTCTAAACGCTCACTTTGCAGCAGAAACTGGAGCACTGAGTAAGAAAATCTGCAGTGATGTGAAAGCAAGAAAACCTGACTTTCTGATGGAATGGTCGGGACAGCGATGTGAAAAAAACAATAATTCTAAGTCATAGTCTCTGCACTGAATACAGTGAATGTATGTATCATCGTGAGAGTCTGTGGCCTTTCCATCTAAAACCACTGTGCTGCTACAGGCAATACTGAGCCTATTCAGTTCTTTCAAAGAAGAGGTGCCTGCCAGACATCCTGAAGCACACACATCTGTTTGGCTTTTCTAAAGAATATTTCCTAGGGGTGAATTAGACATCATCTTTGACTCTTCCCATTTAAAAAACAAAACAAACAAACAAACAAAAAAAAAAAGGTTTGCAGAATCTAAAGTATATTTTACCATCATTTTTCTCATTTCTTTTCTTCTTTCTTTCTTTTCTTCTTTCTTTCTTTCTTTCTTTCTTTCTTTCTTTCTTTCTTTCTTTCTTTCTTTCTTTCTTTCTTTCTTTCTTTCTTTCTTTCTTTCTTTCTTTCTTTCTCTTCCTTTCTTCCTTTCTTTCTTCCTTCCTTTCTTTCTTTCTTTCTTTCTTTCTTTCTTTCTTTCTTTCTTTCTTTCTTTCTTTCTTTCTTTCTTTCTTTCTTTCTTTCTTTCTTTCTTTCTTTTTCTTTCTTTCTTTCTTTCTTTCTTTCTTTCTTTCTTTCTTTCTTTCTTTCTTTCTTTCTTTCTTTCTTTCTTTCTTTCTTTCTTTCTTTCTTTCTTTCTTTCTTTCTTTCTTTTTCTTTTCTTTTTTCCCTTTCTTTTATCTTTTTTCTTTTCTTTTTTTCTTGTCTTTGTACTTCCCTTTCCTTTTCTTTCCTTTTCATTTTCTTTTCCTTTCCTTTTCTTTTCTCTTGCCTTGCCTCTTTTTTCTTTTTTTTTTTTAGTTTCTTATTTTTTCTTGTTTTTTTTCTTTCCTTTTTTTTTCTGAAGGTTTCATTATATGTTTCCAGAGAAGAAAATATGTTTGATATTCTTCGACTCATTTGCGTGACTGGGTGGTGTATGATGCTCTTTCATCCCTTGCATGCTGACATCCAGTGTATGGACTGTAAGTATGTTTTTGCAAATATATACCTGAGAAACAAGGTTTAATTCTTCATTCATCAGAAATATTTACAATTAAACTGGCAATTATCACCTTAAGCCTGACAGATACTATCCTTTGCATTCAACAACAGCAGTAGCCTATCCTTACAGAACTTATGCTGTAACATTTTCAGCAGAAGCACAAGAATCACCTATTACAAATCTGAATATGGACTGGAGAAAAATGGAACTGTCCTGGGAGAGCAGCCAGAATTTCTCTATGTACAAATGTACCATCATGAACTGGGATATGGAAGACATGGAGAAAGAGGTAAACTTGCTATTCATTGGAATAAATAATTGCACATTTTCTTTATCTTATATCAATTTCACTTACTTTGAAAAAATTGGATCAGTTGCAGATAATATCTGAGGATTGATTGTTTGCAGTCTACTGCTTGATATGCCAGGGGCTGTAGAAAGCCATCAACAATGCCAGGGTACATTTCCTGCAAGAGGAGCATCTCATGCATATGACAGAACTGAAGTTCTAGCACCACAGTGGAAAGGAAGCAATAGCCTGAACTGTACCTACATTGAATTATGAGTAGGGATCTAGCTGCTGAAAAAGGGGCTGTGGGACTAAATGAGACTTCTAGTGAATTTATAGAGACAGCGTGAGAGACCCTTCAGAACTGTACACACAATGCCATTGATTTTCATTATCTCAAGTTCTTCACTTGCTTCCCAGTAAACTGGGTCAGATCTGTAGGTTATGTTATAAACCTGCATTTCCCAAGGAGAAAAAAAAAGAAGGTTGACAGAAAGAGAGACAGCTTCATTAGCCTAGCAAAGCAGATGCCTTGTCTAGAAATACATATTAGAAAATACATCACATCTTTATTGAAGATTCTAAATGTAATGTCATGGACACCTTTTTGACCACTGCACAGGTCAGACAAGGACTGCTTAATCCTTTGAATAAATTTCTTTGTGGCTCTCTTACTCATTAACCATCTTCTGTTATGCCACTGGGGTGCTATTAGACTTCTACAATGGTTGTACACTAGTGTAGCATCCACTTCTGAGCTGCAAAACTTTTTGTGTAGTTATGTTTTTGATCCCTCAGTTCCATTCTACTTCACCCTAGAATGCTAAAGGAGTTAGTTCTTGAGCCTAAAATATACATCATATACATGGAATTGAGTTTCTGAGTTGCACTTCCACAGCCAGCATCACCTAACACCAAAAGAGGAAAAGCAGAGAAACTAAACATCAACATGTTTTTTGGTTTTGGTTTTGTTTTTTTTTTTTTTTAGGTGAATAGTCCACTATGCAGGTTCCCAGTGGAACTATACATGCCTCTGCACAAAGGGGTATCCTTTACCATTGAAGTGCCAAACACAAACATCTCAAAAAAATGCAGCTTTCTCCCTCGAGGTAATGTCTCGCTAAGGTTTTCTCCATTTGCAATCTTTTAAAGATAAACACTGCTTTAGAAAAAAGTTCCTTACACAGTAGGTAACTGCTGTCTTTTCTATTAAATTATATACTTTTTTGCAGATCTGTTAAAAATTTGCTTTGTAATGAATATCTCAACAATTCTTCAAGAGATGCAGTACTACAACCATATCCATAGCTTCATGATTCTCTTTCATACTAAGGCAAATAAATTACAGTGGTTTAAGTGGGGATTTGTTTTGGCTGGTGCAAATTAAGATGCTAGTGCTCATCTGTTTATTAAATGCTTTCCTTCTGGATTGTTGGTGTGTTTGCTTTAAGCCGTTTTCCCCTTCCTTCTCAGCTCAGAGTTCTCCACTAAAATTCCCCAGGCAACAGTGCTCCCTGATCCTGGGACTAACCAGGGTATTTCACACGTGACAGAGGTGATGCGATTAGCAGCTTGCTATGCCTGAGCAGAGAAAATACTTCCTGCTCGTCTCTTCCTGTAGACATGGGAGAGAAAACACTTATGGTGACCCTCAAAATACAAGCCAGGACACACTTGTTGCTATTGGTGTTCCTCCCTAGTTGGACTCACCTTCCAAGCCTTCAGGTTCCCCAGAGGATTTCCCCGTGCTTTCACAAGGGTGCTCTGGATAATGGCCACTGGAGGGGGTTGGAGTCAGCAGCAGAGGAAGCCTCCACCCTTTCGCTGAATCTGGGGCATACCACAGAAAAAAGCAGAAAACTGGTTGAAGGAGACGAGAGAAGGAGACTGAGCATACCCGCACAGCCTGGCCACGAGGGAGCTTCCAAAGTTTCCATTTCAATGCTCCAGAAAAGGAGGAGAACAACTCATTGTCTGTCACCCACGTGAGGGTGGAAAGATCTAACGAGGATGTTGCTTGATTGGAGAACAGGAAAACCTCCAAACTTGCTTTCAAAAGTCTCAGCCTTTTTACTCCTCTGCGTAAACACTTCAGGAGTGGATTCCTGGGCAGTATTTGCAAAAGGAGAATTATATCTCTCTGTGGCAGCACAGGTGGTGCTAACAGGCAGTGTTGCCTTCCCTTACGTGCATGAGTGCTTTACTTACAAGTTTCACAGGGAAGATGCAGTTAAAATGAAGTGAGAGTACAGCTTTCACTTGTCATTCCTAAGCCAAGCAATAACCAACAGGACTTGCAGGTGTCTAACACACACCTAAATATGTGCCATGACCCTCCAGCTTGGAGGACTCACAGGATTTTTCCTCATACTGGTATTCCTCTCTGCAGGCATGAACGGCTCAGCCATTGAAAACTTCTCCTGTGTGATTTATAACATTTTCCTCATGAACTGCACTTGGCAGGCAGGAAGGGATGCTCCAGCAGATACACAGTATTTTCTTTACTGGCAGAACTCAAGGTAAGTAGGTCTGCTTGAGTCAGGGAAGTCTGAATACTCATTTAACTCAGACTGTCCATGTTTAATTAAAATACCTTGCTTTATACAGAGATGATGAAGAGATGGAATGTGAGCTTTACATTAAAGATGAAAATGGTAGAAACATGGGATGTAGATTCCAAAATGTGAGGATAATTGGAAATGCTTACTTCCTGGTGAATGGGTCTAGTAAAGACTCCCTCATCCAGTTCTATGATGAGTACATTGATCTGTACAAAATTGGTAAGTAATTGAATATTTTTATTTTATTACTATTCTATAAAATAAGGAAGTAGTGAATTTTTCTCTGAAAAGAAGATTGAAACAAAGTCTGTAGGCCATTGTAGGATCCTGCACTGCAGGACAGACTTTGCTTCCAACAGGTGACAGAATATAGTTCCAAAAATTTACTAAAACGAGCAAAGGCAGATGCAAACTGAAAGAACTGCTCAGAGAAGTGGTATGAACATATCCATGAATTCCAGATAATGAAACACAATGGTTAGACTTTCAAGGCCACCATTCTGATGGGCTTATTTTGCTATCCCTTAATCCCACACCTCCTTGACAGCCACAAGAGCTACACGTTCTAAAACCAGAGTGAGGGTTCAACTTGCAAATTAAGGCTGCATTAGATAAATATGTGAGTACATCTGTGCAAGCTAGGTGTTTAAGCTCCAATAGAGATCTGGGGTGGGATTCAGCTGCCTAAAAACATGCCCCTAGTGCCATTTGAGACACTCAGATACTTGAGCCATTCACTAGGCATCGATCCAGATGTGGCCTGAGACCTATGAGATACCAGGGTCCTCCTGAGTGTTCTATGTGGTCTGAAATGCACAGCATGAGAGTGATTCCTGCCTGTACCTGATGCAGACTGTGAAGCTCAGACCTATCTAGGCAAGCACATCTGCTCCATGGTGTGCAAAGAGCCTTGTAGATATACAGCATTCACTAACTGTAGTGGTTAGACACTTAGATCACACCGAGTCTATAGGCACTCAAATTCCAATGCCTTGCAAGGTCTTCCACATCAAAAATACTACATGCCTGACCTTCACGTGTTTTGCTATGCAGGTATGAGTTGTTGCTGCCTACTGACCATGCTTACATCAATTATTTCTTTTTTTCCACAGAAATATTCACTGCTCCATTAAACGTCACTGCCCATTGTACTAGAGATTCAGCAGATTGCATAATTACATGGCATCCACCACTTACAAGTCATATGATACCCACCAAATGTTTTGAGTATGAAATTAACATACAAAATAAGGTAAAAAAAGTGTCTAAGTTTGTCTGTGCGACTGTACCTACACACATGTATCTATCAAGTGCAAACTTCTGATTCCTTTATTTATTAACTTGTCTCTTGTAAATTGTGCTGTCCCCCTGCTCCAGCTCTGCTGCTCTCACATCCCATCTCTCATGCTCTTATTTCAGACTCCTCAGAGATGCAAAGTAGAAAAGCAAGGGAGAGCAGGGAAATGTTATGAGGGATCTCTGTCTAAATACTGTGAGAATACCTGTGATGCTTTCCTGCATAAGCACATCTCACAGCTGGTGACTACATGACCTGCAACAAGGGCACTGGCTTGGTGGCAGCCTCCAGCCTGGGCCTGGACATGAGCTCCTCATGCTCACCCTGCTTCACAGAATCATAAAGGCTGGAAAAGACCTTCAAGATCATCAGTCAATCACTAACACAGCACCATCATAATCACCCCTACACCATATTTCCAAGTGCCATATCCATATGCCTTTTGAACACTTCCAGGGATGGTGACTCAACCTCTTCTCTGGGTAGCCTGTTCCAATGCCTGACCACACTGTCAGTGAAGAATTTTCTTCCTAGTATCTAATCTAATCCTCCCCGATGCAACTTGAGGCCGTTTCTTCTCCTCCTAATGCTTGTTACCAGGGAGAAGAGATCATCCCCCACCCTGCCACAAGTAGCTGTAGAGGGAGATAAGGCTTCCTCTGGCCTTCCTTTTCTGCAGGCTGAGGTACGTTTGGTTTCAACCAAGTATGACAGAGTAGAGAGGCTGAGGTGCCAAATCTTTCTAGACAAATCTCAGTGACTAAAGACCTGATTTTAACATGTCTAAGGACTAAAGACCAAGAAATTTATTTGAGCTTAGGAGTTTGACAAGGAAGCAAGGAACAGCAATCTTCCTCCCCGTCCCTGGGATACCTGTTTTATCATTACTTGATTTCCACAATTTCTACATTTAGGTGTGAAACTGATCTCACAGACTGAGACATCTTAATGCAGGTGTCTGCAAAGGAGCACAAGAAACTGCACCAAGAAACAGTGCACTAAGAAACAGTGCACATGTAGGGCTCTGTGCTGCAGAGGGGCTCATTCCCCTTTAGGTGCTAGAGGTACTGAAGGTACCATGGGTACCTACGTGGAGATGGCAGATAAAACTCACATGTTTCAGGAGGGGGCCAATAGAGGTAAGACAGCTAAAATAGCACTAAACTAAAGTTTAAGTAATTTGTTTACACCTTGCCCATTTCTAGCACTGGCTGCTGACTTCCATCACATCCTAAGCTGAAAGAGCTCAGCTGACAATGAATGATGGGGAAATAGTAGTCTAGTTTATAATGCAAGACTCACAGTGGGTGTGTTTTCTGTAATGAGACATTCCTTCCAGTTACACCTTTCTGACTTTTCCATAATGTTAGCTATCCTCCTAATATTACATGTGATAGTTGTTTCAGTGTTTTCTGGGATCATTGCTAAAAATCACTGCTGTTGAATCTGTTCACTCATTTGTGAACCTATCCTTTAAAAAAAAAACAAAAAACAAACAAAAAAAACCAACAAAAACCAAAAACCAACAAAACAGCAGGTTCTTTGGTCCAGGTCAATGTTTGATTCCAATTAATTAAATTCTGGAAGGAGGGTAAATTTGCTGTTCACATATTTTTTCTGCTGCATGTTATCAAACTCTTACGAAATCACAGCTTCCGGATTTGCTGTGTTTGTAGGATGATGTGATTGCTTGCATAATTTGGATATACTTCTGCTGGATGCGAATGAACAGTGTAAATATGCCCTTAGTAGCAAATACAGCTTCTCATATCTACTGATAAATAATTCATGTTTTCTTCCTTTTCTAAAAGGAAATGTAAGAAGCCAAAACTCTGAATAAAGTGCTGTTATTCTGGGGCATTACTGGAGAAGAATATTCAGCTTTTCAGTTTAAAATTACTTATGCTCTTTAAAGGCCAGAAAATAAGAACCAGAGAGAAATATTTGATTATTCGATAAGAAAATAATAAAAATTGTGATTTGTCTTTGTTTTGCAGGACGGGCTCAAAGAAGAGAAACATGTTGTAAGTATTCTTGTCACGTATAAATTTGTGGATTTGCCCACTTAAGCATATAAACACCATTACAGAAAATACACTTACTTCTAGAACTATAGGTTTGGTATCAATGTAGCAATGAGAATTCAGAAAAATATGTTCCTGTGGTATCTTTATGTGTAAACTTAATACATCCCTTTGAGATGGGATAGGCAGAATGGAGTATGCATTCCACAAAACTTCACACATTCCATTTATTGCACAAATAGATTTTGCTCAAGACAGATGCGACAGTTTCCTTGCTAAAAATTTGAAATGTACTCTTTCTCACTGGTGGAAAAATACCACTGTATCTCAGGACAGCTAGACAAAGGGAGTACAACAATCTTCAAAACTTGTGAAAGTTAATACATACTGTCAATCTTTGCCTGACAAATGAGTGGTCCTCTGAGCCTTGGAAAGGAATGAGATTCCAGACTTTGTATAAAGTACCATGAGGCCAGATAATATATATCTGTTATTGTATTGTCTCAAAAACAGGTCTGCTCAGCAAAGACAGACACCACCCAGGGAATATTTGCATGTTTAATCACTATGAAGGTTGCGAGGGGAGTTTACAGAGAACTTCTCTAGCTTCTGCTTTGTGTCTCTCTGATTTTTTTTGAGATCCATAAAGAAGAACAGGAGGAAAAAGCATAATAAAATCAATGAAATACAAAATAAATTCAAAAATCTAACCTTCAAAAAACAGAAAGTTTTTGTGGCAGGATAAACATTTAACTAATACACACCTAAAAAAAATTATACTAATTATTTTTTTCTAGAAACTAGATCATGAAATTAAACTTGAAATTTTGTTAATATTTTGTTAAAAAGAGGTGAAATGCACAGTCTGATTACTTTCTTAGGTACGGAATGACAGATATGAATTTCAAAATTACAATGAGAAAAAAAGATACATTCTGAAAATCAGAGCACGTGGAACGACATGTCTCATAAGCTCAAACTGGGGGGAATGGAGTGAACCCATTGAGTTTGGTAAGACTGTGAAATATCTTTTTTTTCAGTATTAATGTGTTTGTTTCCCTTTCTCTGTCACAGGCAAAAGAAATTGATAAAATCTTAATTCTGTGCAGGAAACTGGGTGGAAATTATTAATGTGGAAGAGAAGCTCCAGTACTGTGGCAGCAGAGCCTTTGGTTATCTGGGATTGTGAAGGCAGCAGTTACTCAGATGCCAGGGCTACAGAAAGACTAAGATAGACCCACTCTTGTCTTTGGTCTGAATCAATGAGGCTGCCTCTCAGTTCTTTAAGTTTTTACCATGAATATCATCCTGTTCCTTCTGCTTCTTTCTTTTCACCCTTTCCACTAATTTTGCTGTTATTTGTTCAGTAACTCTATTTATTTTTCTCCTTTTCTAGAATTATATCTCTAAATTTTAAATATTTGAAATGGTTTAAAATAAACCAAGTCTACCTGAAAATTTTACAAATTCTATAAGAAAATCAAGTTGAAGTCCTTTTGAGTAGTTAAAAACTAATTGTGAAATTTGCATTCATTACTGACAGTCTCATAGGCAGATTTTTGATATGCTAAGGTATTTCTCTTTTGGATGTTTCAGGTCAAGGGAAAGATTACCTTGGTTTTGTGATATTATTTCTGATAGCACTTGGAACAATCTCAGTGACACTGTTCCTGTATTGCTTTTTCAAAAGGTACACCAACTTTTTACTGTGGACACTTTGATAAAGTATTATCCATTCTCCAATCTCCTACTTTCCTACCTGTAAACTTAAATAATCTGATTATCAATGTCAATATCAATGTCAATTATCAATAGCATTGTTGTAGATGGCCCTTTGGCATGCAAAATCACTACTGGTGAAAAAGGGGGAAAGGATGCTAAAGTTGCTAAGTGGATCCTGGACTCTACCAGATCCTACAAAAGCTTTTGTATTCTTGCTTTTAAGCATTTAACCTTCAGGTTGCTTTGAAGCCATTGACTGCACAGAGTACCAAATAAAAAGGAATGTGGACAAATTAATGAATTTTTATTTTGATAAAACTTCTCAGTGGTTAAAGAAGGTTATGTCATGTGATTTATTCAGTCATTGATTTAATAAAGTATTTGCTGTGACTGTCATCACAAAATATATTTTAGTTACCCAAGTGTTAACCACCCCACTCAAAATATTCTTCCCACTTAATTAGCAGAGCAATAGCTATTCAGTCTTTAAAGAATGTCCTTTAGTTATAACACAAAATATTTAAATTTCTCCACAATCTCATTTTCTACCCAAAGGTGTTGCAATTTCAAGAGCATACTTCCTCCTATACCACAACCAAGAGTCAAATTTAATGCATTAACCGATGAAGATATCCAGGTATGTGTTTTTTTCAATTCAGTCAAATTTGTAACTGTAATTCACAATAGGCCAAAGTCTAGAACTGAGATGTAAAGATAAGTGTTACATTTGGTCCAATAATGCCCAATTTCTGTCATGCAAGGTACGCTGTCCTGAAACCTGAACTGCTTGATGCCAGTCCTGAGACAATTGATTATCTTGTAGGTATTTGCAGCCATATTTTAAGACCAGAGTTTTCACTATTACTGAGACCTATAATTTCTGAGTGTACCAGCTTTGAAAGGTTGATGTTCATACTTTGAAAATAACCTAAGTAAGAATACTTTCTTCTTTAGTATTTTCAAACATCAATGATCATAATATAATGTGATATATATTTTATAAGCCTGACCTATCCCCATGTAATAATCCTTTCACATTGAATAAGGGCTGGAAAGACTCAACAGGCTAACCAGCCTTCCTCTTGCATCAGCATAGGATTAGCTGTTTCACTGCTTTGTGCAAATTATATTTGACCATCCCTAGGCAGCCTCTTCTATATGTTTAACTATCCTTATTTTTAAAAAGCCTTTTAATAGCCTGTTTTACTGAACTTAAAATTTGCTACTTTTACAGTATCTTACACACCTGCACACTGTCAACAGCAAGTAACTCTTCCTGTCCTTCTACACTTCGTGACAACCAGGCTTCAAACCACTCATACTTCTCAAATCTGTCCATTTAACCAGTGCTTTGTATGGTGACTGCAGAGTGAGGGAATGCTTTGTATCAGCTGGCTAATACAAAGACATAGTTGAAGTCAATAAATCAGGCTAGTCATTTATTGCCTACAATGATTCAGTGGCAACACCATGCTTTCCAATGAAGCTTTCAAAAGTGAAACAGAAATATTTCTCAATTGTTTACAAAGAATCCTCAAAGCTCGGACCACTAAAACTCTTTAATACTGGTAACTACATACCAGCACATTGTCCTAATTTATTTGTCTTTGGTCCTACCACCTTTGCTTTTCATAGAAAGAAGGTAGGAATGTAACATGGATAGGTTTCCTCATACACCTTAAGTCATAAATACCTGATATTTCACTTCATACCAGGCTGCCAGAGCTACAGCTACAGAGCAGCAGCAGTCTGCAATACATCATATTAAGTAATTGCTAGTAAGTAACAAGCAGTGTTTCAAATATTCCATACTCCCTGGATTGCTTGTTTTTCCTACTCTCCAGGGGCTTCCAAATTCCTATGCGTATACTACCAGACTTACTCAAAACACTCCATTATAGCCCAGAGGCCTTTGTGGATGTGGTTTGCAAATGGTGGCACAGGCATTTCCACGCAGGCAGCAACTTAACAGCAGTTGCCAGAGTACAGTTGAAGCTCTCAGGTTGCCTGATACCCGCCTAAAGGCACTATGAAGATGTCATACAATTCTGACATCTCTTTGCCCACTCTGATCTAGTATTAAAATCTATTTTACCTCTCCTCTCCAAACTCAAGATATCTTTTTAACACTGATTGAATGCTGCACTTCTTCAAAGCAGGTAATAAAGTACAAAAATGGTTATTTTCAGATCTCTGCTGAACATCAGAACACTCTCTCCCTGACATTTAGTGCTAATGGATTTATGGGTTATTTTGAAACTTGTAACATGCTAATCACACGGTTTTTAAGCTTGCATTTCTTCTTTTTGCGCCTACTTATTCAATGACCTTTTGCATTGTCTCATTTTTATTCCTGTTTCACTATACTTTTCCCTGGATCATGGGAAAATCTTGATTTATAAAATCCCAACTTTTCTGCACTGAGTTTGCACTTGCATTCTTAAAATGCTTGTATTAAAGAACTGCCAATTTTCTTATTTGTTGTAAGATCATACCAACCACAGTGCACCAGATACCTTGCATTCCTCTAATCGATTTTATTTTACATGTCTTTCTGCCGAAGCCTGATGACATTTTAGTCACCCTCCCCAGATACTTTCTTCACCCTCCCTCAGAAGTCTAACAGTTACTTAGTTTTCCTCTCTTCCTAAATAAAATGCATTCTAGGAACTTGAAAGGCACACTCTTTGTGCACTTTCCTCAGAGAGTAGCGAAGTAGCACAAAACACCACGACCATGAAGCCCTGCAGTGCTCTACCAATCCATCAGATTTCCTAGAAAAAAAATCCCCACCAAAAGATCCTGGTTTGATCTCACATACCATCAGCTTGCATTTTCCTTTTTAACTTTTCTTTTCCACTAGTACTATCTTCTCCTACCGTCTGTTAAATCATACTTATCTACCTTCAATACTTTAAGCTCCAAGTGCTGTATCAGTACTGTGATCTTATGTAGCAACATCAACTCTCCTAGAATACAAGTTAACCAATGTAAGAGTAGCAACCAAAGTATTTTCTCTACAAGTCTAGCTAATACCTGCATATGGAAAATGCAGGCAATACTCACTGAATAAATTCCTTCTATTGTCTCAGTTAAGGCTGTCCAACATTTGAATCAAATACTATTCTTTTTCCTTCTGCTGACAAACAGCTAATATTAACTGTACATATTAACAACAATTCTTAACTGTCTTTAAAACCATTTTGTCCTGCTTTGCAAGCATCATTTAAGTACTAAAAGAGCAAGATGAGCTGCCTTTGGTACTCGTGTATCTAATGTTCTCTGATTACTGACATTGACTATGTAGCTTACTGCATGTTACAAGATTTTCTCTTTCTTTAGACAGAAAATGTGTATCTACCATCGAAAAGCCATACCGAGGAAATAGTTTTAGTTGAGGAAATGACACAGCTTTCCAAAAAGAACACACACTGATTCCCCAGCACAAAAAAAACCCCATGAATCCTGTGGACAAGTACTGCAAACCAGCCTATAAAAGAAACTAATCACTTATAAAACTGTTAGCCCCTAAAATCCACTTCAAAGTGGAACAGGTTAAAAAAGTGGGGAAAAACCTGCAAAATTCGTTCTTTTCCCTTTGTTTAAAACCACAATGTCTAGCACATACACTTTTCTGCAAGCACCTACTTTCAAGACATGCTTAAACCTTCCTGGGATGTTCTTCACCATGTGAGACAAGGCCTCTTCTCCAGAAGACACTTATTTCCTGTCTTCATTGCTACAAAGCTTCTTTCCTCCAACAATCATTTCCTGCCAGATGACGCCACAGTAATTTTACAGTACTTTTTATATGTGTGGTTATTTTCTAAAGCAGAAACTAGCTATTCAAAATGTGTTTACAATTCCCCTTTAGTCTTTCAGCCAACCATATAATACTGTATATCCAATAAACCTTATGCAAGACAAAAATGGGAAATAAAATTACACTTGTCGAATATAACTACTAATACTTGTCTGCCAGTCAGTCATATCACGAGCCTAGTACTGCCACTGCAAATACAGACCTCTGCAACACTGTGATCCTCTGCAGTATTAGTAGGTACTTAAATAACACAGGCAGAATTTAAAGCCTTTAAAAACTTCTAGTCTTAACAGTTGTGAGAATTGAAAAAAAGAAATCTGTAATGAAGATTTAATAGCTGGATGTTAGGTGTAAAATTACTTCGCACAAGTGCATTTTAGTTATTCCCTTCAAAGGGTGAAAATTATGTTTCCAATACTTTTAAAAATACAGGCTTTAGATGCCAGTAATTTATGTTACAAATTCTATTTTCCTGTTAGTGTTTTTCAAAATGAATACATTGCACAGTGTTTCAGTAAGGCAAAAAACCACTTTTTTAAAAAGTCTCTTTTATTGTTTGCCTCAGGTCCCTAAACTTCACTGCACATTGGAAATTGCTGCTGCATTACTAAGGGAAGTCATACATTAAAAAACTCAAACCAAAACCGCACAAATTAGTACATGCTGAAGGCACAGCACAGGGAAATTGCAGTTCCACTTAAAAACACACCTGGCACTTGCATTTTTGTTTTCCTATTTCTTCTGGTTAAAACTTGAGGGTTCTGGAGGAGAGTTGAGGTGAAAAAGTCCTGTCTCCTTTTAGGGGCTGCGCAAGTAAATGCCATGTTTGGTTCCTCTCACAAAACTTGGATCACCAAGAACTCAGTCAGGCAACATGAAGTATCCCATAATTAGCTACCCTTTCAAGCCACTAATATAGAAAATAAACCTAAGTGGTGTGTTTCTGTAGACAAAAGGTCTTCCCCTGCCCCCACAATCAATATAATTACAAGTGAAACAGCAAGTTGATCAGCAAGGTCAACAAGAAATTGCCTGCCTGCACCACAGGGAGCTGCCATTACCAAACAGAATGAAAAACCCACTTGGAGCAGGTACATGTTTGCCATTAGCCTGTGTACAAAGGAGTTGTGTAATGTCCTTACATTCATACAAATATTGAAAGCAGCACTTGTGCAATAGTGAAAGGGGAAAAGTAAAATACATTTGAGAGGAAGGTAATAACCAGCCAAAGCCAAGTAGTTAATTTAAATACTTCATCTTGAATAGCAACCTCAGAAGGCACAAAAAGAACTCAAGACAGCTCAGTCAGCCTTCAATGACTCATAGAATTGCAGGCTTTTTCCTTTCTCGTAACATAGGAAGAGTTCTTAAAACACAAAGACTAACACCTTGGTTTCCTTTACTGGTCCCCCTACTGTGTCTTTGCAGATAAAGTAAAAATGATTATATACAGATGAAGAACAGCACATAGGTATTACATTATCTTAAATTGCAGTATGAGAAATTATGAAAAAGTATGAGTCTGGTTTTGGTCTTCTGACCATCCCAAGACATCAACCAGTTAATAATACTGAAGGCTGACCTACCTTGATCTATTATTTTACAGCTACATAGAAGCACATACATTCCCTCCCACATACCCCATCAATTTCACCTCTTAGAATGAACTTCATTTCGGATTTAATTCAACCTTCCACAGAGGTACTGACCACTGCTACAGTTGAGGCCAAACAGTATCCTGAATGTCACAATCAACATTTTCAAACAGCAACAATACAATACATAGGTCAATCAGAAGTTGAAGGCATTTACTGGGTTCCTGGGTTTTTGCATGAATGCCATGTTGCTTTCCAATGCTGATTTACAAAAAAAGAATTTTATTTTAATCTGTTTTGCCAAGGGCAAGAGCGCTGTTTCTTGACAGTCCATGGGACTCTGGGATTTTCTAGCACAACTGAATCCCCCCCATTTTAAATTATGAGAAGTTGCAGATCAGTTTCTCAAAATCATGCAAAAAGCCACTTGCAGCAGCCCATTGTACACTACTGGGCACAAAGAATGGGAGTGGTCTGTTAGTACAATCCATGCTTCCCCATCCCTACCCCTTTAGTTCTCACATTCAATTTTGTTTTAAAAGCTTAATTCTGTTACAGAGTGCAGAATAAATGTATCAGAGGAACCATTATCTAAAACAAGTTTTCAAACAAAAAAGACTTTCCCAAAGTTTTATGTAATAATTTCAACACAGAGAGAGTAAGTATGTTTATTGTTTTACAGCAAAATGCCCCAATTTAAGAACAAAATTTCTAGATGTTCAGCTGTGCAAATGGTACATAGTGCTTCAGTACAAGTGGAAAAGAACATGATTTATTAGCAAATGCTTTCAAATACAATTTTATGGTCCTAGAAGATAGGACTTAAAACTGGGGACTGATCCACAGGCAAACAATTTTTTTGTCTAAATTGGACCTTGCCACTTTGGACCCAGAACCAACTGCACTCATTCCTCATTGCTGAAAAGAAAAATCAGCACACTGAATTGCCAGATTCAGTGTCTTCATGCATGTTAGAGATGGATCAGTCCTCTATGTCAGTTTCTAGCCCCATCTACATGTATCATCTGGCTCCGATAAATAAGACTCACAGGAATTTTTTGAAGGTCAATGGTCCATAATGGTAGTTATTCTACATGATCTGCTCAACTTGATTTCCAATTCTACTTAGGCTGTTTAAATGACTTTTTTGAATTCATCATACAGCACAAGCACAAAAGCACCCCCCATGCCTCTGAGAACATTGGACCATGCACCCTTGAAGAACGCCTTTCCTCCCTCATCCCTTGCAATCTTCCGCCAGCAGTCAATTGTTCCAGAGTACATGATATCAGCTGCAGAAAAAGAGCAAAGAGTTATTCTTAATTCTACTCTTATAATTTTATCTCAGATGTTCTTAACAATTGTCCTGTTTCATCTAACTACATTGCAACATCCCAAACTACATTTTAATACTATTACACAATTGTTAGCACTGCCAATAGCAACGCTTCCTATCTGCTTGCCTAGTTAATATAAGCTGTCACAAAATAAAAATATTAAGTTTTCTTTTTGGCTATTATACCATCCCCTAATTACTTTCATTTAATTTGTCAACACAGGCAGTCCATTTGCCTATTTCATATTTGAGAAAGCGAAATCCTCAGCATAATTCATGGCAAACACCTGAAGTTGAACCTTACTGCATTCCCTCATTTCATCTAAGTGTAATATAACAAATCAGAGCTATGGATGGCTATTAGTAAAAAAGAACTCCATCTCGTTAATGCTCCTTGAACATCTACATAGATTTACAGCCCACCTCCTTTGCGTCCTGACTGCATCATCATTCTACGCCGCACTGTGTCAAAAGGATAGGACACCACACCGGCCACAGCAGTCACTGTCTGGGCAATCATCCAACTGATAACAATGTGAGTATTTCTGGGATCTGGGAGCATGCCTGCAATAAAAGAAGAAAGTAATTAGCTCTTCATCTTACACATCCTCCTCTGGTTCACTCACTGCATGACAGCTACTTTACTTGATGAACTAATATGAAACTAGATGCTATAATTATGAAATATTGTAGAGCCATACTTGAAAATTGCAACAAAATACTTCATAACTTTTAAACATACTGAAGCATTAAATGAAAAACATCTAAAGAAATTCAGAAAATTTTCTTCTCAGAGATCAAAGGAGTTTAACACTTAAGCACAAGTTTCTTTTAGACTGGCATGAGGAAGAGTCCTGACTATTCATTACTTCTGAAAAGAAATGTCACTAAATTAAGTAACTTCTCTGTGAATTCCATTACAAGCAAGCATCAATGGCCTACATGCCCAAATGCCAAGCTGAACAAGTGCTTTGCAAAAGCATTGCTCAATCCCATTCTGTAAAACACTCCTGAACTGGCCCAATATAACTACAGTAATGCACTGAACAAAAACGAACTTATTCTAATCGTGTGCTACCAACGTACTCTGCTAACATTGGGAGCAACTCCTCACAAAACCAATAACCGAAAATAGGCTGCTGCCATCAACACATGCCCAAGTTTTGCCTTTAACACTGCAGTGTCACTGATGCTGGCACTGATATCCCCTTCTACCTTCACACAGTTATTACAGAGTGTAACATCCAAGAACAGACAACACAATTGTGAAAACCAGTTTATGAGATCCCCTCTGAAATATTACCTTTTGCTGTGTCATAGATCCCGAAGTAGGCAGCTCTATAGATGATGATGCCTTGGACAGAGACATTGAACCCTTGGTACAAGCCTCGCACACCATCAGACTTGGTAATTTTGACTAGACAGTCCCCGAGACCAGAGAATTCTCTGTCTGCACCAGCTTTTCCAACATCAGCAGCTAAACGGGTTCTTGCAAAATCCAAGGGGTAGACAAAGCAGAGGGAAGTGGCTCCAGCTGCACCACCAGATGCCAGGTTACCAGCAAAATATCTCCAGAACTGGGTGTGCTTGTCTACACCTCCCAAGAACACCTGCTTATACTTATCCTTGAAGGCAAAGTTGAGAGCTTGAGTCGGGAAGTATCTGATGACATTAGCTAAGTTTCCTCGCCAGAAAGACAGCACCCCTTGTTCCTTTGGAATACGCACTACACAATCGATGATACCCTTGTACTGCTTATCAGCAGCAATCTGTTTACTTGCGTGTTGCACCTGCAAATAAAAATACATATATTGACCACTGGCCTAGGCAACACCTGAGCTTAAGCCTGCATCTACTATAAAAAAAAAAGACTGTTAATTCTGAATGGCTTAGGATGGTACTGTTATTAAAGTAAAGGCCTGAAATTGCTTTTCAGCTTCCTCAGAGATCAGGACTTGCCAAAATAGGCACAGCCAAACAACTACCTGACAGAAGGCTGTAGCCAGGTGGGGCAACAGGACAAACAGATATAGTCTTAAGCTGTGCCAGGGGAGCTTTAGGGTGAATATTAGTAGGAATTTTTTCACAGAAAGAGTGTTTAGACATTGGAACGGACTTCCCGGGGAAGTGGTGGAGTCACCATCCCTAGAGGTGCGTATGAAAATACTGAACGTGGCACTTAGTGCCATGGCCTAGTGGACATGGTAGTGTATGTCAGGCTCAATGATTTCAGAGGTCTTTGCTAACCCAATCGAATCTGTGATTCTGTGAGGAACAAGGGCAAGCATAAGATAAATTCGTCAAGACCAGGCCTACCTAGAGGCGAGAGCCCTTACTGATAAAGGCGTGCTTGGGGAGCTGAGGGAGCTGCGATGGGCCGAGAGGGCTGCCAGCCAGCGAGACAGTGGCAGGGCCCGGGGCCGAGCGGGAGCGGCGGGGCCAGGCCGGGCCGAAGGTCACCCGAGTCACCTTGGGCGCCTCCGGGTCACGCCAGGCCTCACGCGCCGGCCCCGCCCCGCCCGTCCACCAATGAGCTACGCGGGTGCGCGTCACGTGAGGGCCGCCAAGATGGCGGTGGGGGCGGCCGCCCTCCCCTCCCCGCCGTGCCCTCGCAGCGGGGGCGGCAGGAAGTGACACCACTGCCGACCGCCCCCGGCCCGGCCCGGCCCTCCCGCCCTGCCGAGCCCCGCACGGCGAAACCGGCGTCGCTTCCCCGCGGCCGCCCACGTGTCCTTCCCGCCAGCCGCCGCCCCGCCTTTGTCCCGCTGCGGCCGCGGCCCCCGCCTGCCCGCCCAGCCCCGTGTCCCCGCCCGGCCCGGCGCCCGCGGGGGACGGTAACGGGCTCCGACCGCTCTCCCCACTCCGCTGACCTGGAGCAAGAGCTTGACCCGCTCGATGGGCGCCACCGCGGTCTTGCTGATGGCGGCGGCAACGCCGCCCGCGAGGAAGTCCTTGAGGAAGGAGATGGCCTGGTCCGCCATGTTCGCGCCGCGCGGAGCCGCCGGGACTCAGAGCCGCTCCAGCAGAAAGGGCGGGCGCCTCGCGCGCATGGGCTTAATGCCGGCCCGGGCCCGCCCCGCCCCGCGCGGTGCCATTGGCCACCCAGGCCCAGGGGCGGAGCTACAGCCCCGCCCCGCCCCAGCCCCATCTCCCGCCCCGCCCGGCGCCGCCGCCACACCGCCCAGTGTCGCAGCGCCGCGTCACCCCGCAAGGCGGGAGGAGTCCCCGTCCCCCGCCCCGGCCCGGCCCGGCGGGGCAGCGCCGGCGTGACCCCGCTGCTCACACCCCGCTGCTCACACCCCGCTGCCCACACGGTTTTCCTCACAACTGTCGCTCCCCACGTTCGCGTGGTCCCGCTGTCGGTAGTGCCCGCACCAGCCCGCGCAGCCCAGCGGGTCCCATCCGCTGTGTTGCCCCGCAGAAGGCCGGGGCAGAAGGCTCTGAAGGGGGATCTGAACGGGCAGGATCGATGAGCCGCGACCAACAGTGTGAGAGGTTCAATAAGACCGAGTACCGGGTCCTACACTTCGGTCACAACAACCCCGTACGGTGCTATGGATTTGGGAAAGAGTGGCTGGAACGCGGCCCAGCAGAGAAGGACCTGGGGGTGGTGGTCAGCAGTGGCTGAACACGAGCCAGCAGTGTGCTCAGGTGGCCAAGAACGCCAATAGCATCCTGGCCTGGATCAGGAATACTGTGGCCAGCAGGACTAGGCAATTGATTCCCCCCCCTCTACTCAGCAGTGATGTGGCCACATCGTGATTCCTGTGCTCACTTTTGAGCCCATCACTACCAGAAGGACATTGAGGTGCTGGTGCATGTCCAGAGAAGGGCAAGGGTAAAGGATCTGGAGCACAAGTCCTAGGAGCAGGGCTGAGGGAGCTGAGGTTGTTCAGGCTCAGGCTGACATTTTCACTAACCACCCAAAAAAAGGTTGTAGCCAGGTGGAGTTGATCTCTTCTCCCAGGCAACAACAGACAAGAGGACAGTCTTAAGCTTCACCAGGGGAGGTTTAGGTGAACATTAGGAAGCGTTTTTTCTCAGAAACAGTGATTAGACATTGGAATGCACTGCCCAGGTAGGTGGTGAAGTCACCATCCCTTGAAGTGTTCAAGGCACTGAGTACCATGGTCTGATTGACATGGTGGTGTTTGGTCATACTCAGTGATCTCAGAGATCTTTTCCAACCTAATTGATTCTGTGATTGTGTGGTTTAGTGAAGCTGAGTGTGAGGCGGTGGAGCACTGGGTTTGGGGCAGGGATCTATGAGCTCGGGCAGTTGTCAGATGACAACCAAGCAAACCAGGAGGCTCCTTTGATGGTGACTGCTGGAAGCCAGTGTAGGATAGAGGTATAACTTTCTGCATGGGGTCTCAGAGGACAGCAACGGCTGTCAGGTGAGAGGGAGCAGATCTGGGGCACCAGCGGGTTTTCCTTCATGCTCAGCACCCTCTGGGTAATGCTGAACAATTGGCATATCCTTGTTTCCAAGTTCTGTTCCCACCTCCTCCTTACCACTGCAGTGCCATCATGGGGCCTTTCTGTTCTGCACTCAAGGGATCCAAAACAATGAAATGCCCAAGGACTTAACCACAGTTTCCTAGAGGGATAACGGGAAAGTGTGGTTCCAGCTTCTTGCATCAGCACTCAAATCTAGATGCTGTGAAAAGCTCCTCTGCAGGTTGCCAAAGCAAGCACTCATCACAGGGCACCAGCTCCTACCAAGACAGTAGTAATTTTGCTCATTTTACTGTATGCTGAAAGTGATATATTGCACCAAATGGTCAAACATTTGTCTGAAATGAGACCTATTCTTTCTAAAAGTGTAGAAATTGTTCTAACTGGAGGCCATTAGGTAACCTACACCTTTTGTCACCTCTTTCACTTTTAATGGATGTTTCTTACCAAAGTAAATAAAGCCAAACCTTTTTTTTAAACAGGTTACTGGTGAACCACAAAGTTGCAATAGTTGAAGTGTCATAAACTACTGCTTACACATGTACTTTGCAGGATTTCAAAATGACAGCATCTCACTCAAAGGGCTTGTTCTGAGAACAGGATGTGCCAGGCTTAGCCTTTGTCTCTGCTGTAGTACAATGTACTGTGTATGGTATGTCACTATAATTTTTTTGAACAACAAAAGATCCAAAGTAAATAATGTGCTGTTCTATATTCCAAATCATAATAGACAGTCATATTTCAGAGTGAAGAGACTGCTGTGCTCCCACAGTTAGGCATATGGGTGTTACACGACCATATTTTGTACGTAATTTATGAAAGGCTGAGGTGGATATATTGAGGGAGGCACCCATAGCTTAGCATGGGATTTTTCCTTTTAAAAAAGCTCAAAACTGATGTTAATACTCTCTTAGCACAATACAGTCTCTGCAAGGCTGGGATATTTTTCCCCATAAAATTTTCTATTGATCAAAAAAGAACTACATACTCTGAGACTCTTGAGTATTACCAATAGTCAATAGCTGTCCTGTCCTGTTCACCTTGGGAGCATGTCTGCATTTAACTGGGGGAAATCCTTTTCTCTCTATAGCTGAGATTTTCCTTCTGTTCCTGCACCTTTTTTTTCCCTCTTTTCTTTATCTAATCTTATATTCTGCCATCCACTTTTACAAGAGCTCACAAATTAAGCAGGGCTAAAAAGGAGTAGGATGATGTTCTTGAATCAAATATGGTGCCCCCACATATCATCCCCAGTTACAATCAAGAAATTGGATTGTCACAAGTCTCCAGTTACAAGATGAGATTTGTGCTTTTATACAAGTGCCTGTTTTCAGAAACCTCACACTAGGCAGAGGCTCACAGGTCGAGCACAGAGGGTAATAGTGAATCTGGTAACATCAGTCTCGTGACCTGCCACTAGTGGAGTTCTGCAGGGCTCCATCTTGGGCCCTGTGCTCTTCAACATCTTCATAAATGACTTGGAAGCAGAACCGGAAAAGATACTAATCAAGTTTGCAAATGTAAAAAAATTCAGAGGAAAAGCTGACACTCCCAAAGGCAGGGAGGCCCTGCAGAGAGACCTTGACAAATTAGAGGACTGGACAATCACCAATCATGTGAAGTTCAACAAAGGGAAGTGCTGGATTCTGCATCTGGGATGGGACAATTCTGGATGTTTGTACAGACTGGGGAATGGGATGCTGGAAAGCAGTGCCATGGAAAGGGACCTGGGGGTCATGGTTGACAACAAGTTGACTGTGAGTCAGCAGTGCCCTGGCAGCCAGGAGGGCCAACCATGTCCTGGGAGGTATCAGGCATAGCATCCCACCCAGTTGAGGCGGGGGTTTGTCCCATTCTACTCTGCACTGGTGCGGCCTCACCTTGAATATTGTGTGCAGTTTTGGTCACCACAATCTAAAGACATTAAGCTCTTAGCGCCCAAAGGAGGACAACAAAGATGGTGAAGGGCCTTGAGGGGAAGCCATATGAGGAGCAGCTGAGGTCACTTGGTCTGTTCAGCCTGGAGAAGAGGAGACTGAGGGGAGATCTCATTGCAGTCTACAACTTCCTTGTGAGGGCAGGCACTGATCTCTTCTCTGTAGTGACCAGTGACAGGACCCAAGGGAGTGGCCCGAAGTTCTGTTAGGGGAGGTTTAGGTTGGATATTAGAAAAACGTTCTTTACCTGGGCGGGGCTGGGCACTGGAGTAGTCTCCTCAGGGAAGTGGTCACAGCACCAAGCCTGACAGAGTTCAAGAAGCATTTGGAGGATGCTCTTGGGCACATGATGTGACTCTTAGGGATGGTCTTGTGCAGGCCTAAGAGTTGGACTCGATGATCCTTGTAGGTCCCTTCCAACTCAGCATATTCTGTGATTCTGTGTGATTGCCTTGACTCTCTCAAAAAGCTTCTGCTCCAGTTCCTGTTTCCAATCTTGACTACATCATTGTAGTAGCAGTTTCCAGACTTCATTAAATTGTTTCTTTATTTACAGTAGAGGGTGTAATATAAAATAATATTAAAATGGATTGTTACGGAGAATTAAAATGATACCTGAATTAACCTCCTGAAACAGGGGCAAATCATTGTGCTGGTGTAAAAACTGTATTATTTTACCTTGCAGCAAGTATTGTGATTTCTCAGCAATGTGAACACTCCCATTGGGCTGATGACACCATTTGTGTGCTACAGGTGTTGTGCAGCCACAGTATCACTGCCAGAATCTTTTGGCATCATTTTACTGATGTCTAAAGTATACGAAATCAATCTCTCCCCCTTTTTAAAACTAACATCAGAAAGCTGACATAACATTTTTTCTTTACCATATGGATGGAAAGCTGAGAATGTATTTGCATAATTACAAAACATCAAACGTGACTAGAAGACATCCATTTTTTACTACTAAATCCATTTTTTCTAGGTCTTAACACAGAGAATGACATCTAACAAATTTCCTGTCATTCTGATTTTGACATCTGTGAATCCATGTTGTTCCAGCAAGGCTTGATATTCAGAGCCACTTCTCTCCTTTCCTTCTGTCTGCACAAGCATGTTCAATGACTGCAGCAGAGCTGTGCTCCTGTTCTTCTTCTCATCATCCAACACCATTTCAGCCAGCAAAATTGCACAGCCTAATTTAAAAACAAACACATGCAACAGTTCTAATCCATTATCAGGCAAGAAAATTTCTGCTACCCTAGGTAGGGGTACAAACTACAAGACACAGCTGATTTCCTTTATCATTGATGGATTTGCTCCGCTATTAAATGACTAATCCACTATTAAATGAATAATCCACTCCTTACAAACTCCAGGAAATTCCCCTTCACAGCATGGAGTGATCAAACACTTGCAAGTCAAGTCATGTCTCTGTTTTCAGGGGAAAATAGGATGACTTCTGTAGACTTGGCATGAAGGTTATGGAAAACAGTAAGACAGGAATCAAGTTGCTTCTCTTTGGGATATACTGCTCCTTCACATTCATACTGAAGTGGTGCCGAGCAGACAAAACAGGGGATGGTGAGCATTATACAGAGAAGTCAGTGTTTTTGTACAATGTATTGTATACATTATTTTTGTAGGAACTGAGTTCTTTGTGGTGGGACTGACCTAAGGATGTGAACAGAACTTAAATCATCTTATTTACACACAGTGTGTTCCTCCATCTTCAGACCTGTGAGGGGAAAGGAAAGCCAAGAGCAGGGTACTGACAAACCAAGCAATGCTTTATTTATTTGTCTTTTGGCCTTGCATCTTACATGGTGGTTTCTTCTGGCACAGTGGGGGTAGGAGGCCACCAACTCAGATCAAAATAGCAGCAGATTACAGTGTTTTTATTAAGTGCTGCATAACATTCATATTTTTCTGCCCTTTAAGACAATCTCCTCAGAGCCATTCCTACTAATGCACCTCAGAGATTTACCAACTGAGAAAGGTTTAAAACTTTACCCCTCATTCTTCATCTTGTGAAAATTTTCCTTAGTTACGCATATTGCTTAGGAAATATTTTCAGTGTTAGACCATTAAATTCACAGCTTCCACCACTCAGAAAAAGATAATCAGCTTTCTCCATAGCAACTGCAAAACCCATTTTGGATATTAATGAGAGAGATGATCTTTTAATTTTTCAGGTGACTGGGCCACATTACATGACTATAGAACAGCTGGGATTGAAACAGACCACAGGAGACCTCTAGTCCAATCCTCCACTCAGAGCAGGGCAGCTCTACAGACAGCTCAACTTGTTCAGGGCTTTATTCTCACATCTTGAAGCCTCTAAGGGCAGAGATTCCCCAACCTCTCCTGAGCCACTTGCTCAAGTGCTTAATCATCCTGAGTGCAAAGCTGCAGGGTGTTACCACAGACACCATGCCCAAGGGACTAATGCTTAGCGTTGTGTGGAGAGCTGTGCTTTAATCAGAGAGTACACCGAGGCTGTGTGGTAACCAAGAGCATTCTATTCAAATGTTACAGTCAGATGCATAGTACTTAGGGGTGCAGTTTTAAAGTCTGTGACAATTACAGGCATGCCAACTTTAAGATTGAAACTTTCTACCTCAAACAGCTTCTAGCAGCTTAAAGAATAGCATTATGAACTTTATGAATAACTATGAGATGAGAAACAGGTGACTTGCTAGAACAAGCATCATATCAACATGGAATAGAAACATTTTCAATTTATACAGTTGTTGAATATTTGGCCTTAAGTATCTGTACAGATGAGATCAGGCAAATTTCCATTCAAAACCACCTTCTGCTAATGAATTAAAAACCCTGGTGTAGTATGTCTGACATTTCTCTGATTTCCTGATTTCCCTGTAGTAGGCACATTTCATCTGCTGATTTGAATCACTGTGGCATTTTTCCTTTACTCATTGCTCAAAGAGCAAAGTAACTTTTGGCTACATCCAGGCAGATGTGGCTCTTGACCCTCCTCATCAACTCTTTTTCAGGTGTTGAGGTTAATGAGTCAGTATTGGCACAGCCTCTTTCACACTGGTTTATTGAGATTATTGCTGTACAAATGTGACAGGAAAGAAACTCACAACTAATAAAGAAGAAAGCTAGTTTGAAAGTGCAACTTTAATTTCCAGAGAGGCTTCCACTACAAAGTAGACTTTAGATAGAAAAAATAAATGTCAATGAAATATCAGGAAAAAATAAACATTAGTGACAAACTACTTGAGGAGATGGGATACAGCATATGCTTCTCCAAATAATGACTGAAACATGAAGTAATTTTTATTTTTAATTTTCCTAAGAGGTTTTATACATAAATCCTAAAACTCATCCCAAGTAATGAGACAGAAAGCATATACAGCCATTCAACCATATTCAGAAAACCCTAAAAATGATAGTAAGCAATAGAACAGCTCTCAGCTGCAGCTTCTATGGGTATGTATTGTGGCTGGAGGTCAGAGGCTAAGTTCCGTGGTGATGTTACCTTTGCTGCAGGAACATGTTTGCATTTTGTTCCGTTTTCACTTTTGCTTGCAGAAAAAGTGCTTAAAAAGGGTGTCCTTAGGCTGTTTTTAGTAAAGTCCCATAGAACAGTGAAAAAGAGGACTAACATCCCCAAATTCAGAGAGATAGTACAATATTTTTTTTCATTTCTGATAATAATGAGCAGTAACCACTGAATACACAGCAAAGGGAGAATTCTCTTTATTTTAAGGTCAAAAAAACCCTAAGGTATTAAAGTGGCTCAGTACAAGCTTGTAGTTTTAACTTGACACGCTATACAGATATGTCAAGTCTAAGTGTAATACAGTCCAAAAAACTCACCACAGAACTGGGCATTAAGGTATTTTCATATACAGGAGTTTTGGCCTGCCCCAGATACTTTTTAAAATGCACAGAACACACTCCTGCAGAAGCTGCAGTCCAACATTTTGTAATAATTCTGCATAAGATAAAGGGCCAAAATGATCCTAAACTGATAACGTGTTAGTTGATTATGCACAAGTGGGTGAAAATCCCTGTTTGCTTCTGGGCATGCTACAGTGAGAGACTCTTCTTGAAGCATAGAACAGCATCTAATAAGTTTCCTGTGATCTTAATTTGTACATCTGTGAATTTGTATTTCTCCAGTAGCAGTTTATATTCATAGCCACTTCTCTGCTTGCCTTCAGTCATACTGAGTGATTGTAGCACAGCTCTAGAAGGGTGCGTCTTCTGTTCATCAAGCACAGTTTCTGCCACTAGCAAGGCACTTCCTGCATTTCCAAAACAACCAAAAGTGGTTCAGTGTATTTTTAGCTTCAAGTTTTTACTGTTTTGTCCAGAGACAATTATAGAGGTCCCTCAGACCAATATTTTAATGGTCTCCAGTGGAAATCAGTGAAGAAATTACTTTCAGTAATCTTTCTGGAAGCAATAATTTAATTGTTATGAAAAAAGGGAGAGTTTAGAGCACTGTCTCTACTTCAATAAATTCATGTCACTCCCTGACTATGCTCTTAAACTCAGCCCGACTTTTATTTGAATAAAGCAACTACTATAAGTATTTGTCATACCCCAACCTTTGCATAGGAAGATTAAGACAGTCACCCACAATTTTCTTTCTTAATTTATAAACAGGATTATACCTTATGGCCTAGATCTTAATTCAAATGTTCTTCTCTGAAACAAACTTCAGGGCTACAGTTAAATTAAGGAATCAGATGATCTTAACAGTCAGGCTCTTCTGATTTCTATCTTCTCCTTTGATCTTTAATACCGTCTAAATATGAGTCAGCAGTGTACTCTGGCAGTCCAAAGGGCCAACTGTGTCCTGGGGTGCATTAAGCACATTATTGTCAATCACTACACAGGTGACAGTCTCACTCTACTCTGCGCTGGTGCAGCCTCACCTTGTGTACCGTTTGCAGCTTTGGGTGCTTCAGTGTAGGACGGACATCAAACTATTAGAGAATGTTCAGAGGAGAGGAACCAATAAGGTGAAAGGCCTTATGGGCAAAATTTATGAGGCACAGATGGTTCAGCCTGGAGAAGAAATGGCTGAAGGGAGACCTCATCACTATCTACAACTTACTCAAGGTGGGCAGTGAAGGGGGAGATGCTGATCTCCTCTCTCTGGTGTCCACCAATGGGACAGAAGGAAATGGAATGAAGCTGAATCAGGGGAAGTTCAGTTTGGACATTAGGAAAAGTTCTTCACCCAGACTATGATTGGGCACTGGAACAGACTGCTCAGGAAGTGGTGATGGCACCAAGCCTGATATTATCTGCTTTTAGTTAGTCCTCCAAGAAGCAGGGAATTAGACTTGATGATCCTTATGGGTCTTTTCTAACTTGAGATACACTATGATTCAAATGTAGGAGAAAATCAGAGAGGCTACATATTTCTCATGGTATGTGTGCATAAAGTAGTAGTGAACTCCATTAGGTTGACCATATTCTGGGCACTACTGAGATAGCAAAATGACATTAAAACAAATTATTGCTTCTTGATTAACTTAAAAGAACTTTTAGTTATAAGCACATTTAGTTATTTGATAATACAGGAGTTAGTAAGAGAGACTGTGCATGGCAGAGATTAGGGATATTATGCAATTGTATGTCAAGCCTGCAACTATAGTAGAAGCTTATTTATATGTAGTTTTACTTGCAGTTCTGTTTCCTTCTTTTTCTTAGTAGCTATTACCAAAATGCAAGCCTAGACATTCAAGGAAAGGCTACTATGACTGAACAGAAAAATATGCTTTTTTAATACAAACTTCTTGTGATTACTCATTAAAAGTACTTTAATATGCACATTTAATTCCACAAGATGCAAAAACCTTACCTGGTCTGCAAAGAGCTGATATCTTGCTTAACAGCACATGTATCTTTTCATCAGGCCAGTCATGAAGAACACGTGAAAGGATGTAGAGATCTGCTTCTGGAAGATTATCCTTGAAGAAGTCACCTGTTGCAAAGCAGAGTTAGTAGATTCCTACAGAAACCACAGAATACATTCTTACAAAATGAAATTAAAATACTGTGGAAAAAACTAGGAGCTTCAAAAGAGGTAAAGAAAGTAACAAGAATGAACAGGTACAGGTATGCTCTGATTTGCAGATAAGGAAAGTGTAGTTAAAGAGAAGATCAGATCACAGGTAAGAATTCTATAACATAAAAATAGAGCAAGGAAGGAGACAAAGTTCTTTGCAGCCACCACGTTGATCTTGCCTAGAAAGAAGTGCCTGAGAAAAGGACATGCAACCTCTGCTCCCAGAGCTAATAAAAAAATTACTAATTCATACTTATTTATCCACATTCTCCAGTCATAGCAGGTTTGGTTTTATCCTCACAGACTTGTCCCCTTTCAGAATGGGTGAGTCTACAGTGCCTCGTACTAAGGTACATGTTTGGGGTTGGAACAGAAGCAAAAGAGCCAGTTCTGTCCTTCAGGATAACACAAATCAGACAAAAGATCACGTGCTACATTTACCTGATACAAATGTCACTGGAGCTGTGTGTTGTTCTGAAGGCTGAAAGTGAGAGGTGTTTGCAATGACTTCTGGAAGGTCAAATACTGTGACCTTGAGATTTGGGTATATTTGTACTAATTCATGAGCCAGAGCTCCAGTGCAACCTGTTAAAAATTTTAAAAAGTCAAATCAACTATTTTCTCCCAGCATTTTCAGGCATTTTTAAGGACAAGGCTGTATATAAAAGAGACATCAAATCTGAATTAGAGGTAGACAGTCAGCTCCATAATTAACATGAACAATTGGACTTCCTGGTGGATAGAACAATTTTTTAAAGCTTAGGTAATGCAGACATGAGTCCTTACAGACACAGAATTGCTAATATGACTTTTGAAACCAATACCCCAGGGTTTTTTTGGGGAGCAAAAAAACCATAAATGAAAAGGCAAGAGCTTCTAATTTGTTGAACAGCACTAGAATTGTTTAGCATTTACAAAGCATCAGCATATGAAGTTTGACAAACACTCTCTGGTGTAGTAAAGGACAAAGATCACGAAGTCTTTGAGTATCTGCAAAAGTGGCAAAGTTGCACTAGTATTGTGTTAATTTCTCTCATATGCTCTGACATTTCCCTGACAGTGTCTCCTTAGCACTAAATAAAGTGTTCTTCCCTCAGTGGATCTTTCACTATGTAATAACACTCCCTCTGTGCAGCTCCAAGCACAGGGCAAAAAAGGATGCTGACAAGAGTGTATTCAGGTGTACCATTGGTCTTTAACGTTTTAGTGGACATCTTTGAAATTAATAAATAAAACAATAAAAAAACCAAACAAAAAAGAGTAAAAACCTTTTGTTCTAGCAGTGCAGTGTTTTGACACTCCAAGAGTGGTTTACTACTTTCATTACTTTTGAAAATCTTGGATATGCCAAACAGGGCAACACCACAGCTTAAAATGGCACTCCCAGCCCAATGCTCTATCACCTGAGCCACAAACTATCTTATTGTCTGTGTTGAACAGTGCCAGTATGCAACTGATGTAGATATACATTCACTTATTTAAAACTACTCAAATACTTCTGAGGTAACTGTGCTTTCAATTAGCTGCACTCAGTTCCTTCATTCTGACATTGCAATATCAGAAAAATAACACTAATTCATATTGCTGCAGTTCTAGTAAAAATATACATATATTTTAAGTAATAAAATATGGAACTGAAATCAAGCGTTTCCTTCTAACTTGTGTATGAGTTCAATTACAAACAATACCTCCTAAATCACAAGCAGATTTAAACTGTGAAAGATCAAATGCTGTAGCCACATCTCTTGCCGTCAGGTGAGCAATGCTGTGCATGGCAGCCATAAAACGTTGCTTTCCCTCCTGGCTGTGATAATAGTCCTAAAAAGGAAAATAACCCATAGTAATTGAAGGTTTATTTTTATTCCTTAACTAAAACTATGTACAACCAAGGCAGCAGATACACGCCATGAATATTAGAGTTCTAAAAATAAAAGGTGAGTTAAAAGTGACACTGACTAGTTGCTCATCCAAGTCCTTTGCTGTTTTATTGTACTGAAAAGAAGATTTTTGCATCCCCTCAAGAATTCTAATCATAGACATCTTTTGCAGTGTCTCTCACATGATATACACTTGTCTGAACCTGGTCTTGGTGAACACCCAAAGGCTGTTAAATTCAATAATTCTGCCCATGGGAAAAAGCGGTAATCTGTATAGTGTGTTTCATATACATTTACTAACACATTTGTTTCACAGCAAGATGTCTCCAGACTTAAAATTGTTTGAAAGGGCAGATTTAGGAGACCAAAAGAAAACCTCAAGTGTTCCTCCTTAATATATTCAAAAATGGCTTTAATTTAATTCTGACATTTATTCTGCTATGACAGCAAAGTACCCAGTTAATTTGGCTATAACATAAATCAGAAACCTTAAAGATCATACTGCTTTTGGGGCGGGGGGTTTTGGTCTTTGGGGGTTTTTGTTTGTTTGGGGTTTTATTGGGGGGGGAGGTTGGGGTATTTTTTATTTGTTCGGGTTTTTTTGGTTTTTTTGTTTGTTTGTTGGGGGGATGTTTCTCTTTACTTTTGTTTGATTGGTTTTGTGGTTTTGGTTTTTTTTAATTAGGGAAGCAAGCATTCAGTACCAAACCTCATGCCTTTACCTTTTACATGGTACATATGCATGAATCCTTTATGTCTCACTTTCACACACATTTCACCAGTTATGGCTGGTTTTGTGGCTACAATGGAATGCAAGTATCACCAGGCTGTGGTGGCTGCAGTGCTGTAGGCAACCCATGTATTTCTGCTCAGACATAATATTCTGTACTCAGGACTGGACACAAGCATCACTCAGGCAAAGTCAGGCTGATAATCCAGGTGTTTAACAAAGGATAAGACCCAGTTCACGTGCATTAAGTCACTTAACTTGTATGTAAATTTAGGCATCTACTGCAACAGTTATCCTAAAGCAAAGTATCTTAACTCCCTTTAAAGACCTTGTGAATGATTCCTAAAGGAGTTTCTGTCCTCTAGTAATCCAAGTACTGACATTAGCTTAACAAGACCTTCTTAAGTCTCCAAAAGCTCTTATTTCCTTTCACTGACGGTACATGAGGGATGTAGACATCTGCTTTAAGAGACTGACTTTATCACCATCTAGAAGTCAAATATAAATTAAGAACCTCAGGATATAGCCTGAAGTACACAATTTAAGCCAGCACTGCTGTCGGAGATCAAGTCCTGACATTCTCCTGCTCACACAACTAACTCCTTAAACAGGCACAAATATTTACACCTCTCCACCTGCTTCACCAGATGGGTAACTAATAAGTTAGGCTATTTATAACCCTAAATGATTCTGCAGTCTGAATACATCCACCTGGGCTAGTATTGGAAAAGGACTACACAGAGATGGAAACGGTGTAAAGGATTACAATTTTATCAGCAACATACAGCAGCTTGAAGCATACACAAACTCACAAACCTTCATAAAGGAGATTGGATCCCTCCTCCACTGCACAGGCAGAAAACAGCTTTGACTGCACAGTCAGAACAGCCTGAATGGGATCCACATCAGTGTCAATTGACTGGCATCCAATATGGAAGCAGTGCATGTGTGGTAAGGTAATAACTGATGTTATAAAAAGGACACAATGTAAATTAAACAGGCTTAGAGGTTGTTCTGGGAGTGTGTCAGTGGGATGGGCAACGCTTCTGACAGAATTTTTGTCAGCACTCACATTTCCCAATATATTCTGTAACTGCTCTACCACTTCATAGCCCAAAGTTGAAGGTAACAGAAGGCAGGGACTGGTGAGTTGCATTGTGTTTCAGCCATTTCTGAGACTGACAAACTTCCTTGGACAGCTCAGTCTCCATTTGCCCCTAGATCAGTTCTGGGCTCCTTACAGCTGGCTTTAATACTAGAAAGAGGTTTTATTACCTTAAATAAATCCTCTGCTTTCTTTCCAAAGGCTCGATGGTTCTGCCTGCTGCCTTCTTTGACAGCAGACTCCAGGTTTGTGAAGAGAGGCCAAAGGTGATCATTAGAGTGGATAATGTAGCCATGAAGTGAGTATTCACCGTCTGAGGTCAGGAACTTATTTGCTGAGTCTGTATTACTGTAACCTTATGGGAAGAAAACAACTGTAACTAGATTTGTTGCAGTACTTTACAACTGTCATTTAAAATCTGAAGGCATATCTTCCTGCACAGCTGTTAAATAGCTAGCAAATAGATATTATGATTTATTAATAGAAATTTTGCATGAAAAGTAAGAATCCCAAAACTCTTGTCATTCTTAAAGGAGCAAGTACTTAGTTCTGAAAAAGAATTTAGATACTGGAAAATATAGATACACACTAATTTGTTATTTTTATTTTAAATCAAAGTACATCAGTTAGATACCTAATAAATTCAAGGGAGAGTATTAAAAGTTCCTCATTCCTGATTTGTTTAGATTACGGCTTCTTCCCTAAATTCATGCTTTCTCCACTATGTTTTGCTTTTAGGGCTTTTTCATTTATCTTGACCTTGCAGACTTAAACAGACTCCTTTATTTCCTTCTCTTGGCACTTGACCATTTCAAAACTTACTATAATAAATGGTAGATATGGAAACTTAAAAATACATAGTGTGGACTGAAAAAGTTAATCCTGATACTGGCTCCCTCACCTACATACACCTTCAAGGACTGTTCCAGTTAGGGGCAGTTAAATTTAAGTTGCTGTACATAAAAGGACACATTCCAGAGCTCTCCTCATTAAGATTCTGATTCTCTGACTGCACTGCTGCAGCAGGAAATGGAATTTGACCACTGTTTTAGATAGAAACACAGAATCACTTTGGCAGAAAAGACTTAAGATTATCAAGTTCAGCCTTTAACCCAGCACTGTCAAGTCCACCACTAAACTATGTCCCCAAATGCCACATCTACGTGCCTTTTCAATACCTCCAGGGATGGTGACTCAATCACTTCCCCAGGCAGCCTGTTCCAATGCTTGACCACTCTTTCAGTGAAGAGATTTTTCTTAATATTCAAGCTAATCCTCCTCTGGCACAATTTGAGACCATTTCCTCTTACCCTGTTGCTTGTTACTTGTGAGAAAAGACCAACTCCCACCTTGCTACAACCTTCTTCAGGGTGTTGTAGAGAGCAACAGCATCTCTTCTAACCCTCCTTTTCTCCAGACTGAACAACCCCAGCTCCTTCAGCTGGTCCTCAAAAGCTTTGTGCTCCAGACCCTTCAACAGCTCTGATGCCTCCAGGCACCTGAATGTCTTTCCTGTCATGAGGGACCTAAAACTGAACATGGGATTCAAGGCACAGCATTACCAGTGCTCAGTACAAGGGGCAGATCCCCGCCCCGGTCCTGCTGGCCATACCATTGCTAATACAAGCCAGGATGCCACTGCTCTTCTTGGCCACCTGGGCACACTGCTGACTCATGTCTATCTGCTGTCGTACAGCACCCCCAGGTCCCCCCCTTTTCCACCAGGCAGCTTTCCAGCTGCTCTTCCCCCAGCCTGTAGTACTGCACTTGTTGTAACTCAAGTGCAGATAATACATCTGAGCTATTACACTGCTCCCTGGGACTGTCCATGTAGTCTTTTCTTAGAAATTTGGTCAGTACTATGTCCAGAGAGCAAAGAGAATTTAACAGTTCCACAAAACTAGACCCGAGCGTGTTCATTACATAAAGCTTGCCCTGACATGAAACAATTCCAACTACTAATAATGAAAGCAAAGGAGCAACATTCATTCCCCTTTCCCCCAAATCTAAGTTACCCACAATATCGTTAGACCCTGCAGCCTTCAAAGCATCTGTTGTGGTCCTGCCTGTCTTTCAGTACACTATATGCAGTTGCAGGGAAGATAAATTCATCACCTTGTGGTGTTTTCTCCAGTAGTCCAAGTGCAGCACATGCATCAAGGAGTCTTTCCATTCCACACACAGAGGTTCCAATTTCATTTGCAATATCCACAGCCTTCACGGGACCTTTGCATTTCAGATGATCAAACATCTTCAGCTTAGAGGCTACGAAGAGAGCCTACATACAGTAAAAAATAGTCATATAGTGCGCTGTGTTTACAAAACTGCAATGAAGAAACAAAATACCTTCTACCTAGAATTATTCTATGCAATTACTGATCTTAAAGTGCAACTCAGTTTAACAAAAGTCCTAAAAAGTGCTTCTTCCCCTCTCAGAAGGTTTCAGTATCTTAGCAGCAGTGTTTGGGAGAGAAGGGAACTCAAAATATTCTGGGATGCAGCCTACAGATTTTGTGTAAAGACCACATCTTTATTCAGATATCTAGCATATCCCCATCCATAAGACAGTTCCATAAGGTCAAACATTCTTAAGCATATGAACCAATACCAGATGATCAAATTCAATTTGATTTACCCAAAACATAAAGAACTAAACTCTCCATTAAAACAGTGCAACATTCGGTTGCTATTATATGGGTCTTTGTTTTATTAAAATAAAAAAAAAACCAACTTCACAGTCCAGCTGCACTAACTACATTCACAACTTAATAGGACATGTACACATGGAATGGGGATGACAGAACAGCCAGTGCCTGATGGTGAAGAAAAGCCCATGGGCAACAGCAGTCTAATTTGAATATCTTTGCTGAACTTGTAAAGATATGCTAACCAAACCAGAGGTAATATATACCTCTCCATTTGAAATTAATTTGCAATTCTGCAGTTTCAGTGTTCTGAAGTAGTTAGAACACCTAAACTAAGGAAGTTATGTAGTGCTCAAGTGTGAAGGCACACAGCAATTGCAAGCAACTATAACGTACTTAAAAATAAGGGTAATCAAGGAAATGGATTGACATACTGCTTAATAAAAATCAAGTGGAGAAAAAGATTAACTTTGAGAGGAAGGTCTGCTACTGTGTGTCAGTGTATTTTTTTCATCTTCACCCTCTTTTTACAGTTTTATCTGTTATTACAACACGAACATATAGCTAGGTTTTATTATAATCCAGGCTTTCACAATACTGAGCCAACTGCATCTACTTTACGACCATATGGCTTCCAACACCTGCCCAATCTTTGGACTCATATCACCTGAAAACAATTAGAACAGGAAGAGGAAGGTGAGAAGATAGGGTCAAAAACTTGGCTGATTCTAATCACCCTTCTCTTCTGTAATTCTCAGTTCAAAGAGGGTACAAAAACAAAAAAAAAAGAAGAAAAAACCCAAAGGTCTGAGTACAGACAAGACTATGCAAATTCAGAACAGAGTAAATTTGAGAAAGTATGATGTAACCCTCCTGGTTTTCAACAGCACCTGCTCAGAGTAAAATAGGCAGCACCATCTTCACTTTCAGAAGATTTCACTCTCCTTTATTAAGTCCTTAAAGCAAACTCAAGAATCAAAATGAAAAAGAACTTGAAAGCTTTTATGAAACTAAATGCTCCAGTGTGCTTATACCTGTCCCACAAGTGGAGAGGTGATGAGTTTTGTCAGATCACGGGAAGCATTCATTGCAGCTGGTAATTAATTTTACAAAGATCCATCACCTGGGAAAAAAAGTTTCCCACTAGTTCAACATGAAACTCAGCACTTCATAATATGATTTTACTGGAGTACTGGGCCAGGAAAGCTTCTGCTTCTATTTCTAACCTCCACCACCTTTCACTGCACAAAACTGAATTTGGCATCACATCAGTGTAAATAATGTACGTGATGTGCAACAAAAAACTGATGACTCTCCGTACTTGCTTTTACTTCAATTGCAGAAATGCTAAGCATCATCTCACCTGTTCAAATACATCAAAACTCACTTCCTACAGATATTCAAGAAGTTCCCAAATACAGCAATCTCAAAACCATTTTATTACAAACCTCCCAGAACTGCCTCGCATGCCTGCAAGCAGCGCTCCCACAGATCCACACCACATGACCACACTAAGGCTTTCCTTCAGAGCTGAGCACAACTTTCTGCTGTTTCAGCAAAACTATTGTTCACTGTCTAGTGTGTTTCCCTCCATTACCCCTCAAATTCATTGTATTTTTAGTTCCAAGTTCGCATTTCACTGCCACTACAGCACTTTTTTCACCTCTTTCTAAAACACAAATGACGTGATGGAGACCAGGGATCTATTAGAATGTTCACTGTTCTCTTCTCCTTCCCCTTCTTTACTGCTGTCTTTACAACACTGGAACTGTGAGTGGGAAATCTGGAAGCACTTCAAGTTTCCAGCTACAGATTTCTCATCACACTTGGCTGCTACACAGAGCACATGACCTTGTTTGTGAGCTGTTATGAGTGTGCCATCATCAGATACAGCAGGGATAATATCAGTTAAACACATCTGGAACACGGAACAGGTTGTTAAAAATTATATTTTCAAGAGGCAATAAAAAAATTAAGGTATTCCACAGAATTCTAATGCTAAGCATTAAAAGTTAGAAAGGAAATATAATATATACAATTCTGGTCACAGTTTTAAGTCAGGTAAGTTAACCATATTAAATGCTTTCTTTGCAGAGTGTATAAATTCCCCCATGGTTGTGCTCTTCTGATCAGTAAAAAAAAGCTAAAAAAAAATCAAACTTCTTTTCCCTCTCAAGAGACAAAATTATCAAATGGGTAATTGAAATTTCATAGAACAGACAGAACAGATAAAAGCAAATATAAAAAACCTAACCCAACAATGTTTGCACTGTATCAGAAGTTTCCACTAGCAGACTCTAGAACTGCAGGGGTCCTTTTTTTACTGATTATTAATACACTCAAGTATTTCACATTACATGGTACATATTGAAGTTCAATGAAACAATCGTATCAGACAGCAATGTAATGAGTAGTTTTACTTTTTTCCCCTTACCTTTGAAGCTCTAAAACCATCTATCAGCTCTAGAATTTTAGATGGAAGTTTTGGCACACTTTGTGACACTCCATTCTGATTTTCCAAAGGTACTGTAAAACCAGTTCTGACACCAGATCTGTTTTCAGAAGTGTAAACAGGTTCTGAGGAATGCATCCCACTGCTGTCCAACTTAGCAGCACCTTTGTGCTCTATGAAATGTGAAGATTCACTTTCTCCATCACTTAGGTTCTCAAAAGTATCCACAGAAGGGATAGAGTCATACTTTTTATGTTGTATGTTATGCTTAGAGGGTGGATAGTACAGTTCTGCCAGCTTTTTGCAGAAGTGATTTAGAGGAAATCCCACAACATTCAAAAAGTCTCCGTGGACATACTCAACTAACATTCCACCAAGGGCCTGGATACCATATCCACCTGCCTTGTCCCTGGGGAAGAAAAAACAGGAAAAAAACCAAACTTGAATCAATTAAGGTTAAGAGCAATGGTAACACAAAACACCAATAATCCATCAGTACTGCAGAGGCTGGAATAAACATCAGTGTGCTCAAGTTAGAGCCAGATTAAATCTTCTACTAGGCTCAACACTTTCAATTTATAAATCACAAGACAAAGGCTAAGGGTGAGTAGGCAAAGGTCTTCAGGCTTCAGACGGCCCAAGCACCACAGTCACCCAAGCAGAAGTACATCAGCTGACTGCAGTTAGATTGTATTGCCACAGGTTATCCAGCATTCACTAAGACTCAGCTACCGAAAAGGTAACACCAAGAGTCACTGAGACCAGCACTGCCACTGGGTCACTCGGATACATACTGATTCTCACACTATTCCACAAGTGGCTGAAAAGCCTTTAGAAATACATTTCCTCCCAAAGAGGCTCACAGTCAAGATGGAATCTTCGAACTAAAATGATTGTAGAGTGCATTTTGTGGATCTAAATCATAGGAATACCTAAAATGAGGATCAGGAAGGCAGGACTTTCTTGTGAAGGAGAAACCTAGTCAAACACCAAATCTACTACATTCCATTCAGCCTATCCAACTCCTGTGCAAACATCTGAGATACGAATAGAGTTGTGGTTCACTATGCTCTCAGATGTCATGGTAATACTTGTAATTTGGCACAGGAATGTACATGCACAGACAGTAATATTGGAAATATAATTTGTCTGTAGGTGTAATTATGCAAGTTCCACTATGTGGAATGAACTGCATACAAGCAGATAAGCTACAATAGACCCAACAATTTTACTGTTCACATATAAGGAAGAAGGCAGTTAGAAGTATTTTTTCCTACATAACAGCAGAATCTGAAAGCCTGCATCAGCAAGCTTTGAAACCAAAGGTCAGTCCTGGATCTATTAACTTAAGGTAGTACAGAATTACACAAACTGTTTGTGAAAGGAGGTTACTGCACAAAGAATAATTGCAGATTTTTCATCAGAAACAGCTCTTAACACTTCTAGAACTTATTTCCAGTTCCCTCTTTAATAGTCTTCCAAAAGAAACAGTGGAATTGCCATGTCAGCAAATGGGATTTTTGAATTGCTATTAACTGGCAAACAGGGCTTTTCCTTTTATCTTGGATTTGACATTCTACATTTTATTAGTTCACAGTTAAGTCTGAAACTGTAGAGTTCCAGGCTCTGTAATCAACTTTTCTAGAGTGCAGTAGGATCCTTTGGTTTCACTGCCATCAATGGAAAAGCTACCAAAAGCCTCACAGGATCCTCAGATTGGAAGTTGTGAGGAGAGACAAAGTTCTTCACAAGGGAAAGATTAGAAACTGAAAAGCTGGGTTGAAAAGGCTGGCAGAAACTATGTCTACTCATTACACAAGCCCAAAATAGGATTACTATGGTCTAGCCTTCTTCCTACAGAAAGTCAGCAAAAAAAAGAGACCCACCAAGAGGCAAAAAATTCTTGGTTAGAAAAAGGAACAGGAATAAAAGAAAAAAGGGAAACGTCATCTTTCTGCAGCCAAAATTTCTAAGGGTTTTTACAGCCTCATCACAGACTATCTTTGGGACAGTGCTCTTCCCTTATCCCTTATTCATACTTTAAGTCAGCTATATATTTCTAGTATTAGTCTTTGTGTCACCAGTGACTGATTTAAAATACTATGTCAATTTTGTTCTTGCTATAAAAAGAACTGAATCTAGTCCTCAACAGCATGAGTAAATTTTCTTTTAATTTTTCATGTGATCATTAAGAAATTGTATGATTCCATAAAATTAAGTTGCCATTAAAAATAAACAAACTCCCCAAAAATAAAGAAATGGTCCCTTGCACTGCAATACAGTGTTCAGACAAAACCATATGCACATAAATGTGTAACATGTATGGGTGGCCAAGAAGGAGGGGACAAAAAATAACCAACAAAAAGACCCACTATGACTTCTCCTTACTGATTTGGAAGATTTATAGGACACTAAATTTAGAAGTTCCTTTGCAAAGTCAGAACAAATGCTTTCTATCCTCTTGATTTTATAAACTAAGATCAACTATCTTGTGCTTCAGAGAGTAATGAAATAGATTCTCTGTACCTTTGATCCCTCAGAAATCCTTGCTGTCACACTCCCTGTTAAGCAGAATGAACAGAATGACCTGGAGATTCTCATGAGCCATTTTATTGCAGCAAACCACTGCTAAAGCTTATTTTTCTTTCAGAGGAAATATTCAGAATACTCAAAAATAATTTTCAACCTGACATTCTTCCTAAAAAACCATGGTCATTTCTCTTTCAAACTACTACCTTATGATGCACAGCATGCTAAAGATCACCTTTCAAAAACCCAGGAATTTCTGTTACAAGCTGCTTGCCAAAACATTTTTCTTTGCATAATCCAATTTAGCATCAGTCTATTCAGTGAGCTGAAAACCTTACATGTTCAGAAAGTATGCCTCATTTACAAATAAGCACTGAAATAAATCCAAAGTCTATACTGGTTTCCCTTTCCCCAGTAAAACGTGACTGTATTGTTTTATAGCACAAATGAGTTTGGAAAACTCATTTATATTCTTACATGGTCAAAACTGAAGTTAGAGACTGAAGTTCACCTCAGATCACCTGATATGCAGTCCATAGTGCTAACTATGCCTTCACTTGGCTTTCACTAACACAAAAGGAAGGAAATTCCCTAAAGTCACAAACATTCCCTTGTTGTCTCCAAATAAATATTTTTTTTGTTTTGGTATGTTTTGTTTTGGTTTTTTGTGTGTGTGGTTTTGGGGGTTTTTTGTTTTTTTTTAGGCAATCTAGTTAACTTCATCTTAGAAGTAGTAGGCATTCTGTTCTCATCCTGTTTCTTCTGTGGAATCACTGTTGTCTAGTATTTTGCCTTTGTACATGTTGTCTGCATAGATAAGTAAATCCGTAGTACATTACAAGGGTAGTAGCAACATAAGCTAAAGGACAATTATGGCTCAGGAACATGCATAAGCAGTATTTTCATTTAGCAAAAGAATAAGTGAAAATTACATTGGTGTTTCTTACATAAGAGCAGGTGATTTTGATAGACTCAATACACCAAGTTCTAGCTTCTTTCAGTAAAGTCCCATGATACCCTAATTATTCAATAGTCACTCTTTTCACCTGTTTATAATGAGAACTATCTGTTGTCTCAGGTATTGAAGATCCCTGAATGTCTCTGCTAATAGAGAGCTAATTGTATATTGCACGAGTGAGTGCTCTAATCCAGAGTATGTCAAATCTTCACTTTTCATATTCATAAGGGTTCTAAAATGGTAGCTTCTTTTCCCTGGAGAAGTGACAACTAAGAGAAGAACAAGAGAGTACTCACCTTGCATCATTCCTTTATCATACGCATGCAGCAGTACTTCACAGGACAAAACATTTTATTATGCCAGTGGCTTAATAACATATCCTAAGGCCTATTCTGAAGTGCCATGTGATAGCATCAGGGTCTTACTTACATTGGCTCTCCGCTATGAATGTACTCCCATAAGAGCTCTTCAGACAGTTCAGAAAACTTAACTTTGGTCTCTTCATAGAAATCAGTAATTTCCATCTCTAGCTGATTGTCTACAGAAAAGACAAGAAAGAGGAATTGTAATTTAGAGAGCATAACATCTAAGTTTTATTTGGCAATCATTTGACAATTTTGCTTTGGAAAAATTAAAGATACTATGCTGATGTTATGAAATGACTAGTAACATTCTTTAGGGACAGTGGACTCACTTAAGTTTCCCAAGACAATAAAAGCTTGCATTTTCATGCTCTGTAGTCCTGTCCTGAGACTAATAGATTGCTCTCCCTGTGTGGGATGTGTTCTTAAATTAACAATGCTTATACAGAGCTACTTATGGACTGATGGCCCACACGTCTGGCACAGAGTACCAAGAACGCTATGACTGCCCTTCCAACTTTATGATTGTCATCAAAGAACTCGTAACAACACATCTTAGTTCAATATACAGGTGTCATAAAAGTGGGAATGTGCAGCTGCACCTGAACTGCAGACTCAGGCATCCAGCAATCCCATCAACAATCACCTTTGTCATTTTCCTATCATCTCTCAAGAAGTGATAAAATTATTTCAGACTTCTGTATCTAGAACTGGTTGAGGGAAGGTGCAATAATGTACTGCACATGTGGGTATGGACCCTACTACACATGGTACAGTGTGAACCCAGTATCATTTGAAGCAAAGGCTTTTTCAAAATATGTTCATAAGGAAACAGCCTTGCACAAATGGGTGTGCATGTTACAGATTATTAGTTCTCTCTGCTCTTTTCTATAAACACCAAAGTCAGCATCTCCTGTTACTACTGTCTTGACAGGAGTGGAAGTTCTTCAGGAGGAGTACAAAAGATCCACAGAACAGACCAAGGGAAGAATACTAACCAACTTCTAATGGTCTTAGTGTGTGTGTGGGGGGAAAATGAGCTCGATGAACTAAGAAAATTGTTGCATATGAAGACGTATTACTACATCTTTCAGTATTGATAAGAAACCCCAATAAGCTCAAGATGAAAATTTCATCTGTTATATATATGTAGTACTACTTAAAAGAATTTTAACTATTAACTAAAACTGTATTCTAGAAAATTCTTGCATTGAGTACATCACTTAAAGAATATGCAGATTTGCGGAGTTTTTATTCACCTGAATATGATGTGGCTTAAATTCGCACATTTCAAATGAGATGTGCTGTTAAAGCATCAGTACTATAGTTGTGTGCACTTTAACTTTCTTCCTACAGTAAACTATTAAAGGCATTATTATTGTTGCTGGATTGCTTCAGGAACCCCTTCATAACGTGTTTTCTTTCTTTTGCAGCAGCTCTCTTTCTCCTGTACTAGCATACTAGCAAGGGTACTGGATCACTGACTATTTTTTTCTTTCAAGAGTTAAGAGCCATCACTCAAGAAAAATTAAAAACTGTAAATAATTTAACTATGTCCAGTGAAATGTTAGAGAAATGGTTCCTGCAAAAGACCTACTAAAAGAATATTGGCATCATTATCAGACAATGCCTCCCAAACATCCCTCAAGTTATATTGATACAGTTCCCATAAACACCACTTGCTTACTCTACAAATTATCTGATAAAAAACATTGATATACTGCTCCCTACAGTTCCTTAACAGTCTGAGGCCATTACTTTACTCATGTCCTTAAGATGGCTCTGAAGTTTCCCTTATTTATTACAAAATGAAGTAACTACAGTACAGCAACGACTTGTATTCATCAGCCAGTGCAAACAGAACAGAGGAATCAACTTAATATGGATCATATTCTCAGTCACACACTTTATAGTGCCTTAGTTGAATTTCATTTAGTATATTCCCACAATTCATACAGGTCTTTCAATTCCTTTTGTAGGTTTCAGAGTAAAGTCATTTTCCTTCCTGTGTGAAAACTCAACACAGCAAGAAGATTGCCTTTTGTAGGGAGGTTTTAATTTATATTTTGATAAGTTAATTCTTGAGTAGAAAACCATTTCAGACTGTATAAAGAAGCATTTCTACCTTTTTTTTCACTTGTACAAGTCATTATAAGAATAACTTCTAATGCAAATACTGAGTTTTAATAAAATTATACACATACCTTTACTGTGGCAATGTATAATAGCCACTCCTGTGAAGACACTGTGCTCTTTACCATTCAACCTGTCAGGATAAAAATGTGCATTAAGCAACAGTCTTACAAAATATTCTATATTTTGCTAAACCTGAGAAACAGACCATTCTATTAATATATCACTGAGTGGGTCATGCATTCTAAACAAGTACATTTTATTTAATTTCAAAATAGGTGAAAAGACATGGGCAAACCAAAAAAAAAAAAACCCCACCAAACCAAAAAAAAAAACCCCACCAAACCAAAAAAAAAAAAACCCCACCAAACAAAAAAAAAAAAAACCCCACCAAACCAAAAAAAAAAAACCCCACCAAACCAAAAAAAAAAAACCCCACCAAACCAAAAAAAAAAAAACCCCACCAAACCAAAAAAAAAAAAACCCACCAAACCAAAAAAAAAAAACCCCACCAAACCAAAAAAAAAAAAACCCCACCAAACCAAAAAAAAAAAAACCCCACCAAACCAAAAAAAAAAAAACCCAACCAAACAAAAAACCCCCCACTATTGAAAGGTTCAGTCATTTCAAGTTTCCAAAATATCACTTGCACTGTACTGGAAAAGTAGCCCATGGTATCAGTTTATTCACTGTACATTCGGAAAAGTGACTATTTCAAAAGCATTAGAAAAGGCCAATGGGCAGGCGTAAACACTGCTATTACAGCCATCTTCACTGAAAGCTGGCAGTAAATAGCTAAATGATGCAACTTAGACTAAGCAAGTGACAGGGAACTAGAGCATATGTTCTCATTTCATCCAGACTGGCCACCAGAGATCCCATGGCAAGCCAGAGAGCAGAGGAAGAGAACCCAAATTCCCTTACTCCTCACTCTCTCACAGTGGCTCTGGAGTGCCACGCTGTGGCCAATTAGTATTGAGGACTTCATTAGTCTGCTGTGTCAGCAGCAGAAGTATAATAAATAGCAAGAGAATGTGAATCTTTGAAGAGACTAATTAAGTAATGATCTCAATGATTAGCCAGGATATTTTTGGATGTAATCAAAAGCATATCACTCTTTCTGTCTCCCACAAGATTCCAAACTGAACTGTAAGATGAAAGTGTGAGAAGTTTCATCTGAAATCTTGGATATATGCAAAGATTTATCATCTTTTGTCTGCACTTTTTCAAGAGTCCTAAAAAGCTAAATATTAAGTACATTTTATATCCATGATTAAGAGATTGTCCTACTAAACTCACAAAAGACAAAACAAAATATTTGCATGTGTTAGAAGTAGACTAGGCTCTGGGGGAAAAAAAAATTTGAACTACCTAGACTTAGCATAATTTCAAGCAAAAAGTTGTGAAAAATCTCTTGCCAGACAAGACTCTCTTGTGAATCTCCTACTAGTAACACCGCCTCCTAGCACTGCTTTGCCTTAAAAATCTAGTTCTACCTTTGTAACATGCCACAAAGGATCAGACACTCAACAATGAAAAAAATATTAAAAAATCTATACAGACTTACAGATCAAAACTCCAAAAACCACCAAGCCACTTGTATTCACTCTTTAGAGGATGTCTGACTTACAATGTAAACTGATGAAACAAGCAATGCACCTTTTCTTGCTCTACTGCCCAATAAAACTAAAGCATGATCTCAGGATTCCTTACATCCTCACCTTCTTCAGAAAGGAGGTGACTAGAGTTATTTAGTTAGTCTTTCTTAAAAAAAAAAGTGCTATAATTAAGCTTGTAGGGAAAAGTATGTTATAAGAAAAAAGCAGAAAAAGACCACCAGCCCACCAACTACAGAGAATACAGATGGAAATAGATTTTTCCTTCTCAGTTAAACTACAGAATTTAAAGCAATGGTCCATAAACTCATCATCATGTACTTTCTTGTATATGCAATACTACTTGCAGCCTTCCAGTACCTGAAGGGAGCCTACAAGAAAGATGGAGAGGGACTTACAAAAGCATGTAGTGGCAGGACAAGAGGGAGTAGAATCAAAGTAAAATAGAGTAGGTTTAGATTGGATGTTAAGAGGAAATTCTTTGCTACGAAGGTGATGAGGAACTGGAACAGGCTTCCCAGAGAAGTTGTGAATGCCCTGTCCCTGGAAATCGATGGAGCTCTGAGCAACCTGGTCTAGTGAGAAGTGTCCCTGCCTACGGCAGAGGGCTTAGAACTAGGTGATCTTTAAGGTCCCTTTCAACCCAAGGGATTCTATGATTATTCCATTAAATGTCAAGACCCAAACCACTTCTGTGATGGCCCTGTCCTCCCTCCCACCATTATTGCTCTCCCTACCTCTCCATCCTGTACCAGCTGAAGCACATTGTGTAAGTGATTCTGAAAATGAAACCACATGAAAACAAACAGTTCATTATGTCCCTGATCAGCTTCCTAAAGTGAAAGGGAAGAGCAAGCAGCTGTGGGTAACATAAAATAAGTCTAACTTTTTCTGTGGCAGAACAGCTTTACACTATTTAAGATTTACTGAAATATTTGTGTTGCTGGAGTTCCTCATATACATCAAGGAATCTGTACAGCTCCTCTGAAAAGAGTTTAATATATACATTTGGAATCTCACATAGAACTACAGACCTTGATAGCATCCTATAAGCATCTTGCTTATCGACTGGTTTCTCCAGGATCTGCTCATCCACAGACTAAAACAGAAAGACAGAGTGAGTGTGCTGCTTTTTCTTACTTCTCAGAAACTAAGGCCAAAAATATTTAAATCATGATTTCAGTCAGGGCTTCTAACATAAGTCTATGAGTAGAGCAAGTAGCACAGATATTTTGATAGAACAGGTAATTTAGTGTCAAGCACATAATGAGTGTGACACTCGACCCTCCAGTGGCTGCAGCTCTCAAAAAAAAAGGGTAATTCAACTTTTTCTGTCCTTAACCATTCACCATCTCTGGGGATGACAGGTATAAAGTGATGCCCTCTACAAGCCACAACATTGAACAATTCACGTGATCTGGATTTCTTGACAGGCAATAGTTGCCTGAGAACAGAATTTCCATTATATATTAGAGGATCCAAGGCAATGCTTATGCAGTAGTAGTGTCTGCAAAACCAGCAGCAAGGCTTCTGGCTTGCAAGATTTCAAAAATTACCTTCTTGGGAAAAGAGACACACCTGCAAGCACCAAGACATAAAGTAATCCAGGTATAACTTCACAGTGAAGGCAGCTTTCAAACTTTGAAGATAAAAGTATTTTCTGCACTTATCATAAATTAAAATAATGCTAAACCATGAAAGACTCTTACCACTATAGTGTCTGCTCCTATGACAACATCAGGTGTTCTCAGGTGCTTCTGCAAAGGCATAAAGAAAGAAGATAGTAATTTGTCAGAAGATGAAGAAAGAACAAAACCTTTTAAAAGGTAAGGTAAGAAAATATCAGTTTAATGGTAATCACTTTTATCACCATAAAAGTGAGGCTTAAGCAGTCTATTCTCAAGCTGAATTTTCTCAAATACATTGTTGATGAACAAATGCATCCAGGAGACAACAAACTACATTCTCAAAAATCAACTTGGTCCACAACATGACAGACAATTCCTTAAAAGGAAGGGCCTTTATGGAAGTACATGGAAGCCAGAGAATACAGCTCTCTGGGATCATATTTCCAAATCAAGTTTTATTTAAACACACAAACCATTTTCTCCAGCTACATTTCGCTTATCTCTTTCAAAAGGGAGCACATACAGTCCATTTTTTTGCTAATGAGAGGTAGGGTTACATAAAAATTTCTTGTAGTCTATTCTTGACTTTAAACTCTATCTGTCCTTACAGGTGAGTTTTGATTCACTTGCATGTTACAAGGTACATAGTTATTATTTAACACAGTATGACAGGAAACCTGTCTGTAACTGTGGCCATTATATTAAAACATTTGTAGGAAGACAACTCTACAGAAAGGCAGCAGATGTGCTTTAAATTGCTTAATGATATCTGGAATTAGTGGTACTAATTCCTGTATGAAGAACCATTTTGAAATCCACTGAACTAGCATTATCACCAGCACAGTGTTTTGCAATGAAAGCCTAAAGTAAGTCATTTAGTAAGTTTGAGTTTAAAATCCACTCTCCTAATGTTGTACCATTGTCTGAAAAGTAGTTGACAGAAATCTGGGTAACGATTTACATTGGAGATCATGCAATATTTGCTTTGAAGAATGGTGACCTCTGGCAACACAGTTCATTTAAAGTGTTCAATAATTACTTTTCTGCCACCAGCATAGCAACAACAAACATCTTTCAGCACTGTATTATTAAGAAATTATTACAGTGCATTTTGCAGTATTTTATCAGCTAGACTTCAAAATAGGTTCTGATAGAAAACAGCCTTATGCGCTCAAACACAGTGATCACAGTCAAGGTCATAAGTCACGTACGCCACTGACAGTTTAAGTTGCATCACTAGTTTTGATAAAATTTAGAATACAGAACTAGGTTCTTGTCTACAGAACCTTAAGTCACATCAACTTCTCCCTTCTTAAAATGAAACTGAGCGTTTCTTGATCCAGAATAGAATTTGTCTTCTTTTTCTGCTTGCTTCTGGTACCTCTATACTCACATACTCTGAGCTACTGTTGTCACTACTGTTCAGTGAAAGCTACAGCAAAGAACTGGATTCACATCAGTGTTTTTCCATAGAGTCTGTCTTCACAATCAACAAGTACCTGGAATGAGGTCAGCCACACACCTGTTTGTTAAAAGGAACTATCTCCCAAACAAAAGTAGGTATGTTCCTGACAAAAGATGCAGGCCAGTTTCAATTTGTGGAAAGCCTGAATTGCAGGCACAAGAATTTTGATTAGGCAAATTAATTTCAGGAAGCTGTCTTTCATAGATGACAGGAAAACAGCGATACAGCTTCACTGAAGAAAAAGGACTTAGAGACCACTTAAGCAGTACATGCAAAGTAGGTAACGGGAACATGCACCACCTAAAGACAAAAATGTCATTGCCAAAACAGCTAGTAACTTACTACATGCATTCTGTTTGCTACTTCAAGAGCTTTCTGTTTTGCTGTTTCCACTGCATACTCAAAAGGGGCTGCAAAAGATGACTTTTCAAGTGTCTCCTTAAACCAGGATGGAACCACCTCAAACCGCAGGCCCTATAACAGACGAAAGTGATGCAGTCAATGTTATCCAGTCATTAAACATTGCTCCCAAGGCATATTAAGCAAGTGGTGAATTTGACTTTTTGCTCTTTCCACTTTAACACACCTCCCTCCCCCAAACCCACAGGGGAAGAACACAGTGCTTCTATCACACTGTTAAAGTGTATACATATCATTTGCAAGCAGTCTAAAACAAAACAAACAAAAAACCAGTCGGAAAGAACTTCTAAACCAGTGTGATTATTTGATCTTACCCTTATTTATTAGAACATAATTGCATAACCAATTTCATCATTCTTCTATAAAAACTAACAGTATAAAACTTTTGTGCTTCAAAACAGTGTTCTACTACTGGATTTTTTTAATCGAATTTATCCACAACACTTTACTCGTGCAACAGCAGGAATTCTACCATGCTTAATGTGTCTTTATACACTTGATAAAGAGAAAAGACAAGAAGCCAGTTTCTGTATGGTTTTGTGTAAAAACAAACAAAAAAAAACCCACACCACCAAAAACCATCACACAATCCCTCCTAGTTTCTGTTTCCAGGCTACACTTGTAAATTTACTACACCCAGCAGGTACCTTAACTTTGTAATAACTTAGTAGATGCCTGAACCTCCGTGCTACTCCAAAATATTTGTATTTTAAAGTTATTTTTTCCATCTGAGTTCTGTTTCTTAGTTGAATTATTAACAAGGTAACACTAAGTAACTTATAGTAACATGAGCTGGGTAACACCCAAGGGCTATCCACAGCCCTCCCGCCGGGCCCGTGTGTTCCCCGGCAGAGCTGAGCGGCCCGAGGGGCGGGTTGTGCCTCCGCTGCGCTCTGCGGGCGCTCCACAAAAGCAGAGAAGCGGCTGCTTCGCTGTCCCCCGGCCCCTCCCGGCCCCGCAGGCCGGGCCGGGCCGCACTCACCACGTTGGCGAGGATCTCCTGGCGGCGCGGCGAGGCGCTGGCCAGCACCACCCGCTTGCTGCCCAGCCTACCCAGCACGGGGCTCAGCGCCATCCCGGCCCCGCCGCTCCTGGCCCGCAGCGCTGCGCAGTGGTGGGTGGGTGGCCGCAGCCTTATGTGGCTGCGGGGCCGCGGGGCGGAGCCGGGCCCGAGAGGGAAGGGCGAAGGGAAAGCTCAGGGCCTTGTTCTCGGCTACCGCGGCGTCCAGCGGTGGGAAAGGGGCGTCCGTGGCCGCCCCGCCGTGAGGTAAGGGTGACAGCGCCGGAAGCTGCAGCTGTGCCCGGCCCGTCATCAGCTGCGCACCTGCTGGCGGCGGGATTAAACCACAGAATCGTGGAATCAGGCTGGAAAAGGCCTCATCGAGTCCAGCCTGTGAGCAAACACCACCACCTTGTCAACCAGAACATGGCACTCAGTGCCATTTCCAGACTTTCCTCAAACACCTCCAGTGATGGTGACTCCACCACGTCCCTGGGCAGCCCATTCTAATTTCTAATTACCCTGTCTGTGAAGAAATTCTTCCCAGTGTCCAATCTTAACCTCCACTGGCACAGCTTAAGACCATATTGTCTCCTGTCACTGGCTGCCTTGGAGAAGAGACCGACCCCCACTTGGCTACAACCTCCTCTCAGAGAGTTGTAGGGAGCAATAATGTCACCCCTGAGCCTTCTCTCCAGGCTGAACATCCCCAACTTCCTCAGCTGCTCCTCACAGGACCTGTGCTCCAGACCCTTCACCACCTCTTTGCCCTTTTCTGGACCTGCTCCAGCACCTCAATGTTCTTTTTGAATTGAGGGACCCAGAACTGAACACAGGACTCGAGGTGTGGCCTTACCAGCACTGAGTACAGGGCACACCATAGGAGATGTGTTTAGCATCCAATCTCCTCCGCTCCACAAATGCTGGCATGAAGCATTTGGCAAAGAGATGTTATCATACCTTTCATAGGTGAGAAAGAACCCCAACATAAGAATGTGGAATTGCTGAAGCAAGTCCAGAGGAGGCCATGCCGTTGATGAGAGGGCTGGAGCACATCCCCTATGAAGACAGGCTGAAAAAGTCAGGGCTGTTCAGCCTGGAGAAGAGGAGGTTTGCATGGAGACATTGCAGCCTTCCAGTATCTGAAGGGGGCCTACAGGGAAGCTGGAGAGGGACTTTTCACAAGGGTGTGTAGTGATAGGACAAGGAGTAATGGGTACAAACTGAAAGAGAGGAAATTAGGCTAGATATTAGGAAGAAATTCTTTACTGTGAGGCTGTAAAGATGCTAGAACAGGTTGCCCAGGGAGGTTACGAATGCCCCAACCCAGGCTGGATAAGGCCTTGAACAACGTGGTCTAGTGGGAAGTGACCCTGCCTATCACAAGGGGATTGGAACTAGATGGTCTTTAAGATCCATTCCAACCCTTAACATCCTAAGGTTCTATTATCATCATCACCTGCCTCATTATTATCAAGTTTAAAATATACCCTTTTAAGTCAGCGTGGCCTTTTAAGTGAGTAGAAAAAGTAATAGGAAAAGAACATAAAACCTCAGATTTATTTCCAATAACTTGCAAATAGTGTGATGGTATATGTTTTCTCAGTTGGCTAGGAAGAAAGTGAAATATGTCCTCTAGCACTAAAAATATATCCAGTCCTTAAAACCGAAGTTTGCATTGAATAATCAGCTCTCTTGACACCTGTCTCATGGACCATGTGTCTCATTGATGGATCCAGGCTCTTCTCAGTGGTGCCATGCAACAGGACAAGAGACAATGAGCAGAAGCTGATGCTCAGGAATTTCCACCTGCATATGAGAAGGAACTTTATTGTGCACATGACTGCACTGGAATAGGCTGCTCAGAGATACTGTGGAGTCTCTCTCACTGCAAATATTCAGTAACTGTCTGGACACAATCCTGTGCAGTGTGCTCTACGATGGCCCTGCTTGAACAGGGGCTTCAGAGCAGATGATCACTTCCAACCTTTCCCACTCTGTGATTCCATGGATTGCCAAGTCTGACAGTCCAATGGAGGTAAGGCTGCTGCAGTCCTGTGCCCCAGGTGGTGCAGCAGCGAGGCTGAGCATGTATTGCACTGCCAGCAGGCAGACTTGCATGCACTGCATGGCTTGTGTACATACCCTTACCCACATATCCTCTATGTGGACCCCTCCAGTAGCAGAACTCAGACAGGGCTCCTGTGGCACCACGAGGGGCTGGGGCAGGGGGCCCTCTTGGCCCTGTGGGGGTGCTGGGGCTCCTCCCAGCCTTGGCCTCCCACTCCTATCATGGTTCACAGGGATCAGCCTTTTGTCTCCATAACCTGACAGGTTGTACATCATTCTAAGTATCAGAATTTAAGGTTTGAACTTAAAGAGATTTTTTTTTGTGGGTGGCAGTGACTTGAGAGCACAACTGAAAATTTAAAGTTTTTTTCTCAATTAAAAAATTACAAAGAACCTAGGGAAAGTATGCTGAATTGGAAAAGGAAATAAAAAAAGCCTTAGATTAAGTATAACTGCGAATGTAGACAGGTGTCCTCTGCAAATCCATAATACTGAGTATGGTTCTAGGACAGCTAGAAAGCCAACTACAAAAAAAGAGCCTGTGTGAAACAGGAATAGTCTTTGCTTGTCTTAAAGCATGTCAGAAGAAATTAACATTTTCTTTTTCAGGGCTGTGAATTGTGACACTGCTTCTTGCTAATAAGGAGATTTGAAATCTACAAAAACGGAAACCAGAGTATCTTCCTTATGATGCTAATATAATTTTTAGAGGATTAAAAGGACAAAGATTCATCATGTCACAGAAGCCTATGATTCCTGGCACACATAGGGCAAAGATGTGGAGTTATTCCTCTTGAAAAAAATGTTGCAATCCTGCAAGTTTAACTTAATTGTCAATACTAATGTATGTATATCTTCAATGTGACTGCAACACTGACCCTTTCCTGAGAAAGGGAAATTGCTATTGTATGGGTGCTCCTAGAATTTGGGGGACATTTCTTATCCAGAGTCATCTTTCTATACTATGCCTTGCTTTATGTAGGACATGAGCAAGCATGATAAACTAAAATCAGGCACTCCAGAGGAATAAGACGATAATGCCAAGTTTTCCATCACAAACCAGCAAATCCAATTTTATTGTTTTCCTCATTTTACTCAGTCTTCCAATATAAGTTTGCTGGCATGAAGCTGCAACAAAGCAACAAAATTGTGACTCCATCCCAATCCATGTAAATATATAAAGAAGAGCTTTGACATGAAAGAATACCTTCTCTTCTTGCCAGCTTGTTTTGATAGACAAGAACAAACATAGATCTGTCTCTAGTCACCTCTAGAACCTTTAGAGATGCAACATAACAACTTTGTCTTAGGTCTGTCATCCTGTTAACTGAAGAGTAAGACAAGCAAGATTTTTTTCTCTTGGTTGAATTCTCCTTGTATACTGCACCTTTGCTTTGCACAAGAGACTTTCTGAAAATAAAATAAAAAATAAACAAATCAATAAACAAATGAAAGGGAAATATACACATGCACATTTCCCTGAAAATATTTTTTGAAATTTTTTATAAGTTTTTAAAATACAAACAATTCATCAACAATTTTCCATGAAAGTTCAGTCAGTGCCTGAAAATAAAAAACACTAAAAGAGTTCTTTTTCATGTGAACAAAATGAGATGTGACTGATTATTATTTTTAAGGAGTAGCAATTACAAAATTTGTTATTCCGTTAAACTTTCATGACAAATAGTGATTTTGTTTATTTAAAAGACAAACCCACAAACTTACTGAAATACATGTTTTCATTTCTGTTATTTATATCTCACTTATTCTGGTCTAAATGTCACACCAAAGAACCTTGTGCTAAAAGCTAAACCACATCACATAAGCTGCCACGGTTAGCAGAGCTTTGACAAGCAGTGTAACCACTGCTCCATAGCAGCTTTGCAAGAGTCAGGCACAGCAAGTGTGAGGCTGCAGCAAACTGACCGAGGTGAAGATCAATGACACCAGCAGTTATCAGAAAAGTTTCTGTCATGTGTGACTGTGCTAGTCAAAGATTAGCTTGTCCAAGGTTGGTTATGAAATTGTTGACTTTTTCAAATATCCAAGGTATTTTGAACAAAAGCAAAGAGCAGTTAGAGCTCTGAACTGCAGAGACCTTTTCTTAATATTTTTGTTCTGGACTTCTCTGCTTTTCTGTCTACACATTTAGTCTGTGGCCATCACAGTAACACCTTCAAGCGTGTAAAAAACACATGGGCCTATTTTTATGTGTATTGCAATGAGTTTATGTATTTCAATCAGAGGATATTATTTGTCTGAGCTACCTGTGCAAGCATAGGATCAACATGTTTGGGGAATAATGCATTTCCATTGTGAAGAAGTTAGTGGATCCTAGGGACTTAGCTACAAAATTGTTATGCAGTAATGAGATGAGCCTTTCACCTTTCACTGAGCATTGTGGCTTTTCTAGGACAACCTCATTAATTCAAAGAGCTCAGACTTAGGTTTTTCAAGAAGCCTTTTTCTGCCAATTAAATCCTTTCCATGGTCCAATGTGTCTACCCAGTTCATGAAGTAATTAATATCCTTTGTTTCTATTACTATCAAGAAAAGATCATGAGTTGTTTACAGATGGATTCTATTTCACCAGCTAATCATCAATAACTCTATGTTTAAAGACATCATTGTGTCATTTAATATTTCCTGCCTATGTTTTATTTTTGTCTTTTTATGGACAGCTGATATTTAGCTAGCAGCCTTCTTAGCAGTTGCCTGATTCATGTAACACTCTGTCAACTTGATGTTTTAAAATGCTTTACATGTTCAACTAGATTTGTGGTTGTTATGGGTTTAGCCAGGTGGGCCTAAACTTAGGTGTTAAAGTTCAGCTAGGCCTAGGATTGTCAGCTGATTTAAGCTGGGCTGAGCTAGCTAACAGCTGACTTCTTCCAGCCAATAGTATTGTATTCCATACCATACTACATCATCTCAAAGGGTGTAAAATCCAGGGTGTGGGAGTGGCTTAGTTAGTTCCATCATGACTGCACTAAGAGGAAGACATCGAGCAGCTTCTCTACTATGCTAGGCCCTGCTTCTGTTGCCTCTGCTTGCATTTTGTTTGCATTCAGGGAAGTAGAAACATTTTTGTTGTTACTTTTTCTGTTTCTTGCTATGTGTCTCTCAGAGTACTTACAAATCTAGTGTAATAGACTTTGCTTTGTATTAATTGGGGAGTGGGAAGTTATTCCTTGTTATATATATGTAACTTGTGTAAGTGTGTGTTATATTGTAGTTTCCTCTTAATTTTCTCCTTTCTGTATAAATACATGTAGTTAGTTCCAGCATAAACCTGGTTTTGAGGGTTTTTCTTTTCTCTCTCTCTTCTTTTTCCCTTGGCTGGCTGGGGGGAGGAGGAACCCTTTCACTCTGTCCTGGACAGTTGGCATTTTGCCAGCTCAGCCCAGGACAGTGGTTTATAAAGGGGCATTCTAAATTTTTCCAGGCTCAGAGAGTGCTTTCAGAGCTGATACCCTAGTTTTATTTCACCAGTCTTATTGCTTAGATTTATATTCTCATAGACCATTTTGAAGAACACCTATCAATTCAGTTTTCTTCAGGTCAGGTCTAGATGTTGTTTCCACCTATCGAACTTGGAAGTCCTGCAATATCTTGATGTCTCTATTTCACCACTTCCCAGAATTTCCTTTTTATCTGAGTTAGAGTAGTATTACAATCATGTAGAGGTATTTGGGGAAACCACAGGAACTCGAATGAAATAAGATTTTAAGTTACGTACATGGGCTGTAGTGTATGTAATGTCCCTGTAAATGTTCTTACATATACTTAATTTGAAGATCTTTACTCTTCATAGTTACCAAATGACATGATACCTTGCCTGGGAAGAAATGTCACAACTGCTGAGAGAGTGCAGTATAACTAGTACCAGAAGAATACCAGCCTGTTCATCAGGAAGCTCCATATCCATCTCCTGGGACAAGGAGAAGCAGCAACATCAAACATGGATGCCCAGGAGAACATGGCCACTCATAAAGCATCTTTTAGCAATACAGAACTCATTATCTAAGCCTCAGTGAAGCATCCTTGGCCGGGATATTTAAATAGTGTAAAGTGTTTCCTTGCAAGAATAATTGAAGAAGGGATGTCAGGAATTCAGACTAACTGCTTTGCTTTAGGCCTCTGTCACAGAAAGGTTATTGCAAAGTGGAGAAGCCTGGAGCCTTGAAAAAAATCTCTGTGAAGACAACTAAATCCCAGTGAGAGGAGCTCAGAATGACAGGTTTTTTCCCCTGTGTTGTCCAAGAGGACGAGCTACCAGGTCCACAGCAGCAACATAGGGTAGAAAAAACGAAAAGAATGCTTCCTTCCTGCCAGTTTCCACCTGATATCAAATGTATGCTATAGCCTTTTCCAGGATTAAATGGTGTGCTGCAAGCACATCCCGTTTACAAGACACAGAAGAAGCATGAAATACATTACATGTGCTCCAGTACTGACTTTCCCAGCTGTTGCCACAGCCAATGTCTGCTGCTGAGAGCAACTTCTGATCTGCAGCTCATTTTCCCTGTGCTGTTAGCTTGAGACAAAGGAGCAGCCTCAGAGGGAAAGATCGGGCAGTGCCTAATAACCTTGTAATCACTGGGACAGGAGGGTAAGTGTTTGCTGACAACATCCCTGGGTATCTGTGTGTTTGAGAGGCAGTGGATTATACTGAATCCATGAGCCTCTCTTAAAGTCACATGGCTGGTTGTGGTAATTTCACCACTAATCTCAGCATTGCCCTAGTCTCACTCACATTAACACTTGCATAATCTCTAGACAAAAAGAAATAGTGTAGCACACTATAAAGACCACTGTTGATGAATTGTTTGTATTTGAAAAACATATTTAAAAGTTCATAAAATATTTTGGGAAAAATGTGCATGTACATAATGTGTATATTATACACACAACATGTACATGCTATATATGTTTGTGTGTTTGCAAAAAATACATATACACACATATGATGTAAAATTCAAATATATAGTTACCTAAGTATGAAAAACAAGACTTCCTTTTGCTTGTACAGTATAATGATAACTGCAAAGATAACGGTGGAAAGTGAAAATAAGATACAGAGAAGAGAATATTTATTGGCTTAACTGGAATCCCAGCTCTTCCCGAAAATTACTTCGGAGGCTCCAAGGAAAGAACATTTGTGGCGCTCTTATGTTTATTATCTAAATCTCCACCAGAGGGCAGTAAGTCCCGTCATTTTACTTCCTATTTGAACACAAACTTTCAAGTAGCTCTAAAACGCTCTCACTTTTCGGAACTAAAGGCCACACACCACAAACGCTCAAATTCCTAGTTTTAATTATAAAGATTGCATAATATAACTGTGTATGCGTGCACGTGTGTACATTTAGGGACAATCAGAGCTGACGTTAATGATGTTAATGACAGGACTACACTGATATTGGAGCTATAAAGAGATATCATAAGCATGCTAATAGATGCTAAGATGTTTGCCACACAAGTTAAGGCTACTCCAGTGAATTTTCATGGTTGTAAGAACAGGAATAATTCTATCCAATGACGCAAATACCTTTATTGAATGTGGAAATAAAAACTTAGATAGTGTCAGAATAAAGGCTTTATTTTTATCTTCTCTTAGTCTGATAAGATTTATTAATTTAAGAAAAATTATATACTGTATTTTAACTTATTTTTGTACTTGTTTAAAGGTTTAGTTTTAGCATCAATATGTGGGAACGCTTTCCTCATTAAAAAAAAGCTCAAATATATGGACATTTTGTGTGTAAGTGTACAGAGAAGTTTGCATTAGCCCATGCAGATGGAGTGAGATACTGATGCATTCTGCATGTACTGTGGAATACATGGTGAAATAGGGAAAGATTAAAAATTCAGCTGGTTGACAAGAATGAGGAACTGGGGAAACCAAACCATCAGTGTTGCAGTGCTGAAACTTTTTGAGGGAGAAAAAGCCATTGTACTCCATAGAGAGCTTCTAACTGAGATGGAGAACAGGCTCTTTGTAGAGGTAAATGAGAGAGGGAGGCTTCCAGTCATTTAACTTATGTATTTTTCTTTATTTTCTGAAGCCATATGAATCTGGAGATGTGAAAAAGACCTGCAGCCTATTTGCTTGCTGCCATTCCTAGGAATGTTATTTACCAGGTCATGAGCCTACATCAGACAAGCAACCTGCTGTTACAAGCATGAAAATGGCAAAATACAAGACAGCTGTCAAGAAGGTGATGATAGTCCTGGGATACAAACATTGTTTTTGTGATTTGGGTTCATGATAGCACAAAGACTTACCAACATCTGGATCTCTGAATGCAACCAATAACAAAAGAAGATATCATAGGAAATGGAGGAGGAAGTCAACATGAATGCTGCCAAGCAATAAGATGCTTAGGGCAACACTTGAAAACTATTTTGATCAGATAAGTTGCACCTTTTGTGCATGGCAAGACCACATTTCCAGAGGTCTGAGTGCCTCTGTGAAATGTTTACTCTGTATCTGGGTGGTGGTTAATTTATCTGTTAATCACATTCCTTTCCTTACAACAGAGATCTGGAGATTTGATGCTGCTTCCAGCTTTTATGCTGAAAAGGTTCCATGTTTCTAAAACGGAGCTGGCTGTTTATGAAGAAAAAGATTTACAGAAATTCTCTAACTGCAGATAGCCTATTGCAGAGACTAACTTTCTGTGTCTCTTTGCACACCTTTACTTACAGTATTTCTTTGCCCAGCTGCCACAGAGGTTACTTCTGCAACCACTGTCCCATATCTTGCTTGAATCTGTTTATACCTCCCTTAAGTGTGTTGTGTTTCTCCTTTGACAAAGCTAAGAAGTATATATATACCGCAAAGGAGGAAAACTTCTACATTTCTACAGATTAAAGGGACTCAACAAAACACTTCTCCATTTTTCTGGTACTTCACCATATCCAACAACAGCAGTTAAGGTTTTGGAACACACTGGGAAAAGCTTGAAAGGACAATTTAGCCTGGTAGCTCCCAGCAGGACAACATGTGCACTTGACTTTCTGCATCTAAGTAATTGTGTCATGCCAGAACCAGGTTATGTGGACAGTGGTGCAAAAACTGGGGAAAGAGAATGATTAGTGTCCATATGCTGAAAATTTCTGCAGAAAGAAAAGGAAAAGACACTGTAGAATATCATAATGAGGTAAGACAGTGAAGAGGGGAGTTGAGGTATTTATGCTAAAAGCTAGAAAGGTATTCTGTCTGGAAGTTCTGAACTTCTTGTTTTATAATTAAAAGAAACTTGAGAGTCTCTTCATTTGATAACATATTCCATCTGCTTAGACTTTAAGGAAGAATACTAGAAAACTTGCAGCCAAGTCATGAAAGGCCTAGAGTTCTGTAGCAGTCCAGATTTCAGACAGGCAGGGTTTGTGTTTTTTTTTTCTTGTAAAATAAAAAAGCATGTCTTTTAAAATGAAGCATTATGCTGTACTGTATTATACACTCCATAATTACACTTCGTAGGTTTGAGAGAACACTTACATGTGAAAACTTAATCCATAATGAAAGTAATAATCCAAACATATCAAGATGAATAGTATGATTGAAATTTTGCTCTCTATGACTCCTTTTAAGACTCTGAACTGCAACATAAATGAGGAAAGGCAGGACAACATTTATTTCTATAGTAAGTTCCCCTTTTTTTTAGGATGGATTTAAGTACTAAATACAGTAATCAAAGTTAATACTCTAATCATTCTTGTGAGAGTCATTTTATATTAGAATTTTCACTTGGGGCACTTAAAGAACTCTGACTTTAGATACATCTAAAAGTTTTGCCAATAAAAACTGATTCTCTTAATGGGATTTGCCAGAACAAGATACTATGAGAGCACCTTAAATTATATTCTCTATAGAAAGTTGTCAGGTCATTTAAAAATACCTCATTACCTGTTTTTTTCAGCAAATGCATGCTAGAGTGTATTTGCCAATGTATTTGTGACAATTCAGACCAGAGAACCATAATCTTCATTAATACATCTGTGGGCTTTTAGGAGTAGCGTAGGCTGCTGCTGACAGGGATCATGGAAAAAATGAGACCAGAGGTGAGAAAATATATCAGAAATTGAATTAATAATTATGTGCTTTGAAGAAAAATGATTTAACTGTTACCAGCAGCTGGAGGAGTTATTAAAGGGCAGAATGTGAGTTCATCTTTACCCGAATGTGAGAAACTGCTTGGTCAGGAGCTGGACAAGGTTACCTCCAGAGGTCTTTTCCAGCCTCAGCCATCCTGTGATTCTGTGACTTGTCAACAGGGCTAAGTGACAGAGAGCCAAGTTTGTGCATCAGGGTCCCCTGACTCTGGGATAGCCTCTTCCAAGACAGTAACAGGCAGAGTTCCCCACTGAATCCTCGCTGGCAGCACTTCAGCAGATGGGGTGGAAGAGGCCAGGCTCCAAGCTCCAAGCTAGCGGGCCTTACCTGGTAGGATGGGATTGACTAGAGTGGAGCCAAGGGACTGTCTTGCTCATGATGTCCTGCCTCAAGAACAGGACAATCACATAACACCAATTCCTCTTAGTACTCCTCTAGCCTCTGAACATGTTAATCTTAGGGGTTTTCCTAAGAGTCTGTGGTGGTTTACCTGTTTAGTAAGCTACAGTGGAATTCTTTCTCATGTTTGTTTCCAGTCCGTTTGGACTGGTGTATTATGTGTGTCCGCAACACCCTTGGCAAAGTGTTTCTTAATTATACCATGTGTTGGAAGAAGAGTTAATAACTTCACCTGGTTTTGAGCCTGGAGAATGAGAATTAGTTGATATGTCATTTCTAAGTTATTGCTTGGGCAAAGGCAGTGAAACACATTCAAATCAGGTTTTCCACTCCATCGAGGATTTTGTAGATCTCTTTCCTACCTCCCTTACACCAAGCTCTGACTGGATTTCCCTGTTTGCATTATTTCACACTTACCAGTGCTGAATTTCAAATACATTTGTGCTATTCTGCCCACTTTAAGCATCACCTTAAAGTGATGCTTAGAGAAACATCACCGTGGGGATCAATGTAGACCTCATGTAATTTTAAACACTTCAAACTGAAAAAGTGACAAAATGTGATCAGTTGGCTTTAGGATGATCTCTGGCCCTCTCAGGTATCAGCATAGGGTGTAGCCAAACAGACCCTGAACACGAGATGGAACATAGTCTAGGGAGCATTTACCAAAGCACAGCATCACCAACTGGTCAAAGGAGGTGGTTGTCCCAATTTGCTCTGCGCTGGTGCAGCCTCACTTGAAATTCTGTGTGCAGTTTTGGGCACCACAATACAAGAAAGATAAAAAGATACTAGAGAGCATCCAGAGGAGAGCTAAAACATGGTGAAGGGCCTTGAGGGGAAGCTGTATGAGGAATAGCTGATGTCATTTGGTGTGTTCAGCCTGGAGAAGAGGAGACTGAGGGGAGATATAATTGCAGTCTACAACTTCTGCATGAGGCAAAGCAGAGGGACAGACACTGATCTCTTCTCCATGGTGACTAGTGACAGGATCTGAGGGAATAGCATAGAGTTGAGTCAGGGGAGATTTAGGTTGGATATTAGGAAAAGGTTGTTCACCCAGAGGGTGGTTGGGCACTGGAACAAGCTCCCCAGGGAAGCAGTCATGGTACCATGCCTGACGGAGTTCAAGAAGTGTTTGGACAACATTGAGGCATATAGTGTGGTTCTAGGGACTGTTCTATATAGGGCCAGAAGTTGGACTCCCTGATCCTTGTGCGCCTTTTCCAGCCTTATATGTTCTCTGTGACTACCAAAGCTGACTTTCCCTGCCCAATTTCCTCCAGCACCCTGCTCTGGGCTGGGGGTATAATGGGCTCTGACTGCCAGGCCACTTCACAAATGCATTGAAATTTAAAAACATATGTACTTGGTGCAGCTATTGGGCAAGGAGAATGATTCAAGTTAGCCAACACCTCATTCAAGTATTGATGGTTTTAAAATTTGTATGAAGGATCTATGACAATATCAAGTTATAAGGTATATGTAAAAAAAAAAAAAAAAAAAAATAGAAAAAAAATGAAAAATGCAAAGAAAAAATCAATTTTCAAGATGCATGGGAAAAAATAAAAGACTTAAAATTATATAGAAATCTGAAAAATAGCACAATAACAATGTGAAATGGATTAATTTTATTTCATAACTTGATTTCCCTGCCCTCCTCTATGTTTGGAAGTACGTGGCAAGTGAAAACAAGGGAATGAATCTTAAATCATGTCCTTTTAGTTTTTTTATTATTATTTTTATTTATGTATATACAAAAAAGTTTAAGCACATTCATAGATCAAATTTCTAGACAATAATTAAAAAAAAACTACCACAAAAACCCCTCCAGCCCCCAAAACAAACAGAAGCACTTTTGAGTTCTCAGTAAAATTACATTAACTACAGAGGCAAACAAGTAAGCCCAAGGTCCATATTCTCCAAAGTGAAGCTAACATAGACATGAATTTCTCAATAACCTCAAAAATTACAATCTACATTTATGTGTATACATACACACATACATACATACATACATACATATATACATATATATATATATATATATATATATATATATATATATATATATATATATGCCAACTCACACCCACTGTCCAGGGAAGGTAGAAGTAATTATTATTATGATGCCCCCGAAGAACATGTTTCCAAGATCAAAGAACAGTATATTCGGCTACTTTTAAAACTAATTTATTCTCCTCCTTTCTAATAAAAACCCTCCAAGACTTCATGGTATACACCACCAGAGTCAAAAGATTTCTGTCATTTTGTTCATTTTTATATTCTTTTCTCAAGGAATAATCCCATTGACCCAAACATGAATTTTGCCTAATCTGAGCTAACTAGAGGCTACTTAGTGAAATGGCATGAATATGTACCTGAATGAGGCATCCTCCCTGTTCCTTTTCAAACTTTGTCAGAAGAGAGATGAAGGGCTGTGATGAGCTGTGTGAGGTTGGAGAGAAGAACATTTTCAGTCAGTTGTGAGCATCTTTTTTCTCTCACAAAAGGAGCAATTCAGTATTTTCCATAATACAACAGTTGTGGTCCAAAGTGCAAGGTTTCTCTCTCTTGGTTCTGTGAGGTGTCAGTTGCAATTCAAGCACATTGCAGGACATTTTAGAAGGGACTCAAGGATCAGGTTCAAGATAAAACAGAGCTAAAGTCTGCACTAGAGGTAGCAGAAGTAATGGTTTTCATTGTAAAAATATTTGCATGACAAAATTTAAAAAAAAAAGCAAAAAAGGAAAGAGATTTCAGTATAACCTCCAAAAGGTTTCTGCCACAGCAAAAAACCAGAAAATAATTTCAGAATTTTGGCAGTGAGAAAGCTGGAATTCTGTGAAAGTGAATGGTGAAGGGTATCTTCCAGGCAGATTTATGGGAAGGTTTGGGCTTACATATCATTAAGGTTGGCCTTGTAGGAAGAAAATGTGAAGATCAATTAAAAATAACACTTGAAATGCCCTCCACAAAACACTGAATGTTCCCATTGGCTTGTACTAGGTCTAGTAAAGTTGTACTAGGTCCACTAATGTTTATTCTTCTCCAAAAACAGATGATACTTTAGAAGAAGGTAGGACATACAAATATGTCACAGTGCATTTTATGGTTTTCCAACATCTATTGTGAAGACATTTGTGGCAGTTAGTGGTGGAAACTTGTGTTTTAATCATGTCATACTCAAAGAAAAATGACAGATTTTAAGGATCTTGGGTGTTGTATATTACTTAGGCACAGGAGCTGAGAAATCACTATAGCATGTGGTATCTGAACCAAGTATTCATGATGCTGGAGACAGTCTCCTAGTCAGCATTGGATGGAGTTGAAGTGCAGCATAAAATACTGTGTAACTTTGTCTTGCTTGTGAGGGAAACCTGTCTAGCACTCTCAGGTATATTTTTGGCTCTCCACTATCAATGAGGGCCAAAGGGAGGTAAAAAGATTTAAATACTGCAGGGAAAACTTCGTCTTTCTCCAGTGTAGCATTTGTCTTTCGAAGCTCAAAGGCAGTTGTTGAGATATGAAAAGAATTAAAACATGGCATGGTACATGCAAACAAGGTGGCAAAGGATATTTCACAGAAGTATTCCAAACACAGAACTGCACAATCCACCTGCCATAACCTGTTATCAGATATTTCGTACAGTTCCTATTCTCATGTCTTTCATTTTTGTCTTCTTTCTGTTTGCCTACCTGAAAGAAGTCCACTTCTGACATCTGGCCATAGGGATGGGTTTTCAGCTGGTTTCTGCAGGCACAGAATGCCTCTCCAGTCTGTGGTTGAATTCTTATTTATCCAGCTGAAAATCTGGCTCATAATCCACACCATTGCTGTAAGTAAGATAATGGCCAATGCACTATATAAAGCTAAATTTTCTGCTGAGAGGGATGGTTCTTCTATGTATAGCTTAGAGTCAACTGGTGAAAATGACATGTTGATGCTAACCACATACAGGCAGCATTCATATTGTAACAGGTTAATGTGAGAAAATCTGGTTTTAAAAAAAAAAAAACCTGCTTCCTGCAGTGCTGAGAAATTAATAACTTCAAGAAATTAAAATATAATCCACTCAGCAGCTGAAGTAGTTGCAAACATTTAGTTCTACCTTTCCTTTCATTGTATGAGATATTTTGCTGTGTAAAATTTAAATAAATAATGAGTCAACCTAACCTGTCAAAGGTCAGTGAGGTTTGGTTCTGATAGACCATTCAGTGAGTGTTGTGGTGAATTCACAGTGGCTGTACATTATGAATTAATGGTAAAATGACATGCTACTTTTATTCATTCTTTTTCAGAAATACAACAAGAGAGAAAGCAACTCCTTTAAAAGAAAAAACAAACAAACAAAACCAAACCAAAACAAACAAAAAAAACAAATCAAAAACCAAGCATGTTGTTCAGAAAAACAACTCCCTAAACCCAGCTTCAGTGTATGCTTTAAGTAATATTTCACATTCATTGAGAGTCACAAGTCTTTGGTTAAATACTATTACACAACCTGAAAGTAACCTTTGTTCTAAACATATCCCTTGGTCTCATGCAGCAGGGATATTTCCAATCCAACCGCTAATCATTAAAGTTGGGTTTCTTCAGTGCCTTCTTGAATAAACTAAGTTCCTTTAACGCTTCCATTTCTTACCAGAAAATACTGAAGTACAATGTGCAATATAAGTACAGCTTGAGTTGTCACAAAAGCCAGGTATTTTGAGAGTAACCATTCAAAAGGAAATGTCTTCTGTGTCTACTCATGAATCTCATGGTGTCTTTCTTCTGGGGATGTTTAAAGCTAAAAAACACTTTCTTGCCTTTGCAAATAGACCTTTACTCCCTCTAACCCTTCCATAGGTCCACTTGACATTGACCTGGCTGACATGGTCCTGCCAGAGAATAAACTTTCTCTTCTGTTTTCTAAGCTGTCACTGAGCAGTACCTTAGGGCGAAACAATTGCATGAATTTCTGGTAAAATTCTTTGGATGCAAAATAATAAATGAAGGGATCTAGGCAGTTGTTGAAGCAACTGAGGCACAAGGTGAGCTTGTAGGCAGGGTACAAACTACTGCCATAAAATAAGCGGATGATCATATGTGCAAGTAGGATGAAGTTATTGGGTGCAAAGCAAGTGATGAATACCAGAAGGACAATTGTTGCCAGGTATATGGATCTAGTCTTCTGCCTATTACCATATCTGCTCGATGTCTGAATTAGCTTCCGAATGATGCCAATGTAGCATCCAACTGTTACAACAAAAGGGATCAGGAAGAGCACGACAAATAGGGTGAGGAGAAAAGCTACCCAGGCTACAAAGTTGGGCAGCATATCCCATTTTAGGACATCAAAACAGGTTACAATCCCCAACTCTTTCACTTCATAGGTCAGATCTGTGCTTTCTAGTGGGTACAAGGCCAGTAGCAAGAAAAACCACATAGCTAGGCAGGCAGCCAAGGCATATCTTTTTCTTCTCCACTTGATCAACTTCATGGGGTATACCACACCCATGTACCGTTCAATGCTGATAAAGGTCATGGTCAATATGGAAGAATACATGTTGGAGTAGAACATCACAGTCACAAGGCTGCAAAGAGTCTTGCCAAAGGTCCAGTGATTGCTTTGGAAGTGATAGGAAATCTGGAAGGGAAAGCAGCTGGCCAGCATGAGATCCGTGATGCTTAGGTTGATCATGAAGATAACAGAAGGTGTTTTGGGTTTGATGTGCCAGAAGAGCACCCAAAGGGAGAACAAGTTGCCAGGGATGCTGATCAGAGCCACCACTGTATACACAATTGGGAGGGTGATGGAGACAGTTTTATTTTGGAGCATTGCCAGTGTCAAAGCGTCCAGATGGGATCCGTTTTTAACCATTATTCACAAGGGGGTTGTTGATCCCTATAAGTCAGCTGAATCATATCATGAATACTTGGCTTCAAAACCTAAAGGAGAAATGTCAGTTGAGAAAAGCAATACATCAAAATGGAAATTAAGAACATAGTCCCTCTATCAAGACTTTGTACTTCACCCTATTGAACCTCATACCATTGATCTCAGCCCATCAATCCCTCCTGTCCAGACCCCTTTGCAGTCTATTCGTTATCACAACTTTTATGTTACTGTAACAAAAAAAATCACTTTCACAAAATGAAATTAAATTTCTGTCTGCATAAGAACACTAGGCCAAGGATTCTCAATGAGCTAAGTTCATCCTATATACTCAAGATGTTATGACCTCGATTTTTGTAGTGTAAAATATTTTCTGATTTTTTTCCCCCTAGCTAAACAGTTATCAATTCCAAGTAAGTGCAAGATTTTTATTTCTTTTCTTTGTTTTCAGCTTAGGGAAAAGAGAACTGTGGGAAAATGTCTGGGGGTAAAATTTAAAGAGAAGTGAGAAGTTATATTCACATTCTAACTGAAATTAAAACAGTACAGAAATTATAGGGTAAAATGCAGCTGCTACACCCTGGATGGAACATGGTTGGCAGCTCCATGATGGTTCCCCATAGAACAGTAAACACCTGCTAAGGTGGATGGAATGGATGGTGGTGTGGAGTGCAGACACCACGGTCAGGCTCTGTAGAAATCCTCACAGGGAACTGAACTTGATGGTATTTTGCAGATGATAAAACCACATAGCACCTGTCAACCAAGGGAGAAGGGAAAAGATGATCTTGGAGGTCTCTTCCAACCCAGTTGATTCTATGATTCTGTCCTGCTGCTGAGCCAACAACTGCGGCAAAATCTCTCTCCCCAGATGAACTTGGTTCATTAAAGCCTAACTGAAATATTAACACACACCTCCATCCCAAAGTTACCCACCTCCAAGGTACAACCACCCCCACTGGACATGCCCTCTCTATTTCTTTTACTTATTTTTGAAAGCAAAGCAAGAGAATTTTGCATCAATCACCAGCAAAGGTATTTACAACTAAAGTCACTCAAGCTCCACCTAAAAATAAAGAAATAGTATAAAAGTAAGCCAAGAATGGGTGAAAAGTTAAGGAAGACTCCATTGTAACTGCTGGGATCAGTCAACAGGCTGGACCTATCTTCTCACTGTAGGGACACTTATTAGGTAAGAGCCATACTCTGCATGTGCTGAATACATCTGTTGGGGATTAGAGCTTGTTTGTATATTGCTTTCAATGCATTTTTGCAGCCAGATACTATTACCAGCAGTCTTTGAACCTTAGCCTGTCACAATTTTATACTAATAAATAGTGTTATTCCATGAACTGTTAGTGTGAGCCCTTCACGGGCGCCAGCAGTTGCCAGCAGCAGGTAACACACTTGAATAAAGTGGGAAGACTCACTGAGTCGTATGTCCCTGAGTAAGTTAAGGCCCACCCTCTGATCCAGCAGCACTGATCAGTGAAGGGTCCCCATAACAGAACACTGGTTGGGCACAAGGATCTCTGCTTTCCTGGGCCACTCTCAAACAAATCAAATACTAAGGGTGGAGGAAATCTCCTCACACTAAGGGTCAAGGGAATCTCTCCTTTTCCCATGATAAGAAGATGCAATCAATTATTTTTGCAATATTTCTAATACATATAAAATATAAAGAAAAAACAACATGAGAAAAAGGGACAGATTGCAGTTGCCTGGACTGGTTTACAGCCTGAGGGGACCAGGCTAAAGTAGTTAACAAACCCTCTTCTAATAAAAAGAAAAGCTATTGACTTTAAGTTTCTGCAAGATCTAAGTTATTTAAAAATGTTTTGCTTGCAGCTGTCTCATTTGCACCACCTGTAATTCTGCAAAATTAGTTTCAGTTTTGCAGCCTGCAAAGCAAACCCATGCTTTCACTGTCTGGCTTATATAGATCTTTCTTGGCAGACGTAAAAGCTTATGGTTTAGCTTATTTATTTTAAGCAGCATTCAGAAGCTGTAGGCAAAACCCCATGCCTCAATGTGCTACATGTGTGCCTACTTTCATGAAGCTGCAAGTACAGGGATGCAGTTTCACAAAACTACAAGACTGAAAAAGTGAAGAAATGGCAATGAATGTCCAGAAGGGCAGAGGACAGACCTAGAGTAAGTTTTGTGAATAGTGTCATTGGGGCCTAAAGAAGTGCCAGGCCAAGTCAGCTGGAAACTGAAAAATCTATGATTTTTAATAACAGAGAGAGGGTTCAGGCACACATTCCTGCTTCTGGACCCTGATCACCTGCACTGTTTAATCCAAGTATCTGATTGCAAGACATACCTGCTGTTGGAGGTAAGATTAAAAAAACCATTGTTGCCGGATAGTTGGTGCCACTTAACCTCAGATCTAGTTAAAAATTGTATGTGGTCATAGGTCATCAGTAGTGTAACTCATCAGTCCTCAAAGAGGTTATCCCTTGATGCTGGTGAACGCTATATTTGGAAATAACACTTCTGATAAAATCTTTTTTTTTCTGACAAAAGTTCTTACTGAATAAACTTCAAATGTTTTACAAAAGAATTGTTGATGATTCCTGAGGCCTGGCAAGTGTGAAGTTTCTGCTGAAGGCTGTAGTGCTGTAGAGAGATACTCAACTCAAAAACACTTATGCACAGATCCCAAAAATCACAGCTATGGCAGCAAGCAGCTCCACGAGGGCTAATTTGGGTTCTTGCTGGATCTGATCAATTTGACATAGGGCTTCAAATGTCAGCTAAAAATATTCAGACATGGTGAGAGTCAGTATCAAGAAAGTGATACTAATGTTTCCAGTCTTTCAGGAGCTTCTAGATGAGCTGTTGGAAGCCTAGAAAAATGAATGTGAAAATAGGATTGCAAAGAAGTCAGAGATGTACTACTAGTATATCGTGCAAATTATACAGAGCAAACTTGTTCCTAGTAATGAAGTGATCATCAGATGTTCACAACTGCAAAAAGGCCTTTGAACCAGATTCATTGCAAATGAAATTCAGTTCTTGTCAGGGGAGTTATATCAAGAGATACTAATTCTTCATTTTTCAGAACTTGAAAAAACGCTGTCTGCCATATAACTCTTAGGAAAAAAACGTTAATACTCTCTATTTTAACTTGTCTCTCATTTATTTATTTATTCATGAACTCTGTTGCCTGAAAAATCCTTCTCAAGTGGCACCCCTTTGTACCTAAGAACCCTAATCTTCTTGAAACAAACAGATTTTTTTAATCTGTATCAGACTATCTACAGACCTCTGATAGTATGCATTTGCAAATAAAAGATACTTGCTATCACAGGCCCCTAGAAACTACTATAGAAATTCTAGTACTTGGGGAAGTAGGAGTATAGGTGAAAATTTCCATTAAGTCTGTCTCACTGATTTAATTAATTTAAAGCTATTGAATATCTTACATTTTGTTTTATGTTAGGCCTAATCACAAATGTATTTTCTTCCATACTTGCTTTTTCTGAGAGTACATCTTGATAAGCAGCAGATAAAAAATGCAGTCATAGATGCTGACACAAAACAGTGCCAGCATTCACATCCTGGCTAAAGGCAAATTTCATGCACTTGTGAAATGCTACTGTTTGTAAAACATAGGTACCTCCAAATGTAGGCACCTCTTGAATTGGAGTTAAAAGGCACAAGACTTTGTGGTTAGGTGCCTACAAGAGCTCTTCAAAAAAGGTAGGTTCCCTTAGCATGGTCTTCACTAACAAAGATACCCATCACAAGTAGCAAAAGAAGGATGTGACAATTCCTCTATAGTCTCTGCAGAGGAGAAGAGGACATGCAAAGCAGACAAGACTGATGTTGCAAAATCATTCTTGAGGGCAAATAGCAACTTCAGGAAATGTGAGGTACAAAAAATACTCCTTCCAACTTTGTCTTTCCTTTTGCTGTATTCTCTCAGGCTCTAATCCTGAATTCCTGGGCTAGAAGAAATTCCTGCTCTGATTCACCCTTATGTGTGATGATTTGCTCTTCAAATCCCCAGATGTGCTGGTTTTGGTTGGTGGAGAGTTAATTTTTTTCACAGCGACTGGTGTGGGACTATGTTTTGGATTTGTGCTAAACATAAGGTTGATAATACAGAGATGCCTTTGTTATTGCTGAGCAGCGCTCACATGGAGCCAAGACCTTTTCTGCTTTTTGTACGATGGTAAGGAGGCTGAGGGTGCATGTGAGGTTAGGAGGAGTCACAACTGGCACAGGGGACCCAAACTGACCAAAGAGATGTCCCGTACCATATGGCATCATGCTCAGTATATAAAGCTGGGAGGAGAAAGGAGGAAAGGGGGTCATTTGGAGTGATAGCGTTTGTCTTCCCAAGTCACCATTAAAACTCTCCTGGGGATGGCTGTACACCTGCCTGTCCAGGGGAAGTAGTGAATTAATTACTTAGTTTTCTTTACATGACTTCTGATTTCCCTGTTAAACTGGATTTATCTCAACCCATGAGTTTTCTCTTTTTTCCCCTTCTGATTCTCTCCCCAATCCTGCAGGTGGGGGAGCCACTGAGCCGCTGAGTGGGGCTCAGTTGCTGGCCGGTGTTAAACCACGATACCAGGTTAAGCTGCTGGTACCACAATATACCTTTTCAGCATACTTTACCTCTCACATTATTGTGTCTCTTATGGTTTAGTTAACACTGTATTTACATTTTGTTCAGGGTAACCTTGTCTTTTCCTCACTGCAGCCACAGTCCGTCTGTCTCTTGTGGTTTCATTTGAAAATGTCATAAATAGACAGAAAAGAATGTCACTTTAGAGGTTTAGAATCCCCTTATGTTTTATGAGTTGTTCCCTTTAAGTTTCAAGTTTCCAATACAATTCAAATCAGTGAAGCTTGCATGGATTTTCTGCAAGAGCAACTTTGCTGCAAGATAATTTTAAAATATCTACCCTCAGCTAAGGTTTCATATGAATAATCTGCAAAAATATAATTCTGATACATAAATATCCCTGTTAGAAATACATGGTTTTGCTTTTATTTTGGGGGGAGAGCTATATTTAAACTACAACAGACAAATAAACATACAGGTAGACTGAAGTAAAAACTCAATAAGGATTCTTCAAGTGATATGATCCAGTCTAATTGACAGTTACATCAGTCCTCAAGCTTCTGACATAGAAAGACAAATCTTAAGATTTTCTGCTTGCTTCATTTCTGAAATGTTTTGCAGATGGATGTTATTTTCATTTCATATGAGGTACTAAGCACCTACTGGCTCTGGAGTAATATGCACTAAATCCACATAGGATGTTTTTGCTACCCTTTATACTCGTTGTCATGGCCCTCTGTACAGAAACCTCACTTGGAATTTCAGTACCACCAGATTTTCATCCAAATTGTAATTGTAAGCAAAGGTGACAGCTGCTTAGTGCTTTTTTTACAGGAATAGTGATTCCTTTCCCTTCAATTGAAAAAGATGGCAAATAAAACATTAAAGAATGTACTGAAAATCAAACAGTTAAGAACTGCAAGCGAGCTGTGCTATTTCTTTGCTATGAAAGAGTAAAATAGAGATGTATCTACTTTCTTTTTAGAGAATTACTAAATAAAACTGATGTGTTTTCTCTCTTACATCTATTATCTTCCTGTTTTCAATGTCAAGTGCACCTGTGATAAAGACTGAAAAGTTCTTAAGCCAAATGAAAACAAGAATTGTCGATTTATAAAAAGTTTTGTGATTTGTGCTGTGATTTGAAATGGAAAAATAAATCTCGAAATATATCACGCGGCAGAAAGCGTTACAAAACTTACTCTGTTTCATAATTTTTGGTTCACTATCTGTCAAAGCACTATTACATAGGGGAAAAAAGGGTTTTATTTCACAAATTCTTTGATATTGTTACAGTTCTAGAAAGACACGTTCAAGCTGAACAGTGTAGGATGGCATGTTTCAAATTACAGGAAAAGCAAGCTGAAATGAAATTTCAGTTCAATTGAAAACAGATTCAGAGTGAAGCAAAGTGAAAGCACAGATTTTACTGTAAGCACTTAGAAAATCAAATTAATAGTTTTTAATCAATGCAAATGTGGATGAAGAATGTATTTTATTTTTTTCTCATAAGACCTCTTTTTAGATTTTTAAAATTTATTTTTCTTTTTTTAGTTTAATATTATTACAAAGCAATAAGAAGGATTGAAGGATTCAGATAGTTTATGACTACCTAACTGTAGTTAAAAGTGTTTAAAGCTTAGGGATTCTCAGTATGCAATGTTCCTGCTGGGTATTCAAGCCTTCCTGGGCTGTCTGCATTACTAGTGACATGACATTATTAGACAAGCACAGAAAACAAAAGCTTAATTTCTATTATAGACTGAATATGAGAAGGAGTCAGGAAGGCAAGGAGCCAGGAGCCAGTCATCTTGAGCTGTGGAAAAAGTGAAAAACACTTTGATACTTAGATAGAATAAGGGGTTTTAACATGAGGAACAAGAAGAAAAAGCACCCTTCTGTAACATATCTCTGTTAATTTTCCTAAAGCATTGTTGGTTCTTTTCAGAAAAACACTTCTGCAAATGTTCAAGTTCACCAAACTGAGGAATGTAAATGAGTTATCTCCGGCTGTGTGTTTCTTAAACTGAACATGAGCCATACCGAAAGAGGTTGCAGGTTTTGTCTTGATGATTCTTTCTCATCCTTGCAATAAACTTTCATGCAAATTTAACCTTGTAGGGTTACATCTCTAGAAGCCATGAGTTGGTTCACTCAGTCAAGATGTGAACCTAAATCTTCTAAGAATCTTTATATTTGGGCTTTCCTGTCCTTTTTACTGATTTATTTTCTTCCTTTTGTTTTGTTCTGAGTGACATTATTGCTAAGATCAGAAACTGTTGCAGAACACTCAATTATATTGTCACAAAGGCATGATTTGATGCTAGGCTTTACCTTATCTTCTTTTAAAAATATTTACATTTGGAAGTAAGTCTTCTACCCTCTGTACACTTGTGTGTGCAAGTATTTCTAAGCAAGAAAAATTAATCTGAAAATATCTGACTAGCTACAATATTCCTGACCTTCTACGCCATTTAGCTTTAGAAAAACAAAACTATTCTCAATCCCTTATTTTTCAACAAAGATTATTTAGATAAAATATATAAGAAAACCATACGTATGCCTTCAGCGCAAAAGATAGCATATTTTTACAGTGAAAGAGTTACATTATAACCACTGTATTAATCAAAAATACTTGTGGAGACAAACTTCAGTCTTTATCTTAATATATCCAGTCAAAATAAACCTTGTGGTGGTTATAGCTCTGACCTCAAATAGTCAGGACAAGGTAAAATAAAAGCGTCTTCTCTCCCCAAAGATTTCACATTGAGAGGTAAAAAGCCCTCTATTTTTTTCGACAAGAAAATATAGAAGGCATTGCCAGCTTTCATGTAGTGGAGAGGCACATGCCTCCACCTGTGAGAGCTTGTTTGCTGTATCAATCTAGACAAAAGAAACTTTATTCAAAAGTGAAGAAAAATAATCCCAGCACTTCTGCCTACTATAGAGTGCTTCTGTTCTCCAGCTTGAGAGAGTGCAAATTAACAGTTTCCAAGATTGAATCAAAAGAGTCTTATTAAGTATAAAGTCTAAATAAATAAATGAGAGGCAAAGAAACTCCACAGGGAAATACTGTACCAAATCTTCAAAACTAGTTAAATAGTAAAATTAACTTACATAGCTACCTGGACTGTGCAGTTTTGCTGATAGTTGAATTTTTGTTCACTTGAACCTTCACCTTTTCTAAACATAAATCAGCAAAGTCAGGATTCTATGCTGGTGTTAGCAACATTCACCCTAATTTAGGTAAGTTCTGCATAAATACACTGCTATCATCTGTATTAATAAGCCACTTCAGAGTGAAACGTGTCAATGTGGTCTATAAAATATTCATTTCTGCAGGAGTCAGGTTTTTGAAAATAGTAAGTCTCTGGGCCAGTATTGACAAAAACACCTTTGTATCTGAAGTGTGGTTTTACAATTCAAGAGCTAATTATTACAAAGTGAAATAGTTTGCACTTTTCTTTATCAGTTCCCAAGACGGTTTTTAAAAATTCTGTGAGCAAACCCTTAGGTCAATTGAAACCAAACTGAAATAACTTCACTGATAGGTTTTGTAAGCTTGTTTAAATTTCAGAGTAAGCGCCCTAAACTGGATTTAAAGAGGTTCTAATTTATGGGCTAATAGCTAAAATATTATGTATGTATTGGTCTTTCCTACATATCCTACATACTTTGAAAGTTTAACTTTTTTTTCAAGGCAGATGTTTTAGAAAGGATTAGCAAAGCTAAGGCAACATAGGTGTTCAACATAAGAGCTCGGGAATTCATTCTGTAGGACTTACAGTCCTCTCTGATCAATGCCCATGTGCACACTCTTGTTTCCCAGCAGCACAGCTTGGCTTCCTTCTTGATGAAACAATGCTATCTTTCACATATCATGGAGGAAGAGCATCATGCAAGCAGTTCCTGAAATATTATTGATGTCTGGCAGGGAACCTTCCCTTTAGTGGACCACAGGTTTGTCAGATGGTGCATGGTCAAGGACCATCATCTTGCAACACTCCTTTTAACTACTCTGGCAGACATCTAGTGTGATGTGGAATTACTCTGTGCCAGAGGGTCCTTCTACAGGTACCTTTCCCTTAAGTTATGTCAAGATGGTGAAGATTTATATTTTATAGAACTGTGACCACAGAAAGTGCCAGATCAAGTTGAAATTTAAGTAACACATGAACTGATCTGCTTTATCACTTTAAATTTTTGATGTTGCCAATATCCAGGATTGACAGACAATGGCTTCTTGTCAGCAATTACTTCCCACTACAAGTAATTGCCTCACATAGCTGTTGTGAAAGTCAGAGGAAAACGCATAGTTGATCATTTCTGACCTCAAACTTCAGGAAACGAATTGAGGTTTATTGGTACAAGGTGTTTGCAGTAGACAGTATGACAGATTCCCAAGAGAGAATCCTCAATCTTCGGAAAACCTGGTGGTCTTACATTGAATCTGTATGGTCCAACAGGCATTTTACAGGAAACAAATATATTTAAACAACACACATGTATAAGCATATGTGTATATATATGTTCTATTTGAAATCTGTACTTTCTACCTTTTCATGTCTCTTTTTGAAACTCTTTTTGAATGTTTCCTCTCCTGTTCAGTCCACAGAGAAATTGAGGTAGATCTGCATGTGTGCTCTTAAGAGTATCTTTAGACATTAAAAGAAAAAAAAAAGAAGAAGAAAAATAAAGACCTCACAAACTGGTTGCTTTTTCTCGTATTTGCACTAAGGATGTGATGGTTTGTAGCAGTTTTTTGATTAGCATATAATGGAGTCCATAAACAGAACAGGCCACCAAGTAAGTTTTGTAGGTGTAGTTAAAAGGATAATCTGGTGTGGTATTTGGGAAACGTTTTGAGTAAAGGATGTAGGGTAATTCTGTATAATGTACTGTGGCCAGAAACTTGAAACAGTATTGTTAGGGGTGTATCAAACAACTTGGTTGAGCATGTAAGTTGTCTTCAGATGAGCCTTCTTCCACTACTTTCACTAGTAGGCCTCAGTACGTTCAAAATCTCCTCTACCTCCTAAATAAATAGACATGTCCCAAAAAGCCTGTGCTAGATCCATAACAACTGATGACTTGTAAACACAGGATGAGGTACTGTTTCTCTTGTTAAGTGAGATCTATATGAATATGCAAAGCTATTTCCTCAGCAGTAGTACCAAGTAGCAGAATTTGGGTATAGCTGGCACTTTTCCTGCCTGGTCTTTTCTACAGATATGGATTTATCATCCATAGAAATCTAAGTGTCTGTTTTAGGGTGAGTTGGAAAGTGTGGATGCCACTGACAGATCTGCCACTAGGCAGATCTCCAGTGACTGTAACATTCTCATACGTAGTCACTTCCACAGTAAATGCAGGTGTTTGAAGCTAATTCCAGCCCTTTTTAAACATCCTGTTGATTCACATCCTGGTTTCCTGGAGGCCCATAATTGCCTGGATTCTGTCGAAATCTGAACTACTCCACTAAAACATAATTGACCCCTTTCATACTTGGACCAGTCAGCTGCTACTTGGACATGACTGGGTCAGCTTCTGTGTGAGAATGAATTGGCACAGAATAGGACCAAATGCATTGTTTTGCCTGTACCCATCTTCTTTCACCTGTGTGTCAAAACCTACAGTCAGTTTTATCTGATCATAAAATCATTTGTACAGCAAGGATTCTAACATCAGAACTAGTGAAAACAATCTTGGCTGAAAAATACAAGGCCAGGGGCTCTGTAGGAGCTAAACTGATGTGCACATGGCAGCTTGAAATTGAACAAGCACTGTGTCCAGTACTGATCCCTGGGGAACACTCCTGGTTACAGACCTCCAACCAGATTCTGGTCTAAGGCAATTTTGATGACTGGTACAGTTATGCTCTGTTAAGATATGAATAACAATAGAGTAGTAGGAGACAGTTCTTTGGAGACAAAATTTGGGTTGTTACAAGCTCTAGAGTTCTTTAAGTGACGTGCTCTGAATTATTACCACATGCTTGCAGTTTTAGTGTGTAACCTGACAATAGATGCAAAGGAAAATGACATAAATATACTTAAGAATAAAGGAAAGTTATTTTTTGTGCAAATGGCACCTATTCAGCAAAATATGGTGTGACCTAAAATAAAATAAGCAAGGCTTCTATTGCCAAAAATTAAAGATATAGTTTTTAAACTAAAAAGTACAGAGATCTAACTGGCACAGGAAAGTATATAGATTAGGATAACACATATTTAGTGGTGGGAATGTTATTAAATCCTCTACAGTGCTAGGAAAAGGTACTAACAAAGGAAGGAACTGGACAAACAGTTTCTACATCTGAAGTGTATGAAGCACATTACGTAAAACAGTCAGCCACAAAAAAGCCCAGGTACATAAAAACCCAGTTACATAAAAAGGATAAAAATGATGAGGCTGATTGCCATGGTTTTCAGCTGGAAATCTGACCTAGTTCGGGTGTCTGAGAAGTCTGATGAAAGAAAGTGACTGTTAAGAATGGTATGGCCATGGCACACGTTGATACAGCCCTGCCAAAACAGGCCGTGTCACTGGAGGATCAGTGCTGTTGCATTACAGGAAGCTGTCTCACATCCAGTAAACAATTCAGCTGCATCAACACATGAAATGGAATTTCCATAGGCTGAAGGCTCTGACTGGAGGACTGCATCATCAATCACATAATGAGGATGGTAAATGTGGCAGCAATGTTCTTGTGATAGAAAAATCAGCTGTGAGAGCAAACAAGACAGAAATAACAAAACCCTTCAAGTACCCCTAAACAAACTGGGAAAGTGCACTGTGGAGTTGTGGATGTGGTCAGGCATCGCAAATGTCATTCATTGGAGAAGCCAAACATTTGAGATCCAGTGGGGAGCTCCTTGAAAAATGAATTTTAGCATCTCTTGACTAAGATCCTTGTCATCCTGAGTCTCTGCAGTGGCAGGACCACCGACCTGGGGTCTCCTGCTTCTCCATTAGGAAAGGGAAGAACTTTGGATCATAGCCTGTAACAAATAAATTTCTACAACTTCAGCTGCTTAGCTGAAAAAACCCTGAACCATTCTTGGAAACTCATGGGGAGAAATCAGGTAGCACAAACCAAATCATCACCAGGGAACCTTTGTGTGAGTTAACAGCGTAGAGAAGCCTGTTCCAGTGATCAAAAACTTTCTGTGGAGCTGATTTATCTATTAGCATCAATATAACATTAAAATACAACTAGTTGGCCCCATGCAAATGCACAATACATTAAAATATCTTATGAGAAATGAGACTTGGAAGAAAATGTCAAGCTTCAATACTGGGCTATCACAATGACTTCCCTATTGAAAGGCTTTGGTTCCCTTTTTCACTCCCTTGGAGTGCCATAGATCTCAAAGGAGAAATGCTGCTGGGAGCTCCTCCACTGGCAGGCACATGATGCTTTGGAAGTGGCTGAAATATGGTTGCAGTCACCACAGCAGTGACCTTCTCTTCTGAAATCCCAAGGATACCCTCAGCTTCATGGGAGTAAGGATGGGATGGTGCTTTTAAAAATGCGACCTTCTCCTCTGCCTGTTGTGAAGGAAGATCAGCACCAACTACTTTCTCACTTCTCTTTCTGAAAATAGCAGTGGTTATTTAATTTTTGCTATTACTTAGTTCCCAGCTCTGTTTTGGCACTCATTGCTTGTTCTTGTTCTTAGGAAAGTTCAGGGAATCAGGACCATCTTGGGGTTTTCCCACAAGGCTGTCAAGACTATGCTCTCCCCATCCCTGCTGAAATCACCTGAAACCTGGACACACTTTCTTCACATACACATGGTGGCCAGCTAGTGTCTCCATGTGGCATCAGCTTGGCAGTGGAGAGGCCAACTGGGGCAGGTGAGACAGAGTCACCCATGTCTGTGACAGTCACTTAGCATTTACATCTCATAGGGGTTGTAATGGGGTTTGGCAAGCAAATGATGGAAAAGGCCAGTGTTTTGAAACTCGTTCAGGGATATGAAGGAACCAGAACTGAGTCTTTTTTATTTTGATATCCCAGGAAGACTTTTATAAAAACATAAAGGCAATGTACATTTCAGGAGAGCAGCTTTAGTATCCTTCCTTTTTCTCCGTGTATTTCTGTCACTCACTTTGCCAGATCGTCATACACACATACAAAGAGAGGGATGAAGAAAAGGAAAGCTGAGTTTTAAACTTAAAAATAAATCCATTTTCTTGGGGATTGTGATTTAATAAAGACTTCGTAAAAGAGTCTGGAAAGGCAAAATAAATTCTGAAAATCACTTCTAGTCCCATCCATCAATACATATGAGCAAACCGTAGTGCCCTAACATCTCAGATACTAAAGATAAGGCTGCAGTGATAAAATATGTTTCATCACATGATGTGGGGAAAGTTTTGTACAAGTAAGGACTAGCTGCTCAGTGCAGGTTCCTCTTTCAATTCTCGGAAACTCTTAAAAAAATTACACACAAAAAAACCAAATTTCTAAAGCAATTTCCTCAGTTCAAACCTCCCTCCTTCCCACACCATCTCTGTAGATGCTTCTAAGATGTAGTATAAACTGCACGTAAAAGTTTCTTGTGTTTGTACTGCCTAGGCTGATAGTTTTTAGAGCATTCTGTTACAGCATGATATGAGCTAACCTACACAAAACCCTCAAGGTTTGTTATTTAGTTTTGTTTACATGTTTCTTTAATGTAAAAGAAATCTATGCTTTTTTTTTTTTACCAAGACTATTAAAAGACATCTAGAAATTCACCAGCTTAAACATATCCTTTCTTTTTAAGGGTTTTATGATCACAACAGGAAATATTTTGAAATGGTCACACTAGTCACAAGACAGACTACTTGTTAGATGAATAAGTATTTATACTAGTCTCCTATTTTTAGGTCTTATCACATGCCAACTCCTTACATTACCATTTGTATTAATAGTAGTTATTGCTCTTTTTTTCTAGTTTCTTTACACACCTGGTATATTTGGAAAATATGAAGATTTTAGCTTAAGTCCCCAAAAGGAAGTAGGCATCCAAATATTTTTGAGGACTCAGTCTTTAGCAGTAGCATTTCTGTCTGGTTTCCATGCATCCTTCTGCAAAAGCAAAAGGAAGCTTGTCTCCTGCTGCCAAAACTGTAGATGGAAAGGATGCAATGATATTTTGACCAGGAGATCTGTATGGCAGTGACCTTGCTGCAATAGCAGATATCCAAGGCACTATGATTTTCTATACTAAAGTAAGAAGTCACATTATTGAACATGCCTGCATAAAAGGATGGCTCTGGCACTCCAAGGGTACTTCTAAAGTGACAGTTGAAGTGGACTGAGGAAAACATAACGAGCTTCCTCATTATCACTCCTGCTGAAAGCCATGTCAATAAGAAGATGAAAATGTTATCAACTTCTTTGTTTCTCTTTGTGAAAAACCCACCTTGCAATTACAAGAGGTAGATGATTAAGAATCAGGACTCTTCTGAGAGTTGATAAGACTGTAGGCATGTTCTTGAGGATGATAAGCAGATGGTCTTCAATGCCAGTGCTCTCTCTTTCACTTGCTTGATGCCTTTTGAACAGTCACTTTCCTACTCTAGTTTTTTTTTTAAATAATACCAGTATCTTTGCACTGATTAGTTACCTTTCTGCTGATGATTCAAGAAATATTAGTGTCTTGCTTTGTATACTGCAAGAGTTATACAGAAAACACTGTAAGTGGCTTTTGAAATTGCGTGCACAGGACCTGCTTTTATTAAACTGAAGAAGCAATCTGTAAAAAACATACTTGCAGGCTTATTCTGAGATTAAAACTTTCTGTAATTCACTACCCATTTAGTTAGAAGATTTTTTCCATTCTTTTCTAGAATGCTTCAAGAAGTTAGATATCTTCTGTATCCAGTTTTACAGAAATTATTCATCCGATTAACTAATATTAAATCTCTGAAATCAATGGACTTGTTCTCATGGTTTATAACTACATTTTTTCCAGACAAGGTATCAAGATCTCTTATGCCACAATTTCTGCAAAAATTTCTATAACTTCTTAAAACAATGCAGTAAACTTGATGAAATTGACCAAAAGCTATGACAGAAAGTTATTTAATGAATTTTTGTGCCAAATTTTTAAATGTTGATTATGAAGGGATTGCATATGTCAAAATTATGTTCAGATATTTTTCTTTTCAAATTGAACACTTTCTTGTACCTTAAATTCTGTTACCCAAATAATGAAACTTTGCAAATGGATTATCAAAATTGAAAAGTGTTTCTTTATAGGTAGTGGATTTTATTTTCCTACATGAATCACAATAATGCAATCGTATCCCCATACCTCTTTGGCTCACAATTAGATATTTTATCATGACATCCAGAACACCATAACTCTGAGAAGCAAGCAAACTAGTCAACAGGAAATGCCTTGATCAGTGAGAAAGCTTCAGCTTTTAACACTTTGCTAAGGGATTAAAGGAGACCTCTAGATACAACCATGTATTTCAACTGAAATTTCTCCTGCAGTGAGATGCTTGCACCAGTGTTACCTCATAAAAAATGGATTAATCTGAACCAGCAACAACAGTATTGTTCGCTTTTCCCGAATAATATTCAATGGGGTTGTGGGAGATATGCATTTATTACTATCTTCAGAATAATGAATTTTAAATCTACACCTCCTGCCTCTGTTAGTCACTTCATTTAAAACATAAATTGCATAGAAATAGGAACCGCAGATTGGATGTCTTCTCCTCTCAGGTACTGAACAAAAAACACTGCAGTTTGTGTTTCTCATCTATGGACTTCATGTCCGAGTTGCACCATGAAAACTGGAACAAATTCAGGCGCAAGAGTAAAAATGAGTTGTATAGAAATAGATTTAACATGGTGGTTAATGCGTTTCTGCAAGAGTGATTGGTTCCAATCAGGTTAGGTAAACATCCTTAGTCTATAAAGAGTGCCCTAATTATCCACAGGATTAAAGGGCACATGCCATTGCTGCCTTTCTTCTGGCTGTATCCCATGCAGGATACAGTCTCCAAAAAGTGTTTTGACTGTTTATGGTGTACTTGGTCTGCAAGCGGATACAGCACAAGGAACAGTCTTCCCCCAGTCGCCCTTCCACTCAACAGCTGTGAGCTGGGTATTAGGATACATGGGCTTCTGAACACTTAAGAGACTGGGATTCATAGTTTTGATATTGGGCACTCAGCAAAAACTGGGTGGTTGAAGACCTCAGCCTTGAGTTTCGGCACTTACAGTGATGACAAGAGAGTTTTTAGGCTCCTAAAGGCCTTTTTAAATGTTAGAAATAAGGTCTGATATTGAAATTCTGCCTGTGACGAAAACTTTTCTCTTTAGTGTGAGGCTGGAATGAAGAATCTCCTTTTCTCCTAGATAAATCATCCCTTGTTGAGTGTAGTTCTTCCTTGGATGGATTGCCTGCGTTGTGGGACTCAATGACAGTCAAGCAAAAGTACTTGCTTTCCTGCCTTTACAGCAATCCCAATGATTTTTCTCTGGGTCAAAAGTCCTGGCAAGTCTTTCATAATGTACTGCCACTCAATCAGCTAATCAGTCTTCCAGATCATGGAGTGAAAATGTCTGCTGACATTTTAACTCTTTCCTTGCTAAACTCCTTGAGAAAAAATATCCTGTCCCAGCAGACTACGAAAGGCATTCAGCAGAGAAAAGCTACACAGCTCAAATCTGCATTTTTGTACCATTCTCCCAGACAGAGTTGTCTGGATATAAGGAACCTGCAGGAATGATTGAGGCTGAGTCTGGCAGATGGGTGTGATGCCTTCACTGCACATCACCTCTCTGAGTGCCCATGTATCTTTCCCTCCTGACAGGCAGGAAGGAGTGAAATAGGGCTATGTCTTGTTGCACAGCCATGCTTGACTTCTTGTGTTGTTTTTGCAGCAGATGATTAGGTCATTTTTAGTGTTATTTGGTGGAAGTGTGATGCAATCTGTGATGTAGGCTTGTCAAAATAAAACTCTATCAGAAGGATGAATGAGAAGACCATAGAATTCTCAGTGGTAACAGCCTAACACTCTCTCCCTGCTGTCCCTCCTACCAAATTGTTGGCAACTCTAACCCTGTTGTGCTTTTCTGATTAAAAGCTGCCTGGAATTTTGCTTGACTTTCATACTTCCAGTTGGTTGGGAAGATGCATAGATCCAACTATGCACAGACTGTAAACAAAGTAGAAAAGCATAAGTAGAGATTCTATATTAAAGAGTTAAGAGGAAGGGAGGAGAAATGAGGAAGTAGTGGTTAAAACAATCTGCTTTTAAGCACCGAAAGAAGTTAAAAAACTTGATAAGATTTTAGACAGAGTATATAAACAACACAGAAGAGCCCCAAACTAGGTGTTTGATTTTTTTTCTTTGGGGTGGAGGTGTTCAGAACTAGTGGAAACCATAATGAGAACTTCGGAAATGGAAATACTGCACTTTCAGAAAAAAAAAAAAAAGCAGTTTTCTCACCCATCCAGAATGAAACATGAAGGGATTATTTGTAATAATGAGAGAAGGGATAGGTTTCCAAAACTTTAAAGTGCAGGATAGCACCATTTTTTCTACCCACTTATTTAATTTGAGATTGATTAGTTCAAAAGTATATAAAACACAGCAAGAACATTAAAGTAATTTCCCTTGGGTTTTGCCATGAAAGACAGCTGAACTGTCAGTGTTAAAGAGATAAGCACAAAATGGTTTGCAAAGAACATTTACATACTATGTAGTTTTGATCTGAGAATCCTATGGTGGCTTTTAATAAGTTATAATATATTAGGCTGTTTCTTCACTGAGGAAATACTCTTGCCATTTTTCATCATTGACATTAGTGATTCAGCAGCAGTACAATCTTTGTAGCCCTAAGATACAAAAAAAAACCCCAAAAAACAAAACAAAACAAACCCCCCCACACACCACTAATGCTAAAGTCAATGTGTCTTGCAAATGTGTTAAAAAAAGTGCTGTCATTCATAACTGTCCATACTTAGAACATTGCCAAAATCTATGGTATCATTTTTCACCCGCATGAGTGGTTGTGGAAAGGATTTAGATTAGACAGTTTAATAGAAGTTTATTTAATAAGTGAAATATATGTGAATAAAATTAATATAAAATAAATACATTGATAAAATTAAAAACATTTCATCTTGATCTTCAGAGCTTTAGTAGTTTAATTGCTGCAAGCTTAACTTTCTGCTTCTGTATAATCCCATTTAACACTTGTGCATGAAGCAATAAGACAGCAAGTAACAGTCTGTAATATTTTTATTTACCAGCATCTATTAGCTATCTATTTTGAATGCCGTTGATCATTACACATCAAAAGACTTAAGCTTCAACCCAGATCTCAAAAAGGGAAATAAGCACCTACCAGTCTCTACAGAGCATTTCTCTGGAGGAGGAGAGCACTGAGGAATTAATGTTGACATAGAAAGCACAGCCTGAATCTATTTCAGGGAAGACTTGTTTGTCTTCTTCCCAGAAGAAAGTAATGTCACTGGGCTGCAGAAATGAAAGGCAACGACCAGGACTTGGTGGAGCATAGTGGGGACAACATGCATTGAGGTGCTGGGCGACGCAATGGTTTCTAGGAGCCAGTCAATAAATACTTTTCACAGAAACAAGGTAGGCTGCTTGGACTTAAAAGTGAAAGACTCTGGTATTTCAGTACACCTTCTTACCTGACAAATTACGTCTGTGGGTGAGCATGTGACCTCATCTGTAGAGGAAGGATGTGATACGGGAGAATCCAGAAGGGAGTGTGGGAATCCTGGGTGATTGTCATCCAGATCAGGTATGAAACAATTCCACTTGTTCACTTTGTCATTAATTTAGAAGTAAGAATATAAACAAAACCCAAAGAACTACTGAGTCCAGCTGCTGCTGAGCTTTGTTTGAAAAGTATCTTTGGTCTATATTCATGGGTCTGTATTTTCCCTCTCTTCCTCAATAAATGCGAATGAGTTGATAAAGGATGATCACAAGATAACCTATGTTTCTGGGCATTGCATAAATTATTTGGCTGGCTGGATGAAAGCCTGGCATTCAGAAATTTGTAATTCTACCTAATGTTTTTTAATTCCTTTCCCTGATTACTGCAACTGCATATGGTTTTTTGTGCGTCATGGTTGTAACTCAGGAGAAGGCTATAGATAAGTACAACGACAATAATGACAATCTTCATTATGCAGTAATCTATTGTAAGTCACAGATCTGTAGTAAGAAAATAGTGTTTTCTACTGCCCACAGTGCCACTGGAGCCCCACTTGTTGGTGTGATTTCCCCTTATGGGAAAGCGACACTGTGAGTCTCATCCTAACTGTTCAAAATGCTTTTCAATCTTCCTTTTTTCATCCTGGGATCAAAGCAATGGAGATGTAGCTCAGAATGGAAGGTAGAGTATTTCATTCTGTGTCAAATATCAATTTGCAAATCCTACACCAAATCCTGCTTGACTCAATATATGACAGACCTATAAGTGGACCAAGACACTGTGAATACATTTATCTCCCATTGAAGGGAAGAGGAAGTGAGAATATTTAACATTCAACTCTCTTGGGTGCACAGGTGGACACAAAATATCTTCGATATAGAAGCATGCCTTAATTTCTAACACCTGGCACACTTTAAATTTCTGGCCATTCCTTTGTACACAAAGCCCTACTTATTTCTTCAGATTTACTAGAAGTTTAAGCTGGTGATATATGGAAGGTGACAAATGTTTTCCTTTGTTGAGGCAGGTGTGGGTAGGTGAGCATTTATAGTTTCTGTAGCATATTAGTGCAAACAGTGAAATGCTTGGCAATGGCAAGTTGCAACATTATAATTTTTATTGCAAACATTATGATTTTATTGCAACATTATGATTTTTATTTCAAACTTGAGGAAGTCAAATCTCCATGTGTGCACATGCTCTTTTGAAGTAAGCATGTGCCCAGTTTTCGGCCCCTTACTACAATAAAGACATTGAGGTGCTGAAGAGTGACCAGAGAAGGGCAATAGAGTTAAGGAGGAGTCTGGAGCACAAGTCTCACTAGGAGTGGTGGAGTGTTGACTCTGGAGAAAAGGAAGGTCAGGGACCACCTTATCACTCTCTACAACTAGCTGAAGTGAGGTTGTAATGAAGTGGGAGCCAGTCTCTCTTCTCAAGTAGCAAGTGTTAGGACAAGAGGAAATGACCTCAAGTTGTGCCAGGGTAGGTTTAAATTGGATACTGAAAGGGTTGTCAGGCATTGGAACAGGCTGTCCAGGGAAGTGGTGGATTCACCATCCTCGGAGGTAATTAAAAGACATGTAGATGTGGTACTTGGGGGACAGGGTTTAGTGGCAGACTTGGCAGTGCTGGGTTAAGGGTTGGACTCGATGATCTCAAGGGTCTTTTCCAACCAAAACAATTACATGATTCTATGTTTCTATTTATTTTTTCCTCTACACTCATGACTACACTAGTCCTAAGGACAAGTTAGAGCAGTCAGAAAAGCAGGTACAACCAAAGGAGCTGATATTTCTGTAGTACAATTTGTCTCTCTCTGCTTTCCTACTGCTAAATGGCGTAGGAATCATCTTTCCACATGTTGGTGTTCCCCATATAACCTAGTGACTCCCAGTCACTGCTGTGAGAGACTTCAGACTTTGTTTTCACAGTACTGCAGCAGCAAAAACTTGGAGGTGCCGAGAATTCACTCCATTCAGTGTAAACATTTACAAGCCCAGAGCAGACCAACCATCTATATTATTGATACTGATACCCATATTAGTTATGATCTCTGCCCCTCTTGTGTGGAAGTAATCATGTACTTAGCCCACAAACATTAGGAGGAATTGACATGTGAGTTGAGCAAACCTGTCAGACTACTATAACATGTAAAACTGCCATAGCCTGTTAGTTTCTCAAAGTGCTGCTGGTGGAGAATTTTCATCTTAAAAGCTGCAAAATCAGATTTCGTATAATGATTATAAATCTCAAATGCTTAACACACACTGAACCTGAAACACCTAAGTGATGAGTGTGTGAGGCTATTTTATCCACCAAGACCAGATTTTAAGATTATGTATCTGCACAGCTGAGAATTGCTGAGGTCACAAAAGCCAGACATGTAGCAGGAAACTTCATTCTTCATCCTCTTAGAGATGTTTAAAATAACTCTATACCCCACAGGAGAAATGTATGACTAAGAAGGCACATCTTCATGTGAAAGAGTGGGTTCCAGATATTTTCTATGACAAGGGTTTGCAGATTTAGGTCACTAATTGGGCTGATAAAGAGATGTTTTATGCAATGCATGAAGCAGTGTTTAGCTTAGCTTAAGGGGTTATCTTGCTTCTGCTTAACTCGGTCTCACATTTATGTGCTAGCAGTCAACTTCTGTTAGTTGCAATCATGGATAGGCTGCAAACGTTTTGAATAACTAAGTATTTCTAAAGACCCCAACAGTTCTGATCAGTGCACTGAATATTTAAGCACTATGCAACTGAGATCACCAGCTGCACAGAGACTTGGGATTCATGGGAGGGGAAGGTGTCCCTTATGAAAATATCTTTCCCTTCCTTGTTGAAATACTCGCAATGCTCATATACCTCAGCAAGGTTACTGTTCTAGCAGCCTGAACAAATAAACAGCTGAACAACCTGGGATCCAGATCTTCTTCAGCAGATTCCCCTGGTTGCTTTGCAGTTTTACGATCCTACTAGTGAAATGGTGAAAGTCAATAAGCTGAAGACAACAGATAAGGCCAGCTGCCAAGAAACTCTACAAGTTTCAGGTTGGAAAATGGACAAGTTTAAACATTTCCACTTAGTCTTTGTTGGAACCAATACCCTCTCAGCAATTTTCCAAAGACAAAATACCCCATCAGTAAGATTTAGGGTTTTTTCTCCTCATTGTTCAATGAGCGACACTGTGCCCCATGTACAGTACACTGTTCAAGCGCTTGTCCTAAATACTAAATAAATATCTGATTTATGGACATTTTTGTGGTACCCAGTGTTGTAGCATCAAAGTGCTTTGAAAAGACCTGCAAAATTCTACTTTGCAGCCTTCCTCTAATATGAAGACTATTTAGCTTTATATTAGAAAAAGTGAGGAATGAAGACCATGAGTTGCCTAGGACCTGATTTCTAAGCACATTTGGCTTTACATAAAATGTAACTGATTCAAAGCCAAATTTCCATTGAGCATATCTGGATTTGTGAGTACTCAATACCTGTGAAAGTTAGATCCAGGTGTCATTGAATAAGCATTTGAAAATTAGGAACTCAGAGCTGATGCCTGTTTATAAGAATTTAATCCCTTGAAGCCAAATCTGAAACAGAATTTCAAGCTCTGCAAGATGAGCATCACATCAGTGGAAGGATTAAGGCACCAATGAAGGCTTAGGTGTCTCAGAATGAGGTCTGAAAAAGTCAGCAAAATGACAAAGAACAGTGTGAAGTCAGCTCGCATGCTGCAAACATAGGTCATCCAGAGCAGGTGATGGATGAGCCTTAAAAACATGAAAACTTGACTAAAACAAAAAAATCTTAAAGAGTCTCATAGAACACCCTCTCTCACACAGAAAAAACTACTGGAGGACTTGAGCCTTAAATCTCTTTGTCAAACTTCCTTTTATTAAAATCTCATGTTGCCTTTTCTTTCTGGGGACCAAATTTTCTTTGCTCCAAAGTTTTAAGGTGATTGATCCAAGACAAACACTTCCCTTCCCTCTCTAAATGATAAGTAGCAGTTAATGTCAGGAAATAGATGCCCTAAGCTGCCTCCCAAGTCTGACAATGGGCTTTACTATCAGAGCAGGAGATTAACCACAAGGCTTCTGGGTACTGCCATATTTCACATCAGAGATGTGCAATAAAAAATTATCAATACAAAACTAAAGAAAAGATGAAAATGTCATGTAGGAGGACAAGAGATTCTCTAGTCTAGTGACAGAGACAGTCATCAAGTGTTGGATAGTGGACGTGGCCTGGAATTTGCTCTTTAGATTGATGCTTGGAGTTATCCAGTGACTACTGTGAAATCATATCTTTGAGGACTAGACTAGACATGAGGTCTTTGTCCTTCTAGCTGAATGGTATTTCAAGCCTCTGCTTCTTTTTTGTCCTCTTCTGCTTGCTCTTTCAGCTTCTACTGGCCAGGTGCAATTCAGCCCAGACCATACTTTCTAGCATACTATCTAGCTAGCAAGGAAGGAGGTGGATTAGCCTTTAAATACTTTTCAAAGACAGTCTTGAGTGTGCATGTTCTTTCTCCTGAGAGAGTGCTCTAGAGGAGGAATTACACTGTTCCCCATTCCTTGATGTCTTGAAAAGAAAGTATTTTTATTAGTAAAGAAGAAACACAGTCTCAGTGATGTGCTTTAAGCATGCTTCTTATTGGCACCAGGCTGGCCCACTCAGCCCTGCCAAAATCTAGTTGTTCTATTACTGTAAATGGATATCTGCTCTATACTTTTCCTTAAGTATATTAAGTACTGCTATGTTACATTATAAGAAGCAACTATTATAGTATAACTCCCTAGTAGTCAGAGGATGAATTAGAATTTTCGCTGTTTGTAGCTGAAGCTCTGAAGTTCCATTCCAGCTCCATTTCAGGTATGTCCCATGTATTCTTTTCTTATGGAGGTGATCTTTTCTCAGCATCTCACACACTTTTCTCAGCATCTACTTTCAGGTACAGTCAGTGGCAGGATCTTATTTCCTGGAACATCACTCAGTTACTACAATCACAAGGTTACTTTTTCCTGTAGTCCTACATCTCAGTCAGCATATGTTCTCCAGCAGTAAGTAGGTGAGAGCTGAACAAGGAGACTGGCAATGGTCTCCCTCTAAATGGACTGTTCATTTATATTTTGTGCTGAAGTATTATTCTGGAATATTTACACTTAGGACTCTGAGGAATGTACCACATGCAAAAGTGAGATTTTACTACATCAATAGTATGTCAATATTACTAAATTAAACACTATCAGAACAAGGGCTTAGGCCATGAAATTCAATTGCTTGGGCTGTTACAGTGCTGGCACAGTTTTGTCTTGCACCAGCTAATGCTCCCTCAAAAGACTGGGCCACACACAACCTCTCTTGTATAGTTTAGGAGTTATGACAGACAAGACCATTCCCAAAAAGGAGTTTGGATGCAGCCATCGAGTTTCAGAGGCTGAAAATAGTTATTAAAAATGTGTCAAATAAGCTAAAGATCCAGTTATGACTGGTCCCAGTAAATGGATGGAGTACAAAATTACTGCTGGTTAAAAATATTTTCTGTCCAGACCACTAGAGGGTGCAGACACACCTGCTCTGCCTTCAAGAATTATTTTTTTAGTTTACAGAGAACAGAGTATTTCAGGGTTTTCTTCTGAGTATTTGAAGGAAAGAGATGAAAGGATTATGTTCTGCTGTCCTCTACAATCCTGCTTTCATCATCAGTAGTACGTAACCCAAACTCGATCTTCCTCCTGTTAACTGCTGTCCAGGCACTACCTTTTGTCTTCCTCTACTCAAGTTTGTACTACCAGTTTTTCTCTTTTATTTTGTCTTTCCCTCATCATTTCTGTGCCTACTTATCCACAGTTTCCTACCCTATCTCTCACCACCACAAGTGTTCCAGGACGATTTCCATTTGATCTCTGCACTACTTAACTGTCACGAGGTGAAGTGACAAAAGTACAAAAAAGGCTTATTCTCACAGCTTTCAGATGCTGAAATGAGGTCTACTCAGTGCATCCAGGATCCTAAGAGAACAGGATTTCAATCAGTCCTGATTTAGAGGGTCTCAAAGACCAATCATGTTTTTGAGAAGTTGGAGGAGTGGGGGACGAAGGAACAAAAAGAAAAATGTCTTAACAAGATTATTGCTTTCTTTGTCCTTACTCACCTACTCAAAGCAAAGCCTTGTGTTCCTGGATATTCCATTATTGCCACAGCAATTACGTTATACAACTAAACTCTGTGTGCAACATCCTGCCAAAGAGAATGCAAAACTTTTCATCTTAAATGTTGATCAGACTTACAGGCAGCTCCCTAAGGAATTTGTCTCGCCGTGTCACCACTGATGTTTCCGTGCTGCAGCAGATCAGATTTCCTCTATGAGTAAGAGCTGCAGAAAGGAAAAGAAATCTTCTAAGAACCAGTTGTTAAAAAAAAGAAAAAAGAAAAGAAATATTAAAAGGAACACATCTAAGATAATTATGAATAGTGAAGCACTGATAACACTGTCTTTCATAGCTTTAGATACATAGTTTACTAGCTGTAAAACATACCTGAGTGGGAGTACTAAAACTGCAGAATATGCTGATCTGAAGATGAAGATAAAAGAGCGCATACTTTTTATTGGCTTGGTATTTTCCCTTCTTATTTTCACCGATGTGAACCAGGTGCAGTGTATCTGGTAGTAAGTAACCGTAGCTGTTTCCTTATGACCATAGCAATGTGTAATTTCTGTTCTGCTTTCAAGACTTAACCAGCAGTTGGGAGAGCAAGGATTTCCAATTCACCAGTTTCTCAGCCTGAATTCCTCATGCAGTAGTGTGAAAACATGACAAAAATGTGCGCCTCTTGATGACCAAGCTTATAGATCTCTTGCCTCAGCCTGAACAACACTTGCACCTTCACTGGTTTGTATGCAAAAAGGCAGAATCCCTCCTTTAGGATATCAGTGAGACCTAAACTCCAGTGTTTAAAGAACTGAGTTGTTGCATGAAGCATACACAGTTTTCTCTCTCTTTCTCTGTCTGAGTATATATCTTTAGTTAAATAGCACACACTGAAAAATAAAACTTCTGATGGAAAATTTCCATAAGGACAGAAAGCTTCCAATAAAAAAATATATGAAAAGAGACTGGATCAAACTGACATTATCAGATTAAAAGATGTAAAAAATTAATCCTATGGGATATTTCTGATTGCTTAGCACCTAAATTTAGACAAAAATTGGATTATATTATCCACTTTAAACCTATTTTATAATAACAATCCTAACTCTAAGACTAAGTCTCGCTCATGTTTCCTATGTGTAAATAGTAAGCCTAGGAAGAATATCAACTTGACCTTCCCATTTGACAGCTGACAATAAGAATAATCAAGCCCAAATAACAATCCCAAGGATGTTTACTTATGAAATAAGCTCATTTCATCCAGCAATTTTGGAGGCAGTAGTCAAGGACCAAACACTCCCATTTTTGTGAAGTAATTTTTTGGGTAAACCTACATTTCAAGTTCCTTTTGCACAATATGAAGAACATGAGAGCAGTATCAATAAATCTGCCTGTTAAGAAAGCCATCCTTCTGTCCATTTGAAGTCTTTGCAAACATTAGTTTTCAGCAGTGAAGCCCTCTGAACTTCTGCGTGAAAACAACTTTTTATCGGGAAACTATGCAAATATGAAGTAAATTCTTTAGGAAACAATGTGTGCAAAACACCAGCACATCTTTTAAATGCACTGTGACATAGTCTTGATGTGTCTATTTTTGAGCAGGACAGAGGAGTCTACCACAAGATAACTTCCTGAGGCTGGGTTTTGTGTACTGGGTTTCTCCCCTCTAGCCACTTGACCAGATACAGCACTTACTGTGGGAGACCAAACTTACCATACAAAGAATGACCTTTCTACTGTTTGTTTATTTTCAATCCTGTTACACATAACTGCTACATAACACGTGCCTCCCTCTGACAGAGAGATGAGCAGTGCACCCTTTTCCCACATCAAAGATAGCGATGCTGAAAAAGAACACCAAGAGCAAACATTTTAAATCACCTAAGCTGCCCTTTTCTGTGCTTGCAGTCATCAGTAAGAGCAAAATTCTCTGCACAGACAGATACATCTGAGTTTAGCCCAAACCCACAATGAAGGACAGTCAAAAAACATACCTGAAGGAATGCTAAAAACTGAAGGCAGAAGCAGTGGGTAAGCTGCTGCTTGGTGACAGGGTATGCCTTCGTTCAGTTTGCTCTTCCCACACAAAGCTGTTGAGCCATGCCTATGCTCAACACTGGAAAATGTGACTGCAGGATGGGTAGGCACACCTCAGCCAGCTTTCCTCTAGCAAGCTATAGCATAGGATGCAGGTATTTAGCAGCTAGCGCCATACAGGCCTGTAAGGAAAAGCTAATTGCTTAGCATCGATGTTCAAACTGAGAAGACTAAGGCTGATGCAAATGCTTGTACCCATGTCATAGCTTCTTCCCTAGCAGAATTGTGAATGCTTTATGGTTATGTCTAAGCTGACACAGAGCTGGTTGCAAGCAAAGACCTGGAATTCTTAATCAGAGTGCCTGCACTGGGGAGCTGTGAATACCAGGGCAAAAATCCAGGGTCAACTATGATTCATCTGAGTTCCTCACCTGTAGAAGCAGTGACATAGCTTCCAGTGGCTCATTGAACCTGTTAAGAGTGAAATTCATTACAGAGATTCAAGTGCTACCATACCAGCAATCTCACAAGTATGGTGGAAGTGATTTAGAAATTAAGTTCAAAAATGGATGGAAATTACGTATCTGAATCAAGCAAATGCATTTAAAAATCCTAACTAGATTCTCATGACCACTATATATAAAACCCAGAAAGTGTTTATACCAAACATTCAAGAAGCCAATGTCTAAACATTAAAACTAGTTAGAAGCAAAGACTTAAAAAAACACAAATGCCAAAAGCCTGAGTATTCAGTGTTTGACTTCAAGCAGGGACCCCCACGGCACATACAATTGCACTTTCTGTATGGTGATGTAGTCACAGCACATTATTAGAATAACTGCCTACAATGGCTGTTTTATGCTTGTTTCTGAACTATTAAAAAAATATAACCTTCACACAAATAATCTCTTTCCCTGTCTATAAAGAGATGACAATACAGTATGCAAGAGTGCACCGTGTTACAAGACTTTTTTCTGGTGCCTTTCTGTCTGAGTTTGGTTGTTTTGCATCAAAAGACCCCGATGGGTTCTACTTCTTTTTCCTCCCCTAGTACATAAAAGATCATTCTTCCTCCTTTTAAAAACATGGTTGAAGACGCACTATGATTTTTAGTACCCCCTTCACTAAGGCAAATTGAGCACCTGAAAACCTTTTATTTTGATAATGGTTTGTGCAGTGAAGTGGTGGTAAGAGTTTTCTTTCTCTTTTACTGCAGTATTTGCTGTTATAATTCTGACTTCTAAATATGTACATCATATTTAGAATTTATTATCATTGCTCTATTATTAAGCCCAACAGTTCTTAATTCCTACTGCTCACAGTCATCTGGTGCAAAGACATACATATATTTCTTGGATTGCAATGAGCTTTGTTCTCCCTTCAGATGCAAATAATAGGAGGGAGAAAAAACCCACTCTTGACTGAATCTGACTCCGCTGAAAAACAATTTTGAATAAACAATGAAGAAGTGAAAAGCTATACTCCTTACCTCATCTGGGATGTACAGTTCAGCTTGAAAGCCTCTTAAATGACAGAGGAGAATTAGAAATAGTTGAAAGTTAGTACTCATCCAACCAGAGAGCTCAGGAAATGACTGTGTATTTTGCAACGATTAACTCCTTCCTCACTTCTAAGTCTTTGCTTTTTCAAGTACAGTAAAAAAAAAAATCTGTCTTACTCTTCCACTTACCGTTTGGTAACTAATGCCATGCCCTACACATGATTTCTGTTTCACACTGAGAATATGCAGGTGGCCAGAGGAAATCACTCTGATCACCTCCATGAAAGAGAAAAATTGCTGTCTTCTGCATAACTGTGACCAAGTACATTTTACTGTTGAGTGACGCTTATGTAATGAAGTGTAGAAATGACTGAGTAATGGGTAGAGCTCCCAACTCTCATTCATAGAAGAGGGTTAGACCAATATTGTCAATTTGATTTCAGTGTTGTAGTGCTCAACAGAGCAAGGTAAAAAAACAAGGCTATTTGAAGGAGTGGCATCCGTTGCAATCTGGATGAGCATTTGACATACATATGGTATATGATACTTTTATACACAGCAGGTCTCCAGGTGAAACTCAGGCACCCTGGAGCATCAAGAGTTTGGTCCTCTGTGCATAAAAACTCTTATGTACCTAAAAACCTGTTTCCTCTTGCCTGAATGTACATGTTCAAAGAAAAGACACTTATGGGACTGATTATTATATAAAATCACTTGCCTGCAAACTGTTAAAGGCCAGTTTCCCACAAGAGCACAGGCAGGAGCACAGACTGCCTTTGGGGAGTGGGCACCTCTACACTGAGCCCAAGATGGCACCAGGGCTTCTGAGCCTGAGACCTTGTGTTTGGGTTTTCTGAGACAGCAATGGGATTGTCTCACCTAGCTCTAGGCATTTGCAGTGCAGATGTCTACATCGGAACTACTCTTTCAAGGCACTCTTGAATACAGACGGTGGAGAGAAACAGACCTTTGCAATGTTCATCTGGGAGTTTTAACATCCAAGTAAGAGTTCCTTTTGCTATATAGATATATGCTTGCATATTTTTTTCTCATGTAATCAGGATTTTATCAAAACTAGAATTAAAATCCTTATTCTCTTAAAGTTAAGTTTTTCCATTGACTTCCTAGTGATCAATTCCGACAATAATGACTTTGGAGGCATACTCCTGTGAGACACTGATGAGAGTAGTCTGCACTTGAAGTTCATCCTTTCACAATCTACCATAAAAATAATGAGGACACTCAAGATCTTTGGTTTAAGCAGATGCTTAGTTGCGTTTTTGCAATAGAGGCCAAAACATTGTGGTGATTCTTCAAGCTATGGCTATTTATTATATAGCTTCATATGCAGAAACATCAGGGCATTTTATGTTAAACATGGTTGCAGGACAAAGAATGAAGTTCTTGCTTTGACTCCTCTCACTTCCACATACAAAAATTGAACCAACTGTCAGCTTCTCACCATGAGCCCACAGGTAAACAGGAAGAAGTTTCAGTCTCACAGACTCAAAGAGTGTAAAATATATTGAAATAGATGTCCTAAAAACTAGTGAGATTTTGTCTGCTTCCTAGTTTATAATTTTTTTAAAAAACAATTTTTTTCAGTTCAAACATGGCAGGTTAGAAATAGAATGCTTTTTCCCCCACTTTTTGATCCATAATCCTACTTTTAAAATTTCACTACCATTTTAAAAGTTGGCTTTTCCCTTTAAAACTGGTGGAAAGAAACTTTCAGATTGAAAAAAATCAGAATTTACATTTAAAAACTCATTAAATTTTACAGTCTTGGAGTATTACATGATATGATTATATACAGTAATTAATGCTGTTGTACAATATGCTATTGTATATAACATAATGAAAGGAAAATTATTTAATAATTAAAAATAATAATTACTACTATTACATGGTAATCAATTTGATGGCACTCATTTGTTCATGTCGAAATTTTCTGAGAAAGAAATCAGGTGCTAAGAAAACATCTCCCTGAAGGCTGGTCATGTCTTTCAGAATGACTATGAGCATTGGTGTGAAATTTTGCAGGTGAGTTTCTTGTGTGTGAAGTTCTAGCTCTCTGTAAGTCCATACTTGGCTTCTTACTGAGCTCAGTAGGGACAGAAGTTCACCTTTAGAGTCTTCCCTGGAGCTGCCTCAAGCAGTCTGAGTATTTGGGTTCCTGCCTTCTTTTATAAGAATCTGCATGACTGCGTTAGACGTTTTTTTTCTTCTTTTTTTTTTTTTTTTTTTTTCTGTAAGTGATAGAAAGCTCCTCAGTATCTCTCCAGTGCAGAGATCTTCCTCTAGGGTCAGTCTACACCAGCACTGAGAGTGAACTGAATGTGCCTCTGGTTCCTGGAGCTCAGAGGAAGCCAATGCAGATGAGGATTTGATTTGCACAAGGCCCCAAGGGCTCCCCAGCCTCAGGTCATACCAAAACTTTGCATAAAAACAGAGAAAAAAATAGAGTCTTGGGGAGCTGCACTAAGGGTAAATGTGGTTATTCATTAACAGCAATTTTAATCCCAGAGAAGCAAACACTAGTTTCTCTTCTGCAGCTAAGGAGAGTCTGGGGTAACACACAGTTACTTAAATGCAGAACCTGCTTTAGGCCCCTGTGACAAACCCCACCTGGCAGTCCATGAACAGAGGAAGGTCTAACCACAGGAGGGCATGACACAATGTTAGCTGTAACATGAAAACGAGTGAGAGGAAAGCTGTCATTGCACCTTCCCAAAGGGGTTCTTCATCTCAACTTGAGATGAACTGGGAGACAGAGAGTTTGCACAGGTGGTGGTGGAGCAGTCTGTAAGCACAGTGATAGGGGAGTGTGAACAGGGTGGTGAAAGTCCCATGCTTTGGGATCGAGAAGATGGAAGGGTAAATCTGTATGGAAGTGAGGGAAGGTGGCAGGAGCAAGGGAGGCTAAAAGAGTCTCTGAACTGTGCAAGGAGAAGGGCAAGCAGAACAGAGTAGGAGGAAAGAGGCTCTGCTGACATCCCTCCTATACCCATAGCAAAGGGAAAGAAAGGGAGAAGAGTATTCTGAGAGACTGTCACATCTCTGTCATCCAGCACCAGGAAGGTCTTGAGCAGGTCTGCAGGTCTTCTAGGTTCATTCATTCATTCATTCAAGATCACCATGGCATGAAGTGTTCCACAGCAAGGTGAGCTTTTTCAAGGGATGAATGGAAGGCAGGCACCAGTGAAAAGAAAGAGGAGACCCCTGCCTCACGATCAACCTGATAATCTCCATGCTCTCTAACACTCACTCTCCTCCAGATCTCAGAACTGGGTTGTGATGACATCAGTGACAGGACAGACACAATATATGACAGACAGAGTGCATTACTTTGGTGTTCATCATCCAGGTGGTAAAACTATTTTTTGCCTGATGCCATTGATCTGTGTACTATGATACCATAACATATCTGAAGAAATCCCAGCCATCAGTTATGAATGACTTTCCATTTCAGTGCTAAAATGCAATCATCTGTGGTGCTCTCTAGAAATAAGACAGTCCTGTTAACTCTCCCGGGAATAAGGAGATGATCTTGGCCAATTACTTCTAAAGTCAGATTCATTATCCAGATGTTCTAGACCCATGAAGGGGTGACATGGTGAGAAAGAAAACCTACTTAACAGTTTTTTCTTGCACGGAAGGTGTGGCCTGATTCCTTATCCAATGTCACAACCTCTAAGGGTCAAAACATTTTGATTGGTAGTTATTTATCCTCTAAAATGCAGCTCATCAAGTTTTGTTCAAAAGCAAATGAAGGGAAAAAAACCTCAAAGACATAAAGATTCACCCCAGAGTTTTCAAACTGACATGAATTTTAATTTCAGCATAGGAAATTTCTGTCACAGGAAAGGAATGCTGCTGTCTAATTTGGTGGCAATGATAGTTGTACATGATATGGGTCTTTGCTTTTCTTGAGATCTGCCTTCCATCTCCTGGGGGAGTATTTCAATCATTGGACTGCAGTGTAGTTGGGGGTCAGGATTTCTCCAGCTAGATTTGTTCTACCATATTCAGAGAAAATTCCTAATTTTTACATTGAGGTATGTGTCTTGGTTACGTCCCAGAACTGAACTGTCTCAAGACTTTCAGCCTTTTAACATCTCTTCCTCCAAATATGCTCACACATGCCGCTTGGTTTCTATGTAAAACTGGAGGTATTCTGCAAAACAGACTTCTAGCATGTGTTTTTCCTGTAGCCTGTGCTGTGTGGAGGCAAAGTAGGAACAGGTGAGACCTTATTGCAAGTAAGGGGTAAGAAATAGTCTGGGAAGGAAGAGAGGGAGAGTGATGGCAGGTGACAGAGGGGAGTTAATACTCTTGATGTGCAATGGGGATGGAGAAACAGGGGAGCAGGGAAAAGGGGAAAGAGCCCTTAGGTAGGAGGAAGCAAGGGGCACAACCTGCAAATTAGGAGTAACAGGGCTCATCAGATACACTGTGGCATACATCACAGTGCAAGTTCAGATGCAGCATTTATCTTTCCTGTTCTCTGTTAGACAAAATATTGAACTGTCCTCTGTGCAGAATGAATCTGTGGTCTGGTGACTGGTGACTGTTCCTGAGAGGGAGGCGATGCTTGGATTGAGAACAAAGAGGTGCCTCAGTTTCCTGTAGCTGAAACTGAAATCCACATTGTGAAGAACCAGAGCTCTGTTTCCAGGTCTGTGGATGTCACATATGGCATCCCCTGTGAACCTAGTACTGACATTTTTAGAAAAAGTAAATCCCATGCATTTTGGCTGAAACTAAAAATATCATTGTCACAAAATAAAGTACATATTTCTTTATTCACTGGAAATTATTAAAATTTGTATTCCTGATCCTCAGCATATTGGGGTTTTTAAGCTTTTAATCACTTTGTTATTGCTATTTTGATCGCTGCCTCCATTGCAGCAGTTCACAAGCTCACTCTGAATAAATCCACCTGCACAGCATGAAACAGCCAATGACTTAGCTGAATTGACTCAGCTTTGAGAAAACCAATAACTACTTGTGAAACTGTTTGGAAAACTGCATGTTTGTTGGCTCATTGCTGGTCTGACTAACCCCTACAAGGCAGATTTCAGTTTGATAATCCTAATACTCAGACATTAAGAGTGACTTCTGCTTGCTATTTTTATTTCAGGATATGATCCCCACGTAAATGTGCCTCCCCTAATTTTTTAGTCAGTGTAAAGTGGCTATTTAGTAGGAAAAACAAAACAAAACAAAACCAAAAATGGTGCAGGGATCAGAATTTCTGTGGGAGAAGTGGTGGGAGGAGCTCAGTTTACCAGGTTACTGCATTTTGTAGGGGAAATTTTGTCCCAGACAGAGACAAGCAGAGCGACCAGAAACTCAGGCAATTTAGGCTGGGAGAAAATGCTCTCTGTTGTTGCCATTCTCAGGCACCTGCTTGAGCTGGGGCCGCAAGAATAGACAAACATGGCCAAACACCCATTTCTCTGAAGCCCTCACAAGGAGTGGATGAGCTCGAGAAATCTCTGTGGTTCTGCAGAAAGCAGTGGTCCCTCAACACTCTTATGGTTGAAACAATGAGTGTTACCCCAGAACTGAACTCTTGCTTGGTACTCTGCCTCCTAGTCCTAGGAGATACTAGTACAACCACTTCAATCAGTTTTCCCAATGTAGACATATTTGGTCTCAGTTTCCAGGAGGGTACTTTGAAATACCGAGGGACTGACCTACTGAAATCAGTATGGGCAAGGTTTTTGTTAATGTGTTAGTAGGGAGATAAAGGTCCCAGGAAAACTTCTGCTGGTGGTCAGAGTCATCATTGAATATTACAATGGTTTGGGTTGGAAGGCATCTTTAAAGATCATCTAGTTTCAGCTTCCCTGCAATGATCAGGGACATCTTTAACTAGATCAGGTTGCTCAGACCCCCCTCCAATCTGATGTTGATTGATTCCAGGGAGGAGGAATCTACCACCTCTCTGGGCAACCTATTCTAGTGCTTCACCACTCTCATTGTAAAAAAAAAAAATTACCTTATATGTAATCTAAATTGACCTTCTTTTAGTTTAAAACCATTACTCTTTGCCCTATCACAACAGACCCTGATAAAAAGTCTGCCCCCATCTTTCTTATAAGCCCCTCTCAGCTACTGGAAGGCTGCTATAAGCTCTCCCCAAAACCTTCTCTTCTCCAGGCTGAGCAACCCCCACTCTCTCAGCCTGTCTCTGTAGGAGAGATGCTTCAGCTCTGTGATCCTTTTTATGGCTCACCTTTGGACCCATTCCAATAGCCCATGTCTTTCCTTGTGCTGAGGGCTCCAGAGGTGGAAGCAGTACTCTAGATGGGATTTCATGAGAGCAGAGTAGAGGGCCAGAATCACCTCCCTTGACCTGCTGGCCACACTGCTTTTGATGTAGCCCAGGATACAACTGGCTTGCTCAGCTGGAAGTGCACATTGCCAGCTCATGTCCAGCTTGTCATCTGTCAGTACCCCCAAGTCCTTCTCAGCAAGGCTGCTCTCAATTCCTTCATCCTCCAGCCTGTATTCATAGCCTTTACACAGGTGCAGCACCTTGAACTGGGCCTTGTTGAACCTGATAAGGTTCCCATGGGCCCACTTCTTGAGCTTGTCCAGGCCCCTCTGGATAGCATCCTATCCTTCAGGTGTGGCAACTGCAGCACTCAGCACTCAATCCTTTTGTCAATGTCATTAATGAAGATAATAAATAGGGTCCCAGTACAGACACTTCTCACTGATGTCCACTGGGACTTGGAGACATTGATCACTACCCTCTGGATGTGACCATCCAACTAGTTTCTCTTCTAACAAGCAGTCAACCCATTGACTCTCCAACCTAGAGAGAAAGGATGTCAGGAGGCACCATGTCAAAGACCTTACAGAAGTCCCTTGTCCATTGATATAGTCACTCCATTGGTTTAGTCAGGCAGAACTTGTCCTTGGTGGAGCCGTGCTGGCTGTCCTGAATCACCTCCCTGTCCTCTATGTTCCTTAACATAGCTTCTAGGAAGATCTGTTCCATGATCTTCCTGGGCACAGAGGTGAAGTTGACAGGTTGGTAGTTCCCAGGGTCCTCTTTCTAGCCTTTTTAAAGATAGGTACAATGTTTTCTCTTTTTACAGTTACCAGGAAATTCTGACTGTCATGACTTTTGATAAATCATGGAAAGTGGGTTGGTAACTACATGTGCTAATTCTCTCAGGACTGTGGAATGCATCTCATCAGTTTCCATAGACTTATGCACAATCAGATTCCTCAAGTGGTCACAAACCTGATCTCTTACAGTGGGGAGCACTTTTCTCCCCTAGTTCTCAGTCATCAAGGTTATTTGGGTACCTTAGTCACAAGACTTGTTTCCCTCCGCACCTCAATAGTCAACCCAGACACTTCAGTGGCTGGTGGACAGACTGGCAGGAAACCAGTGCTTCCTGTCTTCCTGTTCCCTGGTTAAACAAGCTCATGGATAGAACACAGAATTGTTTGGGTTGGAAAGGACCTTTAAAGATCACCTAGTCCAACCGTAAATGAAGGACAGTGGGAAAGCTTTCCTTGAAGCTGCCCAGCTTCCTAGGTCCTTTTAACTACTCTGTCTAGCTCTTGAAGAAAATACACAGGAAAATGGTGAGCTCTTGCAAAAGTCAGTACTTAGGGAGGCAAATTATTTTCTGTAGTTGAAAAAACCCCCTTTTTAATGCTTTAGGTTCCTTTTGGCTTTTTCTTCTATCAACTAAAGTTTTTCAGTTTTGTTTTGAAGCTGTTTGAAAGGTGGAGGTTTTGGGAGTTTGTAGCCCAGATGCAGGACGTGACAATATGCCTGGTAGATGCTCCAGAGCAGACATCTGCTCTAGAAAGGGTGCTGATAATTGGGGCTGTGGCTGTCTCATAAAAGACAGTGGGACCCCTGTAGGTTTTCTTTGGATTTTTTCCCCCCTCTGTTCCCTTCTTATATCACACAGCTGCTGGGAAAATGTATTCCCCTACGTTTGGGTAAGTAGATGCTGTCAAGTCTCAGCCTCCACCAAAAATCAGCTGAAGACACATTTACTTCTACCCCCAAGAGAAAATGTGCAAGATATGAGCCTACCTACTGAACAAGAAAGGAAAACAACAGGTGGAAGAGTTGCCAGCTGGCCAGCACCAGCCATTCGACCTACTGAGACAGAGGGTTTGTCATTCAGGCTTTTAAGAGAAGGTTTTGTCATCCAGGACTTTAAGAGGACTCAGGATTAGGCCCACCAGAGAGGTGGGAGAACCTTTTCTTTTTTTTCTTTCCTTCTTCTTTTTTTTCCTTTTTTTTTTTGGTGACTGTTAAAAGGTTGTTTTTCAGACATTGTATAAGACATCCTATTTGTCTCTAACTTTTTTCTGATTACAAACGGATTACAGGAAGGAAGCACTCCACCCAGTTTCTTAATCATGCACCATTGCTTAAAGGTGTCATCTGTGTCTCAACAGAAACCTGTTTTTACCCCTTCTTTTTAAGAAAAAGAAAAGAGGAAAATAAAAAAGCAGATGACCTTGCTGTTCATTCATTATTTATTGTGTGGCTGTTACACCCAGAAAAGCTCTTGATTTTTCCAGACACACATTTGCTAAGAAGTCTTTTCAGCAAGATACAAAAACATTTAGTGGTATTTCTTGCAGAAAGGGAATAGGGTGTGTAAGAGAGAGGTTGAGTGGTGCATATTTCCAAAGGGCTCTGTATTGCAGCTCAAATCAGGAACCTGGATTCTATTCCTGTCATATGAGCATCAGTCAGTGCTTTTAGTCTTGTAATTATCCATGTGAACCATCAGGTAGAAAGAGTGAGGGTCAAATTGTGTTCCCAGCTCTCCTAAGGTGCAAGTAAAACCATGACAGCTCCTAGTATGAGTCCATTCTTCCTGAGATCCTCACAGGGCTACAGCTTTGCTCCTGATGTCCTCATTGCCTTTGCTTTCAAAGCTGTGCATGCAGAATGCTCCGGCTCAGGGCAGGGCATGTACTTCGAGGTGACTCAGGCTGAAACAAGTTCACATGTGGTCCTTTGGGGTGAAAGGGTGGTGGGGAGGGGAATGAAGCAAAGAAGTAAGCAGCATGGTTTGGGAAGCCTGGCTTGGAATGCCCCGGCAGCTGAGGAAGAGTCGTTCAGGGCGCTTGTTGTGACAGGTGTCCTGTTGGCTGCAGATTCCAGTGGAGTGGCAGCCTGACACGCACACCTGCAGGCTTGGACACCCACAGTGCTCCAGATGTGGCTCAACTCAGGCTCCCACATGGCACAGCTGAGGCCCATGGAGTTGTTTTTATGGCTGATACTCCCTGGCAGCAGACATGGGCCTGGGACCAAGCTTTGAGCAGCAGGTGAGGCTATAAGGCCAGTGCCTGGTGGAAGGAGAGATGCAAAGCATCAGGTTGATTTTCTACTATGTCACATTTTGCCATATACTTCAGATACTGGGGGACTGTATAACATGACAGACCATGCCCAGAAATGGCTGATAAAAGCACTGAGACCATTACAATGCGGTAACATTGACTGTATCAACAATGCAAATACTGTTGCAAAAAGGAACCTAAATTTAGGTAGACAGATAAAAGTTAATCTGTGGATTTTTTTGCCATTCAGTTTTTAGCTGCAGGCTCTGTCAACTCATCTGCACTTGCCCTTGACCCAGGCAACAACAAACTGAATGTTTATTGTTTTGTCTTCAGTCATTTCCTTTAACAATGCAAAAGAGAAAGAAGATTTAGAGGAATCGTTTTAAGCCCAAGACATGTAGTCTAGCAGGGTACTGGGCCCCTTCGCTAATGTATACCCTGCATTTCTAATTCAGGGACATTCATATGCTGGAGTATGCTGATGCCAAGGAAGATCAGTTCCTTTCTTACTATTCACACTGAGCTGTATTTAGTGCAGATTATTGTCTCCCAAAGAAGTCACAATCATGTTCTGGCAGAGAGCAGCTTGCACTCTGCTGTGGTTTTTGAAATCTGAGTTCTAAAATAGCAGTGTTTTCAGGTCCCAAATACAACTGTAATGTGTACTATTCTAGATTAAACATATTTTCAGTTCTGCAGTTCTCTCAGGAAGTTCTTGGCATATCTTTATTTCCATTGCATGTCTCAGGAATGTATCTGTAGATCTTCATTTGTGCCTTTTGTTGAAACTCTTTGCAGCACAATAATAGCAACAATGTGATTGGAGATTGTTTAATGCCAGAAAAAGCTTATATAACTCCAAACAAACTCCAGTTTGGCAATATGTGCTAACTGGATTGCTGTTATCACTGTTTCAGTCATATAGCACATCATAACAATCTTACACAAAACAAAGTTGAAAGCACCAGTGTGCTCCTTGTTTTCCTCAAATTGTGTACGAGGGGAAGTGAAAACTTTTCAGTAAGCAGTTTAAGAAAAATTGTGCTGCCATTCCTAGTGAGCAGGCAGAGAGCTAAGAGACCTGTGAGTCAAAGCACCATCTCTAATATAAACAGTGGTTTTTTAAGAAAAACATAGTTCAGGGCAACAAACACATCAAACTGAGCTGCTGTCCATCATGCCTGCACTGAAAAGTGTGATGTGTCTTCCCAAATGAAAGAAAAGAGTTGGAGAAGATGCACATTGGAGGAGCAGTTCTGAACATCTCAAATGGTTGCAACATCAAGTGACCAGTTCCTGGGAAGAACCTGAGGCTGCTGTGTGTGGTCTGAGCTGGAGCATCACCTCCTTCTGCAGAAGGCAACACCTGCAGGGCACAGACAGAAGGACCATAGAGCCAGCTCTTTCCTGGGAACAGCAGGCTCTGTAGGATCTCATACTATACAGTGAAGGGCTGCTGGTCAGTTTAAGGGGAAGTTTCTCAGAAGGAGCCCAAGGTATCCAGGAGCTACAGGGAACCTGCTGGCAGCCTGAGCTGACAGGTGAACAAGCAAGCAGAAGGCTGACAGGGCAGTGTGCAGCTTTTGCTGTTGGGAATCTCCCCTGTTTTGGTAGCTGATGCTTCCACAGAGGTAGGAGGGATTTGGCAATCTCTACTCAAAGTACTTTTCTAGGTAAAATTAGAAGGTCTTTTTTATATATGAAAGAAGGTTAAATAAGTAAAGAATAATATCATTTTATTTCTTTTAAAAATTTATATATTTTAAGGAGCAACTTCCCTCGCAGGTCAGAAACCTTTTAACTTCTTTATTTTCTCAGAAAATAATACGCATTTTCATCCATAAACAATTCTTTTCTGTTATTGTCTACAGTATTTAATATGTCTCCTAGTTGTAATAGCAATTTAGGTATTTGTACATAATGAATCATGACAGGGTGTTCTCTTAGGAACCCTGAATAGCTGTTACATGAAATAAATGTTTCCAGTAATATACATTTTTACACTCATTCGAATGTTATTTCTCTCTCTGGTGGGGAAGTGCTAACACAGGTACTGGGAACACCTTTGCAGCACCTGACTTGCTCTGTTCTAGAAGTGTCATTTGCAAGATCAGAGATGGGCAATTAGCCTCAGGATGACCTCTGCTTTTCCACCATCCAGCTGCTCATTTCCTGTGATTCCTATTACCATGAAGGTGTATGGGGCTCACTGCTTGCTGTTCCTCACCTCACACTTTGCCACAACAGCAACTGGAGGAGAGAGGTGAGAGGAATTTGGAAATTGAAAACCATCATCCCTATGTGAATTCAGTGAAGATCCCTTCATCCCTCACTGGGTTTCCTCCCTGTACATTATGTGGCATTTCACTTTTTTCATCTGTCCTCCAAAGAGGACCCACGCTCCACCTCAGAAATTCTAATCTGCACGAGCCACAGCTCCCACTGCTGCAAAGTTATTGAGATGTGGAGCAAGTCTTGGGCCAGCATGAGAGGAGACAGGTAATTGTGCCCCCTGGTGACTTCTGCCATTATGCGGAGCTCCTGAAGCCATGAATGCAGGTGTCTTCAACTAATTATTGGGCACCACAGTCCAAGAAAGGTATAAAACTATTATAAAGCATCCAGTGGAGGGCTATGAAGTTGGTGAAGGGCCTTGAGGGGAAGCTATATGAGAAGCAGCTGGGGTCACGTAGCTTGCTCAGCCTGGAGAAGACTCAGGAGGAACCTCATTGAAGTCTACAACTTCCTCACAGAGGGTTAAGTGGAGGGGCAGACAATGATCTCTTTTCTCTGGTCACCAGTGATAGAAACCAAGGGAACTGCATGAAGCTGTGTCAGGGGAGATTGTGTTAGATATTAAGAAAAGGTTCTGCACCCAGAGGGTGGTTGGGCACTAGAACAGGATCCCCAGGGAAGTGGTCACAGCACCAAATCTGCCAGAGTTCAGGAAGAGCTTCAACAACAATCTCAGGCACATGGTGTGATTCCAGGGGCCTGTTCTGTGAAAGACCAGAAGTTGAACTTCAATGATCCTTGTGGGTCCTTTCCAACTCAGGATCTTCTGTGATTCTGTGATTTGATGGGCAAAAAAACTCTCCTGCATGCCTTGTGCTGTCACATGCAAACATTACTGGCCTGATGACAACAGGTAATACCAGCTTGAAATCCTTTCTCCCTCCACTGAAGGTGAGGAAGCAGATCACTGAGTGGAACTCATAGCTCCTTGAGCAGCAGGAAGTGTGGAGGCTTTTACTATAGCTGCAGTAAAATACATGTGAGGGAAAACATGAATCTTGCAGGAAGGCCCTAGCATACTTTTTGTAGCTCTAATGGAGATGTGGAAAGCAGCAACAGCTCTCCCACTTAGGTGGCCAAACTTCTGGTCCTCTCTAAGCCATTCCTTCTCCTACATGTCAAGGACTTCTTTGAGGATTCTAGATCCAGTAGCAGAGGAACAAGCTTGCTTGGCTGACTAGGAGCAAAAATTTAGTCCAAAAGCATTGGCAGTAGCATTTTCCTTGGTCCTCACTGACCAATTCAGCACTGAATAAACTCCTAAGAAGCAGCTAGAAGCCAAATGAGAAAAAGGGGAAAAAATAATATTTTCCAGGAATTTTTTGTTTCATATTTAGTCAGGCACTATGGCTTTGTGAAAAGACAAGGTTCCTTCTAGGACCTGAAGTAAACATTTCTCTTGGTTTGATTTCTTTTCCACATCTAATGTTGAAGTGCCTTTAACCTTAATTTAAGACCTTGATAGGAAATGTAAGGATTTTGATTTTTGAACTTACAGTAGAAGCTAAACAGCAGGTAGATTTTCAAGTCTCTCAGGACATGTAAGCTTCCAGAAGACCAAAATATTTTGTGTTTCCCCAGTTTCTACAGCATGAACTAGTTTGTACTGGTATTCTATCCTGCAGATCCGTCCTGCTCCACCTCACATAGTGGGGGATATTATTCACCTTCCTTCTCAACTTCCACACACAGAGTTGAGGGGTTGTCTAAGCTTTTATTAATATGCAGCAAGCTCTTTGTAATTTCTGATTTTAGCTGCAAATGTGAGAGGCTGAGTCTTTAATGAACCCATGGCTGTGGATGATAAGGAATACTTCCTGCAGGTGTCAGCTCCCTGTATTTTTTTTTTGTAACAATGAAGGAAAATGAAATGTGTTTTTGAAATCATCAATTTTATGACATTTAGTTTGCATTTCCTAATGAGGAAGCATTTGAAAATAACAAAACCTATAAAGAAGAAAGGATATGAACAAATAGGATAAAAAAATAAGGTTAGTACATCATAATTGTAGCTCATTGAGCTACACTGAATATATGTAAATTTAATTGTTTGGTAGGCTAATTTTCTTCATCACACATGTATAAGACTCTATTGACAATACCTTCCTATGCCCATATGTACCTTCAGGAGCGTGAAACCCTGAAACCTTCCTCCCACTTGCAGCAAGATCCTCCTTCCAAGCAAATCTCCCCTGCTCTCCACTTCTGAGAAGAGCTGTGCTATCCCTTCCCTACTGCAAGATCTGGCACCACAAACATCCTCCAGCTCCTGCCAGAACAAGGCAGGAGAAAACAATTGCTGTCCCAGGGAAGGGAAGAGACACAGCAGGAGGGACGATCAGCCCAGACACTATTCCAAGTGTCTGAAATGCTCCTCTGTTGTTGATCAGCTTCAGGGAAATCAAATAAGATTACTTCAAAGTCTTTGATTTTATCCCCCCTCTCCCCAGCTTCCTTCCTTTCAGCAGGCTCAGACTGGATGCAGTGTGGTGTTCTGTCCCTCGATATATAGTTTCAAATTGCTGCAGGGCACACACGGCCCCATGGACCCAATGTCTCTCTTGGGGCAGCTGAGACTGCAACTTGGGAAGCCTTCAAGCACCTGTCTGGACCCTGCTTTGACTGTCAGATGGAACAGAAACTAGAAAGCCTTGATCATCAGCTGGGACCTGTCTTTCCCTCGGCAAAAAATTAAATCTCTTCTCTAGAAGTGCCTCCCCAGTTGTCAAGATAAACCCAGACACTTACATTTTGGACTATTTACATGAGCTGAATCCCATATCTGACTTTCTCCAGAAAGGCAAGTCTTTACTCATAGATATTTTAATGAGATAAACTTACTACTGCCATTGCTGAGCATGTAGCGTTCCAAAATAGGCCTGGGTGTACTCAGTATATGAAACTAAACTATTTTAGAGTGAAGCTTAGAAGAAATCTGATAATATATGAGTATAAAAGTGCTTTTCTCCCCTCCCCCATTTCTCATAAAGTGATATAGCTACTACGTCACTGTGGGTACACAGGTTAGAACAGCTGAAACATGAGTCTGAGTTAGTATGAGTTGGTGCAAATGATGATCTAGCAGATTAAGTCTAGAATACTGCTAGCTATGCAGACAAATCTTTCAAATTAAATGTGGGAAAATTAGAGAATGGAAACAGAAACTAACACTGTACTTTTATTGCTTCACGTCTGGAGGTCCTACTGCCAGTCTCATGTATCTTGAAGTCCTAAATGTGATAAGTACTAAGAAAAAGTTTTAAACAACAGGTTATGTCTTAAATAATAACTTTATGGGTTGACATTCACTTCAAACCTTTTTCTGCTACTATGGGGATTATAACTTTCCCATAAGAGCAAGAAAAGGTGAAAAAGAAATTTCAAGTTATAATTAAAAGTAAGCAAATAATGCAATTGAAAGAACAGGATCTGAGGTGATCTGGAGTTGAACCTAAACCAGCTTCATTTATCCACAGAAAAAAAAAAACCCAAACAATTCCTCCAGAGAAAAGAGAAAAATCCAACATCATCAGCCATTTTGAACATGACCAGGTGGAAGAATCTCAGGCACTCACACATTACACTGCTGGTGCAAGATAGAGGTGAATTAGTCTCTGAAGGGTATTGCAGCTGCAGCATGGAAATATAGGCTGCTAGCTAAATGTTTCCAGGAAAAGACAAAAGAAACTGAGCATTCATTAAATGTAAAATGACATTTTAAAAAGTAGATTGGAATGTCACATTATGAAAACTAGGAGATAATAGCATGAAAATCCTTCTTCCCCTGCACAAACACTGTGAGAAGGTTTGCTCTGTCAGTACATATCCATATTCTCTATTTTTCATTTCTCCATCTGCCTCAGTCAGAGGGTGGTATTGCTACGCTACCTCTGCTCTACCTGCCAGTATGGATGTAAAGGGCTACTAATGCCAATCATACATGCTATAAAACCAAGTTTTGTTGATAATGTTCATTGAAGCAGGGGCTACATTTTATGCACTCTCAGGCCCACAACTCCATTCCTTTTGTATCTGTCCAGAAAACTAGGCACAGTTCTGGGTCAGTATCTATGGATAACCAGACTCAAACATTTGCAAGGGTACAAGCCTGGGGTACACTTAACCTCACCTGTGCCCCATTCTTCTGAAACCTCGAGAAGGGAGGGGCACTGGGATAAAGGTTTGGGGACTGAGCTACACCTGTGGCTGACCATGGACTGAGGTGTGAGTGCGTGTGGGCTCGAGTTAAATCCAGCAGTAGACAAAATGCAAAAACTTGCCCAGGAACTGCAATCACACATGTAGGGTTTGGAACATGTAGTGATGAGCAGCTACCCACCAGGTAGTGCCATGGAACCATAAGAATTACAGTCACTGGTTTACAGCCATACCTCTAGCCAGGACCAGGACCTGGTGCTCCTTCAAACTTTAGAAATATGAGTTATTCCACCGATCAGTAGCCTTCTTTTTTTTTTTTCTTTTTCTTTTGATTTTTTTTTAAACCAGACTTGAGACTCTCTTTCTACCCTGCCTTTTGGAGCTTCATTATATTTTTTCAAGAAACTATATAAAATAAGCATGAAGGAAAGAACAAGAAACAAATCATTCACATAATTAATAATTTTAGTACTCTGTGTACTTTTCTTTCTTTCAGCTTTGAAGAGCATGTATTGAGTCCTGAGATAAAAGTTTCAGTTATGTTTCAGAGTAGAAAAGCTTGAGCTTATCAGCCATGAGTAAGAAAACTGGTGTTACCATAATAAACAGTAAGCAGATATCAAGACTGACAGAACACAGCCTGGGATGGAAATATATATAACTGCTATACCAGAGTGGGAAGTGACCTCTGACATCCAGTAATACTCTCTCTTTCTTCTACTTGTCCTCACAAGTGCTTTTACTAGCATGCCTTACCCTTCTTCCTCTCCCCTTCCCCCTCCCCCATCTTAACAATTTTTTTAGAAACCAAAAAGGTTTTCTTCAGTCCTTGGCCTTCTATCTCCTTCTTTAATTCCTCAAGGAGAACTGTTTACTCATCTACACCAAGTATTTGACTTCCTTTTGTCCCATGTGTTCCTTTTGACTCATTCTTCCCAAGGTCTCTACTTGTCCTAGCTGCAGAGGCTGGGACAAGTTTATCACTGTGGGTATAACCAGAACTGTGTATTCTACACCCTCTACAAAAATTTCTGATGAACTGTTAATAATGGATCATTTACAGCAGCTGCCCAGGGCACACCTGAAACCTCAGGCTACAAGCTGGGTGTTAAAGAATGCTGTGAGACAGGGCAGCATTTCTGTCTTCACACCAGTGACTCAGCTATGATAACTATCCCTCTGGGAGGCATTAACACCTCCATACCCAGACTGAGGTGTCATGTCTGTTAATGGGACTGGCATAATAAGCAGCTGCAATGACCTAGACCATCAAAGATTCCAAAAATACCTTCTGACTCACAGAGTAAATCACCCATTGTGAAACTCCTCACCCTGGAGGAGGTACTGGGCATTCCCACCTGAACCTGAGCATATATAATCTTCGGGTTTTGAGACTTCTGATACCACTTGTCAGATCCAGAGGAGGACCACAACCTCAACAGGACTGCAACTGTCATCCTCACCAATAGGTTTCTTTTTTTTTTTTACTTTATACTCATAGGACCATGTGGCACTCAGCACAGGGGCTAACAAACACCATTCTGTTCATGCCCCAGGGTGCTGGGCTATACATCTGGTTTTTATGGGTTAAAATCAGGTTTTCTCTGTATCATGGTATTTTATTGCAAGTTTTTTAGTAAACTGTAACTCTGATTTGTAATCTCTCTTGAGTTGTTTCTCCCCATTGTTTACCTTTAAACCAGCATGTTACTGTGTCTGACTTCTCATTCTGGATACAGCTGATCCTTAGGGCTAAGGAGCCACAAGCAGCAGGAAAATCTGGCACTTTTGGAGACAGGAGATAAATAGTGAAGTAGAGGCAGAAGGTGAGAAGGGATTCTCAATACATCTCACTCTTGGGTTGTTTGGAGATTTGATGCAAATGAGGGGAAGTGAGTTGGGGAAAAATGCTGAGTCCTGATAGTTTCACCCGTATAGCCCTGAAGTATAACTCAGAAAGCTTTACAAAACTATGTGAAAAATCTCAAAGCGCAAGAAGCAATGGCCTACAATATACCTCTTGAAGTTCAGTACTGTCCAATCATAGAATCATAGAATCATAGAATCGATTGGGTTGGAAAAGACCTCCAAGATCATCGAGTCCAACCCTTGGTCCAACTCTAGACCATTTACTAGATCATGGCACTCAGCGCCATGTCCAATCTGTGTTTAAAAATCTCTAGGGATGGTGAATCCACCACCTCTCCGGGCAGCCCATTCCAATGCCTGATTACTCTCTCTGGAAAGAATTTTTTTCTGATATCCAACTTAAATTTCCCCTGGCAGAGCTTAAGCCCGTGCCCCCTTGTCCTATTGCTGAGTGCCTGGGAGAAGAGACCAGTCCCCACCTGGCTATAACTTCCCTTCAGGTAATTCCAGACAGTGATGAGGTCACCTCTAAGCCTCCTCTTCTCCAGGCTAAACAACCCCAGCTCCCTCAGCCTCTCCCCACAGGGCTTGTGCTCCATTCCTTTCACCAGCCTTGTTGCTCTTCTCTGGACCTGCTCCAGCACCTCAATATCCTTTCTGAACTGAGGGGCCCAGAACTGAACACAGTACTCAAGGTCTGGCCTCACCAATGCAGAGTACAGGGGAAGGATCACTTCCCTGGTCCTGCTTGTCACGCTATTTTTGATACAGGACAGGATCCCATTGGCCTTCTTGGCCACCTGGGCACACTGTTGACTCTTGTTGAGCTTCCTGTCAATTAGTACTCCAAGGTCCCTTTCTGCCTGGCTGCTCTCCAGCCACTCTGTGCCCAGCCTGTAGCGCTGCAGGGCATTGTTGTGGCCAAAGTGCAGGACCCGGCACTTGGCCTTATTGAACTTCATCCCATTGGAATCAGCCCATCTCTCAAGTCTATCCAGATCCCTCTGCAGAGCCCTCCTGCCTTCCAGCAGGTCGACACTTGGTGTCATCAGCAAATTTGCTGATGATGGACTCAATCCCCTCATCTAAATCATCAATAAAGATGTTAAACAGGACTGGACCCAACACAGACCCCTGGGGAACACCACTGCTGACTGGCCGCCAGCTGGATGCAGCTCCGTTCACCAGCACTCTCTGGGCCCAACCCTCCAGCCAGCTCTTAATCCAGGAGAGGGTACACTTGTCCAGGCCATGGGCTACCAGCTTTTTCAGGAGTATATTATGGGAGACAGTATCAAAGGCCTTGCTGAAGTCCAGACAGACCACATCCACAGCCTTCCCCTCATCCACCAGGTGGGTCACCTGATCGTAGAAAGAGATCAGGTTGGTCAGACAGGACCTGCCCCTCCTAAACCCATGCTGGCTGGGTCTAATCCCTTGTCCACCCTGAAGGTGCTGTGTGATTGCACTCAGGATGAACTGCTCCATAACCCTGCCAATGAACAACTTCAAAGGGATTCAGTCCAACTGACAAATGCTGCAAGGAGTCAGAACTCATGCAAGGCATTGCAATAACATGAATATAGCCATTTCAAAGTAGGATCCTAAATATCCAGCTAGGGGGTGACAGAGTTTCCAGATGTTGTAAGCAAAACACTTGGACCTACCTCAGAACTCTTGGGACACAGTACCAGACATGGGGCTCACTGCAGATGGCTTGGCTTCATGTCAGGGGAGATCCTTGGATGAAAGTGCCTGAGACTTGAGGACAGTGTCCTCATCTCAGCTAGTCAGAGCGCTGCCTTAGGTTGAGCAGAGTCATAGCAAGAGTTGCTGAGTCAATTTTGGATCCCTAAGGTTGAGAAAGTGGCACCTACTGAAAACCTCTGTTGTTAATTTCCAGGGAGTTGCTGCCAAGACAGGGTAGGAAGAACATGTTTAATGCCATAGCTTTGACGTATGACTGAATTGCTGGTTTTCTGACCCCCAAGTGGAGGGTTGTAACTGAAAGCTCATTCCCATTACTGTTCTAGTAGCCTGAAACACCTCTGAAGAAAAGGACTTTTTTGCCGTGACAGTCTTTTCTTATTAATGCCATCAATTCATGCTGTGCTTATGCTGACCTTTAAACTCAAAAAATAGCTTTTGTATTTCCTTTTGCTAGGTGTTCCTCACTAATAAGGATTATGAGTGGTTTTTCTGCTGTTTCACAGATTTTGAAAAATGAGAAGGTAAGAATAAAAGAAGCCGTGGATTGCAAATTATTCATCTCTTCCCTGTTCCCTCCTTGTGGGGTTCTTGACATGCACAACTAGCTCAAGTCTATAAATGACAGCCAGGACACTGATTTACTGCCAAGTCAGTTTACCAGTCTACAATTAAAAATGTCAAGCTATCCTCATGCCTGAGCAGCTTCACTGGCACAGAACCAGTTTCAAGCTGTTTTAAACAAGAACACATCACAATTTAACAAGCTCAATGTTCAATTAGTGTATTTAAGGCAAGACTTATTTCCCACTTTGTACATAGAAAAGGTAGTTTCCACCACATATACATACATGAGGCCATAGAAAGCCAAATTTATTGCATGTCTGGGTCACAATCTTTAATGTATAAATGAAACAGCACTTACACTGTCAACAAAGCTCCGCTTTCTCCCTGTACCATATGTGTGAAATTGCCCAAAGTAAAAGCCACTTAGAGGGGATTAGTCAGACTATACAGACCAGTTCCTAGAATCCATTAAGACTTCAATATTGAGATGGTTTTGGCAATGCAGCTGTTACTCCACAAAAAATTTTATCCAAGTCACATCCCTCCACTTATCTATGTATGGTGAGGTAGTGATAAATAAAAAATAAAAAAGCTTCCCTGATGAGAAATTGAAAACCTGTACATAATTCATATTAGATCTTTTACCTGTGTGTACTTAGAGCTACATCACTGCCTGGAAAGAGACTTTGATATCTACAAGAAGTGATATGAAACTCATTTGCATGCTCATGTCAGCAATATTTTTGTGCGCTGAAGAATCAAGTAGCAAATTTAAACTTTGTATTGAAATATAAATAAGTCCCATTGTTATCAACTAACATTTCTGCTATCACAGAATCACAAAATATGCTGAGTTAGAAAGGACCAACAACTTAATCCTGCACAGGACCATCTGCGCACATGAGAAATGCCTGAGAGCATTGTCCAAATGCTTCTTGAACTCAGATGGGCTTAGTGCTGTGACCACTTCCAGCACCTAACCACCCTCTGGGTAAAGAACGTTTTCCTAATACCCAACCTAAACCTCCTCCCTTTACACAACTTCAGTCCACTCCTTCTGGTCCTATCACTAGTTACCACATAGAAGAGATCAGTGTATGCCCCTCCTCTTGCTCTAACCACTGTATGGAGAGAGAGATATTTTAAAACTGTCTGCCTTTATCCTCTCCTGAGAGCAGTAAGTCCATACCACAATACAAAAAGTCGTTATCTTTGTGGCTCTAAGAAGTAAATGCAAATAAGGGGGATGTTCTTAACATGCAAGGCTTTTATCTGCTCCCATTTTTGCTACCTCATTACAGCTTTAGACTCCTCACTCTTCTCTACCGTGAAAGTCTTTTTTTAACATTTTGTTCTGAAAAGTTCAGCCACAGCCACAAAAGAACAATGTGCTTCCTAAAAAGGACTTGTCTAGAAATCAACATTTTTTTGTTCTAAGGAACAAAAAGGTGAGTGGCAGAGTGAGCCTCCTTCCAGAGATGATCAGAAAGAGTTCTGAGTTTTCTGGGAAGTTCAGGTGCTTTTAAAATTTGGGTCTGGTCTGAGTAAGAACAAAACCATATACACACATTTTTTTTCCTTCCTTTGTCACAAACCAAAGATTTCAAGAAATTATGAAGTTTCTGCAGACAAAACACACCTTGGGTACTGCTCTTGCTCCAGGAGGTTGATGTTTCTAAAAGTTTCATTTTTATTTGCTTTGGCAAACCCTCAAGGCACTTATTGAGTATGTTCATTGACTGCTGCACAGAGGAACGCTGGCCCCTGCTGGACTCTAAACCCTTTTCACACTACTGGCCCCATGCTCCAGGACCCCAAGAACCCCATTTGGAACCCAGAGAGTTTGTTGATAATGCAATAGGCTTCCAAGAAAACTCTTAAGGTAAAACAACTGCATTTCTCAGTAATACAATGATAATCATCAGTCCAGCTCAGCTGCTGAGAACCCCATTCTTCCAGGCCCCAAGTGCTGCTCCGGGCTCTGCAGTCTTGCTGGGTTCTTTCCACTGGGAAAGAGTCAAGGCAGAAAGAGCCAGGAGTATCACTGGCGTAGCTTTACATCACCTTTTTACTTGGGAACAGCATCTATGACCAGCTCCTCAAACGGGGCCCTTGCCTGAGCTACACTACAGTCTGTGCCCAGTCTGTACCAGCTGACCATCACCTACTGAATCCATTGGACTTTGCACCTGCCCCATCACTGTGGCTTTGCCAGATGGTTGTAAGGGCTCTGGGCCAGCCATGATCACTATCCCTGTCTTTTCCCTGCTCCCTTGCTAGGTGCTGATGCATTGGCTGTGGCAGGGGAAAGCATAGCCCCACCAACCTCATGGCCACTCTTGGCTCCTGGATTGCTTCTGTGGGGCAGTGCACCCTCACAGCCCCCATGACATCCTTACAGCAGAAAGAACACTCTCTTGCTCACTTCTCAGCTACTGACATCTGTGTACATACCTGGTTTTAGAGGTTCCAGTAATTTCCTAAATAAAAGTTAAGGCACAAAGCTGAGGAAAAAAAAAGTTGGAATACAGCTACTCTGTGTATGAAGATAGAAGTGCTTGATCCAAAGAACACAGCTGAACAGAAAAGGAAGCATTTTGGACATTTCTCATTAGGACTTATCATTTCAGAAGAGAGGTACAAGTATCAGGCTATGATGTGAACTCCCTGTCTATGGCATCATACCAAACAGAAGTGGAGAGGAAACTATAAAACTTCAGGCTCTGCTTTAATGGGTGTTTTTTCAGATGGTATCAATTTTCTTATATAACATGTTATCCTTCTCAAAAAAGTCATATAAAAACCAGTAAAAGCCATTGGACTTTTTCAGTGCCTCCCTGAGGTTTATCCTAATCTTATTACTTACATAAAATATCTCTAATTACTTATGTCAAATAATTTCCCTGTGAGGAAAACAGTGAAGACGGAAACCAGACTTTTCCACACTAACTCTTCCACAAGAAAAACAGTTACCAAAAAGTCACTTCTTTACTAGACTTTCTCTGTGGAAAGAACCTTTTGCCTAATTATAATTGATTTCTTTATCTGAAATATTTGAAAAAACCTGTATTCTTAATCCAAATATTCACAAGCTCTGGATGTAGTGAGTATGAATTCAATAATGCCTTCACCAGCTTTCCACGAATGTGCAGACACTTCTTTACAATGTCTAAAGTCACAGATGTGTGTCCAGAACAGTCAAAGCTTTTCGCAGAGAAGTCCATTTTCTCCCCACATTAACCAGCTGGCCATGGTGTGTCAAAACCAGTAGAGGTCCCCCACCTCTACTCCGCTGTCCCTGCAGCATCCATATCTGACCACCTTCCCCTGCTGTCACCACTCCAGTTTCACTTCCTCTCTTGGCAGCTCCTTGAATGCATGTGCATGTGGATGGACAAGAACAGGCCCCTCTCCCTGCAGCAAACCCACAAAGCACAAGCAAAATAAACTGTACAGGTATCCGATTTTTGCTTTTTCTTGTCACACAGTCCTCATCCTACTCAATTCTACTGTTGTGGGCACCTTGGTCAAGTTTTACAATAGCAGATTTTTGGAAAGAGATGCTGAGGAAAATGTTTCTTTATGAAGCCTAAGCGACTTCAGAAAGAAAAATTTGACTTGGGCTCTTAAATTACAAAAGCAGATCTGAACATTTCAGCCTTTTCCTGAGATGGATATCTGTATGTAAAGTATTTGGCATCATAAAACACAAGTGGAATTAATTAGACAACTGAGCAAGAGATAAATGCATAGATAAATAAACTAGATCAGTAGTTATAACACTGAAACCCTGTTTTTAGAAGAGCTGTTGCCTTAAACAGGGAAATATTTCACACCTTTATTTAACCATAGTCAAGCCTGAGTTCCATACAGACATTTTCAAGAAAATGTGGCTTCTTACAGTACTCAGTTCAGCATAGTTTTACATTATTATACAGTCAATTTAGCAAAATAAAAGCACACCACTTACAATCCAAGGGACTTTGGACAATTTATAAAACAAATATTTGCCTGAGAGGTTTAGTCTTCTGAAATTTGTCTCACTGACAGACAGAGTAAAGGTAAACCAAACCCCAGATTTAGCCTTTTATATCTCAAAAAACAATATAAGAAATAGCAGCCACAGTTTCACAAAGCATATAAGGCTAGATGGGTTTATTTGGTCATATCTCTTCCCTGTGGCAGAATCAGTTAAATTTCTAACATTAAATGCTATCTAACATCATCTTAGAAAGAATGATGGGGAGTATAATTTTTTGGGGCATTTGTTCAAGTTCCAGCTATAAACAGGACTATAATATAGGACTCCTGTCTTACCCACCCTGAACACAGAGAATGAGCTCCTCCAAGCCTTCTCTCAGGCTAAATAAACTCAATATTTTCAAACTACAAAGACTGAACAAATACTACCAGAAATCAAACACTCCTGTCAGTCAAAGAGACTATGGAATAATTACTTCTGTTCCTATGGACTTTATAAATACTAAATAAATCATTTTCTTACCTGAATTTTTAACACACATTTGAATTCCTTCAGTTTTTTCTCACTGATTGCACTTCCACTGTAGGATGCCAATACAAACAAACTGTTGCACCCACTTCCTCTTTTCATTTCTTTTAATCCCTGACAAAGCTATTTTAGAATATTTCCTAAAAGGATACATATTTTTTCCTCAATTCAGAAACCTATTTTTGCATGATGAACCCATTACTCATGGAGCACTGTACAGCTGTTTCACTCACCTTACATCATAAATGTTGGAGTTACCACCAGGAGTATTTTCCAGAACTGACATATGGCTTGCAACACTGAAATTCCCACGTATATCCACCTTCTCTTTACAGAAACGGAAGCTGTAATGAATTTCTTAAAATATTAAGTGCTATCCCAGTAGAAGATGAAGATAAGTATGAGGGAAGCAATATGTTGTCCTCGTATTTGCAGCCTGATCTGTCACTGTCATTCACCCATAAGATTAATTTTCCATAGTGGAAAAAACAAGTAACCTGTTTTAATAGTGCTACTTGAGGTTAGCCACATGAGGAGTCCTAAACTGTACCAAGACTCGTGGTCTGCAGCTGGTCAGACAAATGCCCAGTGCAAGATGGCTCTGGTATGACACAGGTCTCCAAACTTCTTTGATCAGGCACTCGAAGTAAAAAATCTTTGAGCACAACACCTCAGTACATGTATACTTATTTATAAAAGTTATACAAGTATACTATTGTACTAATATGTTATGTATATTTTAAAACCTAAAAAAAAAAAAGAAAATAAAAAGGATGAGATAAAGATAAATGCTATTTTAAAAACTCTTATTTTTATTTTATTTCTTAATGGTACAAAAATGTATTTTTCCTGTACTCCAGTGAGTTTTCTTACACACCTTGGGGTACAAACACCCTGTTTTGGAGATAACTGATAGAGACATCATATTGGGTAATGGCAACAATGGCTACAGGATTCTTAGTAGACCTCTGTTACCCCTCTGTTACCTCAGAGGTCTTAGTAGATCTCTGTTACCCCAATTCTATGTGAAGGCTTCTTCCTCAATGATAGGTTCTGCATTTTTTTTCGTCTTTCATGAAGCCAGAGAACTTGTCTGCACTAGTAGTAATGCCCCATGATAATCAGATCAGGTAAAAATCCTTCCTGACTGTTGTAACTGTCAAAGTCTAGCTTTTCCTCTTTAGCAGATTGGCCATTTATCATGGGATCCTCTAAGGAAACATCACATATTAAGCAATAGAAGATAGCAGCAAAATCGACTGGAGTGGTAATATACATAGCAACTTTCATATCACAATTAAAAATGAAAAAAAATCAACACATGTCCAGCTTGGCTTTGTTCATGCTAGTAAGAAATACAATAATCAGAAAGCATCAGAGGTGAAAAGATTCAGAAGTGAGAAGTAAGCTGGGGGTTTCCAAGAAGCAGCAGTCAGAAAACCTGGTGATTAAAATCAGTAGATATTCAGAGTTCTTAATATAGAATCAAGACCTCAATGCCAGTTTTAGGTATAATACTATTGATAATATTTAGAAATAGTTGGTAAAAATAGTTCTGGTAATAATAGTAATTTGCTCTAACTAACACAGTTCTGAAAAAAGTGTTTTGCTTGTAGATATGTCCCTCTTTTTCATTGGGCTATAGTCTATGCTACAGTACTCATGCCTAGCACTCCTCACCCCTCTGAGGTTTAGTCACTTAGTTGAAGTTACATTCAATTTTTCCCCTATTAGGCCGTTTTCCTGTTAGTGATCTTCAAGGTGAAACTTCAGTTTTGAATACTAATATTTGTCTTCTTGCTTAGCCATTATATATATAAGCTAAATTTCATACTATAGTTATCTATGAATTCTTTGTGTACTGCCTGTAGTCCATTACTCTTCAGTGGGGCACTGGAAGAGGATCGCATTCCCCAGGGAAGTGGTCACAGCACCAAGCCTGCCAGAGTTCATTAAGCCTTTGGACAATGCTCTCAGGCACATGTGATTCCTGCGGCCTGCGAAGGAGCTGGACTTTGATGATCCTTGTGGGTCCCTTCCAACTCAGGGTATTCTATGATTCCTTGATTCTTGTTTTATCTTAAGTCAAATACAGCTCTTTGCACCTGTTGCTGAGAGAGCCTAGTTACTCTGGAGCATAATGCTTGACTTCTTGTGGGTTTTAGATTACAGATAGAGGTCAACAAAGAGAGCAACATACTTTGTGTACAGAAGCCTTCCTAAAAAGCAGTGCTCTAGACAAGACATTTTCTTTGCTTTGGTGAAGCATCAAAGTTTGCATCCAGTTTGCTGGTAGAGAAGTGGTGAGAGGGAGATGGAGAAAGAGCCATGTAAGTTTTGTCTTTCTGCTGTTTCTCAGATCTACTTTAATTAATCAGATTTTGAATCTAGCAGCAGTGCAAAGTCACATACAGAAGCATTGACCTCAATTGCTCAATATATACTCCAGTGCACTTTTTGGGTCAAGAGTTACCACCATTGGCTGCAGTAGATTAAATGTGGCATGTGCCCCAGCTCCTGCATAGTTAAAGAAGTTGGGCTGTGCATGAGGGCTGCAGAGGTGTAAACAAATGCTGATTTTCCTGACTCTGCTTGTGATATTTAAACTCCACCAGAGAGGCCAAACAGATCACTGCAGCTGATAACATTTTAACCTGAGGCAGTAACTTCTGCCTGACTCTGGCTGGGGGAAGGAGAAGGCAGAGGACAAGACTCCTCATTACCAGAGATAAAATCAATTAGGTCAGCTCTGCTGGAGTTGGCTGACTGGCATTTGTCTTCTGCGTGGGAAAGAGCTCCTAGGAAGTGTTTCACTGACAGAGTAGATGCAGACGTCATTGAGCAGCATAGGAGGTCAGCAGAGGATGCCACAACTCAATCTAAAATAAAATACCTGTAAAAGAGTTTAAGCCAATGTAAAAACAATTGCAAAACACTGCACATGCAAATGAAAATCTCCCCAAGTACTTCTGACAAGTAACATCACGTGGGTTTTGACCTCAGCATGTAGAATATCACCCACTGATTCATGCCCTGAGGTCAGTAACTGGTGGCTGAAAAAAAGACTTTTGAGAAAGGCATCAGGACAAATTTTGCATACCAAGCAATTTAGGTGCTAAACCAAATTTTCTTTATCTTTTAAACTCACCAGTTAATAAACGCTACCACATTTCTGTTGCCTAGAATCTGGGCTGAGAGGTAGAGCTTGCTGGAAACCAAACATTTCAGGTTCATAACAATGAACAGTTGCATGTGTGTTAAGAATATTCTGTTTTGACTATGTTGTAATAATCTGCCCTAACAATTTTGGTTGTGGGCTTGTTTTCCTCTGGGCTGAGATGGGAAATAAGCTTAGGCTTCCCACCTAACCTGAAGAAGCCTATGAATCATGAAGGTCCTAAAATCCTCCCACTGAAAGGATTCTAAGGAAAAAAAAATCAACTTTGATTTGATCCTTGGGAAAGATTCAGGAATTCAGCACCTGTCTCCTGGAGAGAGTTGAGATGAAGACCTCAAATCCATACATGACTTCAGTCTTGAGTAGTTTAGGCTCCTCCCAATTGGCTTTTTAGAACCTCACCTAAGCTTTCTGACTCCCTTCGTGCACCGTGTACAGGTATGCCCATATGCAATAGCAATAGCTACCCACTTAAAATTTAAGCATGACTGTGCATAATTCTTTTAGCTGGAAAGTCTTTTCATAGAAGTTTTAACAGGAAAAGGAAATTAGACCAGTCTATTGAACAAGCAGGTCAACTTGCTTTCTTTCTTCTGCATATTGTGTAGTGTTACTATCAGTTGCCACAAACTTAGACTTGGCCAGAGTTTATCCTTAAAAAGATGCTACTTAGCTTTCAAACTGGTGTGCCATCTCACTAAACTCACTATTTTAGTAAGAACAGGCCAGACTGTCAGTGAAAGAGTACTGAGATTGGAGTCAGGGCAACTGCAAACATTTTCCTAAAACTATACTTCCCTGCAACCTCATGATCAGAAGATCTTGCTAAAAAGTCATGGTCCCTGATAAACTGGTTGAGATCACAAGAAAAACATCCATCTTTGTAAAGAAAATTGGAGTAGCCCAGTTCTGTAGGGAAGCACGATAAAGTTGTAGATAATCACTGTTATAGAATTTAAATTGTCTTCTTATAATACCATAATCCACAATATACAATATTGTGGCCATTGTGCCATATATATGTAAAATATTTAAACAGAGAATCACAGAATAGTTTGGGTTGGAAGGGACTTTAAAGACCATCTAGTTCCCAACTGCTGCCACAGACAGGAATACCTTCCACTAGACCAGGTTGTTCAAAGCCCCATCCAGCCTGGCCTTGAACATTCCCAAGGATGGGGCATCCACAGCTTCTCTGGGCAATATGTTCCAGTGCCTCACTACTCTTACAGTGAAGAATTTCTTCCTTATATCTAATCTAAACCTCCCCTCTTTCAGTTTAAAGCCATTTCCCCTTGTCCTATCACTACACACTCTTGTAAAAAGTCCCTCTCCAGCTTTCTTGTACCTGCTTTATGTACTGGAAAGTGCTGTAAGGTCTCCCCAGAACCTTCGCTTCTCCAGGCTGAACAGCCCAAACTCTTTCAGCCTGACTTCATAGGAGGGGTGCCTCAGCCCTCTGATTATCTCCATGACCCACCTTTGGACCCATTCCAATAGGTCCAGGTCTTTACTGTGCTGAGAGCTCCAGAGCTGGATGCAGCCCTCTGGATGGGGTCTCATGAGAGCGGAGTAGAGGATTAGAATCTCCTCCCTTGACCTGCAGGCCACACTGCTTTTGATGCAGCCCAGGATACAAATGGCTTTCTGGGCTGCAGGAGCACATTTCTGGGTCAGGTCCAGCTTTTCATACACCACCACCCTCAAGTCTATCTCCTCTGAACTGCTCTCAGTCAATTCTCTGCACAGCCTGTATTTGTGCTTGGAATTGCCCTGACCCAGGTGCAAGGCCAGAAGGAAAGGAGCATTAAAAACTGGCATCATTTTGCTCAATAAGCAAAGGCTTTCTAAAATAGCTAACAAATGCTCTGGAATACCCGTAAGCTTGTGAAGCCAGAGAAATATACTGAAATCTAGTAACATACCCATTTATTATACCACCTATGTTTACGGGCAAAGTGGGCAATTGAAGCTAAAGACAAAAAGGTTTTCAGCTTTGCAGCTTTGCTCAAATTTGTTTCCCACAAAGACTTTCAAACAAAACACTCTGTCTGTTATGATGCCTTCCCCTTTATGTAGGTCAAAGGATCCTGCAGTCATGATATTTTGCCTTTCTAAATCATACTCTATGACTCACAATTAGATCCTTTGCACTAACCTAAATAACTTTGCTCTCCCTTTGGTGCAAAGCTTGCTTCATGTGGTTATTTCATACAAAATTAGAAACAAGACAACAATTAAACTGTAGTGTAAGTAGTTGAAAATACACCGTTAAGTTAGAATTAATTATCTTTATAATTAAAATTACTTAACAAGAATCATTGTATTCTATCCCAACTTGCAGAAAAAAAAATCCATTTTATCCTTGAGATAGGACTGTCATTATATTAAATTCCTGCCCAAAGATATGAAATATATGGCAGCCTTCCTTCTCCTTCTGTCTTCTCTTCCCATCATGCCAATAATATTACTTCAAATAGAATAGGGAAGTGCAGATTAAATAGAAAAATAATGAAAACAATTTTATTCCATCCAGTCATTGAAGGGTTAGGAAAAATAGCTCACCTGCAGTGATGTTGTGGATCTTGCTGCCAGAATACTGAAAACTCACAGGATTTATGAGAGTGTCTAGACAGTCACAGAATAAGTAAATCCTACACAGATGATGTGTTCAACTTTCCTGTGGTGTAGCTCTAGATAAACTACACTATACCTGAAGCTGATGTTACTAAACCAGAGTTATTAGCCTTTTTTCTCCTACTTTTACATTTTCTGCCACTTCCTGATAACACATCAGGCAACAGGACCTGAAGATGTGCTCATTTGTGGCAAATTCAACAACCTGATCTTTTTGGAAGCTTTCAGTCTCTGGCTAGAAGCTGGTTCCTGTCCAATATTAGCTATATGTGGTACCTACATGACTTTACAATTCCATTCTGACTACCAAGGCTTTTTTCATATCCAAATTGTCTCTTTACCTACTGATATATCTGGGGAGAGAAGGGAGGAGAGTACTTACAAATTAATCCCGGGGTAACTCGTCATTTTCTAAGCATAGAATCAACAGACCACCTGATGACTTTTCCTACACAAACCTGTGGGTCTCTCTGCCAATTGCAGGAAGAGCTTCCGGGAAAATCAGTTTGTATATATGCATGTATGTGTGTTTGTATATGTAGATGGGTGTTTAGTGAAAGATATAAAAGTATATGCATAGTGGGCCAGAAACAAACCTTGATACAACTTTATCAGTGATTTGGGTGACCTGATGTTATTTTGACTGTCTTAATCTGCATCTTAGTACAAATCCACTATCTGGTAATAAAAATTACTAGATGACATTTTTTTAGATGTAAAGTTTAAAATTAATGAGTTGGTTAAAACTTGGTTGTAATAATGCCAAGGTCATGGGTTCAATCCCCTGTATGGGCCATTGACTTAAGAGTTGGACTCAATGATCCTTGTGGGTCCCTTCCAACTCAGAATAGTCTGTGATTCTGTGATTCTTTGATTCTGAGACATCGACAGTATCTGTCTGCATGAAAAGAGCAGAGTTATGACCAAATCAAATGTGACCTGGTTTGGTAATCCTTCCTTTGTTTATCTTTTCAGATTTCACAATCAGAGCCTGGGATGAGGAAAAAAAATTGCCAGGAGCAAGAAGAAAAAGTAGTGAAAACTCAGCACAGCATTCTACCACTGATTCCCCTGACAGCCCCTGATTCCTGACGCTGATGAGTGTGTTGGGAAGACAAGGCTTGGATACAGACATTGCTGCTGAAACATGGAATTGATGCCATAGACAGTTATGCCAGATCAACCAAAATATCTCTGGTCTTTCTGGTTTAAGAAATGTAATTGGAGAGAGCAGGTTGAACAGAGGTGATCTTGTCTGCTTAAAAGATCTCTTCTTCAGAAATGTATAGTTCTACAATGGCAATAATGCAGTTTAACCTCTTTCGAATGAAGTCTCTGGGGTGTCAACACTTGGACTTATACTAAATCTTGTGAAATTTGTCAAGAGAAATATACCACTGAAGAAAGTTAGGAGTACTAACCTGTTGCTCCTTTCTGCTTCTGAAAAGTCAACAGCTCTTGCTTTTCACTCCATAAATTACTAAAAAAAAACTGGATTTAAAAAGCATACACAAAAGCATGAGATGTTTTTATGATTGGTATCAATCTGTATTAAGTAATACTGTGGAGAATATACTTAATTTTCAAATGTTAATTTTAATCTCATTCAAATATTTCCCCTTAAAAATAGTGGAAAAAGGTAGGAAAACCTCTAGATCTTTTACGTTTTGACTTATTTTAAGTGATAGCTATTGAAATTGGCCAGTAAATGAAAGCGTCTCATGGGTGCCTGTATAAAAAGTGAAATAATCAGGAATGCATTTGACAGCATGGCCTTAAAGCTATTTAAAACACACATCTTGCTAACGAGCATAATACAATGTGTCTTTGTAATTAAATCTATTTTTTCAGCCTTACAGGCTACAGCACACTATGGTTTGACCAGATAGTTCATAAACCAGTACCACAACAGATGCCAAGTCTGCCTCAGTGAAAGTAGAAAGCAGAAATTTTGCCATTTCTGTTCAGTGTAAGATAGATGGCAGTGAGCACATTCACAGAGATAAATTAGTATAAATTTATCTGCTCTGCATTGTGTGCTCCTACTCTGTGCTAACAAGAGTAATTCTTTGCCATAAGGCTGAGTTAGAGAGACTGAAACCATCTCTGTATATTGTCATATCCTATTGCTTTAAACAGAAAACAATAATTAGGCCTATGGAGAACCAGCCACAGGAAGTGATGATTAATTCTAGTTAATTGAAATTGCCCTGCACTACCATATGTAGTACTTCTAATGTTGTGTATTCTTTCCAAGGCAGAAAATCTGTCATAACCACACACTTCACTGACATAGAGAATTCAGCTACATAAAAAACAAACAACAATGACCCGCCCAAACAATAAAGAGTAGAAGTAATGAAGGGAAATGGAATCATTTGTGGAGCCATTTCTTACCATGGGAAATAAACTAATACATTTCAAGTTCATTCATCTGTTCCTACTCACTTCAGGGATTAATTTTGCTTTGTGGGGAGAAGCTATTTAGAGTCTGAAACCAACATTGCAATATATCTCCAAGAGTGATGCAATCTCTTTATCTGAGAGACTCTTCTGTGCTGCTCCCTCCACTTCCAAATACCATTCGTAAAGTGTTCACTTGTGCAGTGAATCATTCAGTTTTCCTTCATTGGGGGAGAGAATAAAGAGATGACAACAGAAAACAAAAATCACATCCAAAGCAGCCACAGGATGCTACATACACTATTTCTAAAAAGATATGTAGCAGGAGTATTTCTGCATATTATATAGTAGAAAAGATTTGGATGAGCACAGGAGACAAACTGTTCTCGAACACATACAGCTAAGTTTTAAACTAGAAGTACACTTTCTTCCTCTTAGGTGTGTTTTGGAGAGGAAAGAAGATGGAAGGAAAGGAAATGGAATAACACTGGGTTGTTATTTTATTTCATGTAAACACCCACATAACGTCTTGCATGCATTACCGCAAAAGACCATTAAGGCTGAGCATAAGGTGCATTTCAGGAAGAACAGAAGAATTACACAGATAGGATCATGCGTAGTTGGAGAATTATATTCTCTTTCAAGAAAGTAATAATGATCAGTATTTTAGCATGAATACAAAACCTAGTATCTGCTGTTTATAGCCTATTTCATGCTCAGTTGGTTAAAACTTGGTTGTAATAATGCCAAGATCATGAGTTCAATCCCCTGTATGGGCCATTGACTTAAGAGTTGGACTCGATGATCCTTGTGAGTCCCTTCCAACTCAGAATAGTCTGTGATTCTGTGATCCTGTGAATAGATCTATTACACATATGTAAATAACAAGAGCTCCCTCTAGTGAACTTTTGTGGGATTTGGTGTTTTAACTAACGAAGGCACAGACAAAGTTTTATAGGTAGAAGTGAGATCTTCCTCAACACCATCTGTTGAAGTCAGGAAAAAGGCAAAAACTTTTAGACATGCTAGAAGACTTTTAAGATCATTAGCACAATGTATTTGGCAGAGTTGGGGAGAGTCAATGTCTTAGAGTACAAATCAGATTTATATACACAGCTGTACTTGGATGCGCTCCCTTACTGATGTTTACTTTACTGGTTCATCCTTCTTCCTGGTAGGTGTGATACCCTTGCTTTGCTAACGTTCATCTCAGACTCTGAAAGACACAGGGAGACATTTCATTAACTCATTTAGGTATCTCACTGCAGTGAAAAAATAGTTATAAAAGCAGAACGTAAAAGGCAGAGGACTGCATTTCAGCAGATACAGTGTTTCCACTTTCTGCACTGCAGTATTGATGACTGGCTACATCTTTTAAAAGTTACGTACATTATCACTGTGTCTTAGTTTACAATTGCATTAAATGTAATGCTTGCAACAGTTCTTTCCAGTATATTGGAAATAGTCTACGATAGTTCTCAAGGTTGTGGCTGATGTCATGTCACAGGTAACCTCAATTCTGGTATTTTGTAATGCTTTTCAGACCACTGTCCTAGTCTTTGAGTTTAAAATACAGAATATTGACTTCTGGCACAGTCTCAGGGGGTGAGACTATCAATGCCATATGCAGTGCCTTACTGCACTGCTACTGAAACTCTCTGGAACATATCTAGATCAGCTCCATGCACTCCTAAGTGCAAGTTTGTAGGAGAAGGTGGGACATGCCCTGCAGGGGCTCTCAGACTAGAAACCACACACTGTTTCTAACTAGTGTATGGTAGCTGTAATTCCTGATTCTGTGTTTATACTACTAGTTAATCATAAAAGAGACAGAGCAGGATCAGAAGTTACCAACACCTGTGATGTGAAACAGCACCTCTGTGCAACAGTTGTGGTCTCACTGCAGCTGCTCAGCTCCTGCACTGAGGTCAATGACTCTTCAAAGTCCTTATGACCACCCAGCCTGCTGCTGAAGGTTACTGCCTCACAGTTTTTCAAGGGGTGTGAGTTCATCCAAGGTGGAACCTGGAACCTGTTTTAAAATGCTGGAATGGAGGCAGGAATGTGCTGTAGTGGGTGAGCCACTGGATAAGGGCAGGAGGCTGGTAGCAGTGGCAGGAACAGTTAAAGAGGTAGGGATGAACAGCAGGAAATTCAAAGAAGGTGGCAGGGGTGTGCAACTACAGTCCCAGTGTTGAAACTTGAGTTCTCTGAGGACATGGGAGCACATATCTGGAGGTAACGGAGCCAGGCCATCGTCTGTATGTAAGTGGCAACTTCTTCATCTTTCCCTTGCTGTGAGCCCAAGTATAAGGAATCCAGTGATGGTAAAGCTGTACTGACAAGTTGCAATTAATTACCTGCAAAATACTATAAGATCATTTAAGAACTGTACTTGAGGATCTGCTGGCCTATCAAACAACCTGCCTCATTTGTACAGTGGGCAAAGCAGACATAAAAAGCAAACAAGTACAAAATGGACAACTGCCTCTTGTGCCCACAACTTCAAGTTAAATCCCTTTATTTTCACTGCTATAAACTGAGGACCAGTGCAGGATGAGAGCATATTCAACAGATGTGTTTTGGTGTGATTTAAATATTTATTGGTGAAAAATTATGTAAAGGCACTTTCCATATTTCCATTTTGTCAGCCCATGAATCACAGTATCACAGAATTGACTAGGCTGGAAAAGACCTCTGAGATCATCAAGTCCAACCCTTGGTCCAACTCCAGTCCATTACTAGATCATGGCACTCAGTGCCACATTCAATCTCCATTTAAAAACCACCAGGGATGGGGAATCCACCCCCTCTCTGGGCAGCCCATTCCAATGCCTGATTACTCTCTCTGGAAAGAATTTTTTGCTGATCTCCAACTTAAATTTCCCCTGGCAGAGCTTCAGCCCGGGCCCCTTGTTCTATTGCTGAGTGCCTGGGAGAAGAGACCAGCCCCCACCTGGCTAGAACTTCCCTTCAGGTAGTTCTAGACAGTGATGAGGTCACCTCTGAGCCTCCTCTTGTCCAGGCTAAACAACCCCAGCTCCCTCAGCCTCTCCCCATAGGGCTTGTGCTCCATTCCTTTCACCAGCCTTGTTGCTCTTCTCTGGACCCACTCCAACACCTCAGTATCTTTCCTGAATATGAAGATGGGGAAAGGAAAATCTTTTCCCATTCAAATGCCAGTTGATTAAACAACTCCTGGATATTGAGAATACCAAGAATATCATCCTGTTAAAGACTCTGAATTCATGTATCTGTATGCAGATAGCTACTTGTAAACTAGAAACAGGATTTAGCTTCCTGTTGTGGGAGTCTATGGACATGCTCTAGGGCATTGGAAATGGCAGCTGAGGTGCAGTAGGTTCAACCCAGGATTTGAGAAGACTCACACCCTTCTAGTGTGACAGCTGAAAGCCCACCAGGCCCAAGACCCCACAGCCCCTACGATGACCCAGAGGGCTCAATTCAGTTGTCTAACTCATATGCTCACTGGGAATGTTGTAGGTTATCCAGCAAACCTTCCAGCTGACAGCATAGTTATGTCTCCTGTTGGCCACTTGACATATCTACCAGATATTGAATATCTGACAGCACCTCAAACAGCAATGGTCACTCCTGTTTATGCAAATGAATTATATCATGTCAGTTTGTGCTTTTCTTTCACAAATACAGAGTCTGGGCATGTATTCAAACACAGTACAAGGTATTGGAAACCTGTGGTAGGCAGTAAGGCAAAGGCCAGTGGCCAGTGACCCCTGCTCTGCCTCCCAGGGGCCAGGTGGCCTTGGGCAGGGTAGCTCTGGCCCTGGTGCCCCAGGCTGGCAGGGGGAAAGCATGTCCTGGGGAGAGCATGTCCTGTCTGGAGGGCTGAGGATGCTGGGGTTGTTCAGCCTGAAGAGGAGGAGGCTCAGGGCAGACCTTGTTGCCACCAGGAGGCTGCAGCTAGGTGGGGGTTGGTCTCCTCTCCCAGGCAACAAGAGACAGGACAAGAGGACACTGCCTAAAGCTGCATCAGGGGAGGTTTAGGTTGGACATTGGGAAGAATTCCGTCACAGAAAGGGTGATCAGACGTGGGAATGGCCTGCCCAGGAAGTCACCATCCTTGGAGGTGTTTAAGGAAAGACTGGACGTGGCACTGAGGCCATGGTCTGGTTAACACAGCGGTGTTCTGTCCTGGCTTGGACTCCATGGTTTCCACTCTAATTCCAACCTGTGATCTGTGAAAGGAGAAAACCTGTCGTACTGGGAACCACAGCTGTCCCCACACGCAGGGTGCGTGGGCGCTCAGCTCTGCAGTGTCCCTGGGGACAGCAGGAAACCCAGGCCGAGCCGGGCCGGGTCGGGCCGGGCCTTCACCCATCCGGGGCCAAACACTCCCGCCGCGCTCCCGCCCCGCCGCCAGGCGGCGCCTCATGCCGCGGCAAGGCGATACCATAGAGCGGCGAGGCGGTACCATAGAGCGCGGCGAGGCGGTGCCATAGAGAGGCCCGCCCGCCCGCCCGCTGAGCCCTCGCGCCGCGAGGAGGCGGAAGCGGAAGCGGAAGCGATCCCCGCGGCGGCGCGCGGGGTGACTCGTCGTGGCGGGTGCGGGTGAGGCGGGCGAGGGTCCCGCCTGGGGGCGAGAGGGACAGACGGAGGGAGGGGGGTGCAGGTGACTCTGGAACCAGCGCGAGGCCTTCCCCGCTGCCGTGGTCCCTGGTGTCGCCCCGCCGCCCGGGCTCCTCCCGCCGGGGCAGGTGCCGGCGGGCCGTGCCGCCGGGGGTGGCCGCTGCCTGCGAAGGGACTCGGGGCGCTCCGCCGCCAAGTCCTGCGGAGGCTGCTCGGCGCTGCCGGCAGGGACGGGGAGGGGCGGTGCGACTTCGGGCTTTTAAATCAAAGAAACACTTTTCTCTCGTTGCAGACACTTTCCAGGTCTTCCTTCCGGAGAACGTGAGATCTGCTTCGGCGCCAGTCTGCTGGGGTTCACTGGTTGTTAAGTAGACTTGAGAGCGGTGTGACATCGCGCCGCCAGCCCCTTCCTTCCCTCCTGAGAAAGGGTAGCTGCTTTCTGAGCCATCACATACCAACCTCATGTATTCCTAAGATTATCATCAGCTTCTTCCTTTCTATTTTGAGGCCTTACAGAGGTTTAATTACTTATAGGCCCTAGTGGTTATAAAGTAATTTAATATGTTTGTACTACTCCGTTTTAATTACCTAATTCACTCCTGTATTAAGAGACATCGCTTTAACTTGGGAATGGTTAAATCGCCAAAGAATTAAATTATTTATGGATAAGGGCTATTTTATTTGACTACTGTTGGCCTGCAACTTAAACTTGCATCTTTTTTTATCCTATGCTTTTTCTTTGTTATGGCTGCTGCAACAATAGTTCATGATACATCAGAAGCTGTAGAGCTCTGTGCTCCCTGTGGGTTATACCTTAAGCCCATTACAAAAATGACCATCAGTGTGGCACTTCCTCAGCTGAAGCAACCAGGAAAATCCATTTCGAACTGGGAAGTGATGGAAAGATTGAAGGGCATGGTGCAAACTCACCAGTTTTCCACTCTGCGGATTTCTAAAAGCACAATGGATTTCATTCGGTTTGAAGGAGAGGTTGAGAACAAAAGTTTGGTTAAGTCTTTCCTGGCGTGCCTTGATGGTAAAACAATAAAGCTGAGTGGCTTCTCTGACATTTTAAAAGTGCGTGCTGCAGAATATAAGATTGACTTTCCTACGAGACATGACTGGGACTCGTTTTTCCGTGATGCAAAGGATATGAATGAGACTTTGCCAGGGGAAAGGCCAGACACTATTCACTTGGAGGGCTTACCTTGTAAGTGGTTTGCAGCCAAGGAGACTGGGTCAGAAAAGCCAAGTGAAGAAGTCCTTATAAAAGTTTTCCAGAAATTTGGGGAAATCCGTAATGTGGACATACCCATGCTGGACCCTTACAGAGAAGAAATGACTGGCAGAAATTTCCACACTTTCAGTTTTGGAGGCCATTTAAATTTTGAAGCTTATGTCCAGTACCGAGAGTACGCAGGTTTCATCGAGGCCATGAATGCTCTGCGAGGAATGAAGCTGATGTACAAAGGTGATGATGGCAAAGCAGTTGCTTGCAATATAAAGGTGAGAGACTGCAGGGGTTTTTTTATGGGAACCCATAGGAAAGACTTAAGTATAACTGATTGTTATTTCCATAGTGCTTGAAACCTGCGTCCATGTACTGTAGTGACGACAACAGGTGACATTGACAGGACTCATGCAGCTTTATGGAACAGCCATAGTGCAATTTTTAAAGGAAAATGCTGTCAGAAAAATGTGTTGTTAGACTGTGTGAACAAAGTGAGCGGAGTTTTGCATTTTCCTTAACAAGGCAGTTCTGGAAATAAGAACTGCTGATGGAAGGATCCAGTTTACGAATGTGACTTTCTAAACAGTTTCAGAAAATAGTATGTGTTTATAAATCTTGTGATTTCACTTAAAATTCTAATTTTGAACAAGTTCAGGCAAATTTCACCAGAAGGGTGATTTTAAAGTGCATTGTTTTTTCTTGTGTTCACTGCAGAGAGAAATTTGGGGTAAGAGGAATTTCAGAGCCTCTGTATTTGATCCCTGCATTGATAATGAGTCTACCAGACAAGTGCTAGAACTGTGAAGTTTAATAGCAGATGGCCTGGGGAATACACAGTTAATCATTTGTGTACCTTACACACAGAAAGGCCCTACAAAAATTTAAATGGGAATGGTCATCTCTAGCACAGTTTCATGTGCACGCACTACGCTTAATTATTAATGTTTAAGAACTATTTTTCTGTAACCTAATTGTCTTAGAAGTTACAGCTATGAGAGGAGAGAACAAGACAGTCTGTTCAGATGTAGTATCTTTGAAATGTGGCCTCAAGAAAACTTACTCTGGGGATGGTCTTTGCTTTTACATGTTTTTAGAGTGTTTGCCAATGTATTTTAGTATGCCCAATAGACATTCATCAAACCAGAAAGTGTATTTCAGGAGAAATCTGGGGTACTCCTATGTGTAATGTGGAACATGCAAATATTTATTCAAGTCAGTGTAAGTAAAATACTGTAGTTTTTCATCTCGTGGTCAAAGCTTGTCAGTTGCAGCATAAAAACTGTGCCTTGGCCCAGTGAAATTCAAACTGTTAACTTGCATGCAGGGGATCAGGGTTCCTGTCATACAAGGTCACAACACCTTTTCTGTTTCTGCCTATCTGGCCTTTCACCCATTTGTGAAACATCATTTTACATAGAGCCTGGGTAAATCAGACTGCAGAGTATGTGCCCTTGTTCTCTCTGCCGTGGTTGATGACCGTGGGTCTGCAGGAATGCTTTTTAGACCCTTGGTTCCACACAGAATGGGAGATGAGGACACCAGGGCTGTGATGTCTCCTGGTGTCCTGTTCCAACATGGCCAAGGTGTGTTCATGTCTCCTGGGAGCTGAGCATTTTTGAGATCTCATTGCTGAGATGTGTGTATCTTCCCTTTCTGTTCTGTTCCCACAACTTGGGATCTTCAGCCTGGTGTACCTCATCTTGATGTTAGAACTGGTAGGAAGGCACTTGTTTAAACCAGGTGCCGAGTGTTGTAGAACTATTTTATTTGCTGAATTTAAGAATCACAGTTTTAGACAGAAAGGGCCTTTATTAGACCCATTTCTACCTAGTCCTATACAGTCACTAACAGCATGAATAAATTAAGAGTTCTGTATGTGTCTGTTCTGACACGTTGAAAACATTGTACAGCCAGGGCCTGAACCACACTGGGGTTTATTTTTGGTTGTGAGACACAGAAATGTAAAGTGGTATCTGATTTTTCTAGAATGCATGCATTTAGTGCCCAGTTACCTGGCTACAGTAGCTGGTTCTTGCTCTGGGTATGCAGAGAAGTTCCCTTTGTTTTCAAAAAGATTTTATATTTCTGATTGTACTCACACTGGGGTCTAGGTTAAAATTGTGTGAGTTGTCAAGGATTTTAAATTCTCTTTCTCCTTATGACTGTTTTCAATTGTATCCTGTAAAGGTTTCTTTTGACTCAACAAAACATCTGAGTGATGCATCAATTAAGAAACGTCAGCTTGAAAGAGAAAAGCTTCAGGAGCTTGAAAAACAGAGAGAAGAACAAAAACGTAAAGAGAAAGAAGCTGAGGAAAAACAGAAGGAGGAAGAAAGGTATTTATCACTTCTTGCTCAGATATTTTTAACAATCAGGCATATAAAAATTACTGTTGCTCCTTCATATTAGCTTCAAAGATAAACACAAGTTTCCTGTAGCTAAAGTGAAGCACTTGAAACTGAGTAGGGTTATTTAGATTATCCCTTATGCTTATGTTAATTTCAAAATACTAAACCTACGACATACTCAATTTCCTGAAAATTGTGCCATTACACACCTGATCTCAGAAACCCTTGGCCTTTAGCGTAAGCTGCCATTTTCTCCTGATGACTGAAATAAAGATCACCACCCCTGCACACATTAATTGGCTCAGTATTTTACTTTCTACCGTGATAATTTTCTGCCCAGCTGCCTGATATGTTGTTAATGTCTCTGGTCACATAGGTTTAAAAAATAATTCCTTGTTGTATCCATGTTTTCTCTTCAAATTCTAAGTTTTTAAAAAATGGCAGTCTGATGACAGTTTGTTGTCTTCTGCTTTTGTTCTGCAGTAATCAAGACTTACTTGGAAACAAGTTTAAAGTATGAAATGTATTTTTACATAGAGTAGTAGTTTAAAATTGTACCTGACCCAGATAAGGTAAAAATATTAATCTCTTTTTAGGAAGCAGAGAGAGCTTGAAGAGTATGAGAGAGAGAGAAAAAGAGAAGAGAAGTTGCGCAAGAGAGAACAGAAACAGAAAGATCGTGAAGTTCGACGAAACAAAAAGCAACTTGAAAAGCTTCAAGCTGAAGAACAGAAAAAACTGCAAGAGAAGATAAAGCTAGAAGAAAGGAAGCTCCTGCTAGCACAGAGAAATCTTCAGTCAATTAGATTAATTGCAGAACTGCTAAGCAGAGCAAAGGTAACTTTTATTTCAGAAGCTAATGAAGAAAGGAACAGAACAAAACCCTTTACTGACTTGATACAAGGTGGAGAGCACTGTTCCTTAAACATCAGGTTTACTACCTCTCCAGATGCTATTCCTTAGACAAAAAATTCAGGAAAGTGAAATGAAACAGTATTTATCCCTTGGCAAAATATGCACATATAAGTAAATGGAAGAGTGAACTTGAACCTGTAGTCCCGAGTAGCATTTTTTACCTATAAATTAATTGGCAGGCTTGATCATAAGTCCAGTAAAATGATGTGTGAGCATTAGTGTTGATCTTAAGTCCAGTAAAATAACGTGATAAAGTGAACTAAACATAGAAGATAAGATGTAAGATTCCCTTTTTTTTTTGGTTCCCATTTTGATGCTCTTTCCCATCTGGCTTTCAGCAATTCTGTTAACTGTTCTTTGCTGTTTCAGAGAATGAACTTCCTTCAGCTTATATTTGAAAATGTGCAGAATTATTTTTCCTTGGGAAAAGTACTATCAGCAAAGGATTTAAATGTTAGATCTTGTCTCCCTAACAGTAGTATTGTTATTTTTTCACTGAAACAATGAAGCTTAAGACTTGGACAAAGTCATATTGGAGTGTAATGTACGTTGAGTATATTCTGTAGAAATTAAAAGCTGTGTAGCAAAGCACAGGGGGTTTTCTGTGATGCCAGCGTGCCTCAGGAGTGGTTTTGAACTCGTGCAGTGCTATGTACAGACCAGTTATATACTAGAAGAAGGGAGAAATGCTTTTTGCAGGCTTTTTGCATCTGTGGAACGGAGTGTGTTTCTTTCAGTTGGAAAATTTCAAGGTCTACAATAAGGCATTTGACTGGGTCAGAATAAAAATACAGTTTAAACTTTTGTTTTCAGTATTATTTCTAGGGTTGTTGACAAAATGAAATCAGTTTCTAAATAATATTTTGCTATTTAATTACTTGATGTTTTCTGTGGATTCATTGTAAAGTCATCTATGAACACCAGATTGAAATCATCTAAGAGAAATTCTTCTCGATCAAATTTAAAAACATTTAAATGTGACGGGTTTTTTTTAAATTAGACTGAAACCTTGAATTGTATTGATAAATGTATTTCAATATTGCAGATTTCATATGCTGTTTTAGTGTGTGTGACTATTGTTATATTAAGGAGCCATGAAGACAAAGCTTTGTTTTTGCTGTGTGAAACATCTAGGAGCAATTAACACTCAAGAATTGTGGACCAATAATGTTTCACCTTACAACAGTTATATACTAGTGGGCTTTGTTGTTTGATTGGCTTTTGATTTTTTTCTCTTTAAGAATGAAACACCATTTTATTTTGAGATAGTTAAGTTCTGTTTGTTAGATTTCATTTTCATATTGCTGCTTTTGTGTTATGGTATAACTTGGAACCATGAGCAGGTATACAAATTTTTTTTTGTTTACTCTTCCCTTTCCTTTGACTGTCTTTCAGGCAGTAAAGCTTTTGGAGCAAGAACAGAATGAAGAAAAGACTTGTCTTCAGCAGCTGGAGGAGAGACGAAGGCTCCAGGAGGCTGAGCTTAAACGTGTGGAAGAGGAAAAAGAGAGAGCGCTGGGGTTGCAGAGAAAAGAAAAGGAACTGAGGGAGAAACTACTGAACAATCTTCTGAGCAAGAAAATGGATGCAGTTAATCAAAACAAAGAAGAAACTGATGCATCTCAGTCTGACATGCCGAAAACCCCTAGTATTGTTTCACACACTGTATCATCCAGCTGCATCACTTCTACCTCAGGACAGGGTGTTACTGGCAAGCTGGCTTCAGGCTCCCAAATAGAAGTAGCATCCCCTGAAAGTGTAAAAACTCAATGCAAGTACTTAAATGGCAACATTCATGACAAAGTTCACGTCAAAGAAGGTCAGAATCTTCATCCTGCAGACTCTGAGAGGTGTTCTGAGAAGAGAGGTTCTGGGGTACCTTCATGTGTTCCCACCAATAACCAGGACCAGAAGAACATCTCTAGCTATGACCAGAATACTCGCAGGAAGGACTCGCACTGTGAGCAGGACAAACGTAGCACAGAGCCAAGGAGAAGGAAGAGCCGTTCATGTAGCAGCATAAACAGTGATGACAGTAAGGGCAAACGAGAGAGCAGCAGACACAGGAGAGATGTGAGTTACTGGGATGAAAAGCACAGGAAAGAGAGGAAGTATTATAGACACTCCAGCAGAAGTTACAGCCCTCGACGAAGTCGTAGTCCTCGTCGAAGAAGTGTAAGCCCCAGACGTTCACGTTACAGAAGAACTCGCAGTAGGGAACGTAGACGAGACAGAAGAGAAAGAAGTCGTAGTCGCAGAAGTGTGAGCAGGAGGCGAAGGCACCGGAGGTGATCCCTCAGTAAGCGAAGGAGTACTTGGAGTGGGTAGTGGAGCCCTTGGCTTCTTTGAAAGGCGGTGGTTGGACAAAAGGGCCAGAAAGTTGTGAACCAGGCGTCATTGGTGTGACTGCTATAGAAAATGCATTTGTTTCAACCAATGCTTAGCTTGAATCTAGTCCCTGAAACAGATGCCTGATTTTTTTGACGTTGCTTCCTTTGTTGTCTCTTTCTACGTTTCTACCACAATGAAGGTATAACCACCTGTACTTGTGCTAAAAGCCAACCTGTTTTCTTCATTTTCAATTTTCTAAACCTTAATTTTAGTGTGTTTAGTTTCTGTCTCAGTATCGTTGAAATTGGCTTGAGAAGTATATGGGTGTCAGTTACAGGAACTCCAGAGGTTACAAGATACTACATACAAATTTGATTTTCTGTTTTCTGGTGCATTCAATGAAAATGTGTTTAACAAAGTAGAGCTTTTACTGATTGAGGTGGATAGCAGGACTTTCATATTTTTTTAGGCACTGACTATAAAGATATGCAGGATACCTTTTAAATTGCTGTGATTCCTCCACATGTCTGTATGATGCCAAGCTTTGTGGCCCAAATTATTCTGACATGTAATGCCTTTGTATACTAGTACTTTTCATGTAAGAGAGGCACACTGGTGTAGGAATTAAGAAGCAGTGATAAAATGATTGAAAGTTGTTCCAATGTTTTGTTGACATATTTGGCTTTGTAATTACTTCAGGCGGCATAGAGCTACTTGAAACATTTTTTTCAGGTATATAAAGAGCTAGACATTGTCTTGAAAAAGGGGCCTTCTTGCTAAATTATTTTTACTTGTGGTGTTAAAAAGTAAGGCTGCAGTGTCTCTTATTAAATCCATTTAAGAATACTTTTGCTTCTAAAATGCAGCTCAGGAATATTAAAAGCTATAACATTACAGTGAAAGAGTTTATTTTGCATTTTTATGGTAAAATTAAAAAGAACCTTTCCAGTGAACTGAAGTTGCTGTTTTCATATGTCAATATATTTAAATCTGTAGAAGCGCCATATAAGAATGGTTTGTTGAAAATATCACTCAATACATTTGAATAATGAAGTTCAGTCACTCTTCTTGATGGTCCTGTTATGTTACAGCTATGTTAGCTGTTAATTCAGCAGGACAGGTGCTCTATATAGCCTTCAGATGGCATTTTCCTCATACTGATGCTGCTGAAATCTTTGTAGTTACTAGCTGTAAACAGAAAAGGTCAACACTGACAGCACTACATTCTGAGGAGCTGTTGTGCCCCTCGAAGACAGAGAGGCCTAGAGAAATCAGAGGACTGGGCAATCAACAACTGTATGAAATTTAGCAATGGCAAGCATTGGATTCTTCATCTGGGATGGGGCAACCCTGGATATGTGTACAGATTGGTGACCGAGAAGCTGGAAAGCAGCCCTGCTGAAATAGGTCTGGGGGTCCTGGTCAGTGTGAAGTTGAAGAGAATCAACGGTGTGCCCTGGCAGCCGAGAGGGCCAACTGTGTCCTGGAATGCATCAAGCAAAGGGTCGCCAGCTGATGAAGAGACACCTCCCAGGTTGAGGGAGGTGATTATCCTCTGCTCTGCACTGATGCAACCTGACCTCGAGTGCTGGGTGCAGTTTTGGGCCTCACAGTACAAGAAAGATATAAAGCTTTTAGAGAGCATCCAAAGGAGGGCAGTGAAGATTGTGAAGGCCCTTGAGGAGAAGCCGTATGAGGAGCAGCGGAAGGCACTTGGTCTGTTCAGTCTGGAGGAGACTGTGAGGAGACTTCATTGCATTTTACAACTTCTTGTGAGAGGAAGTTGGCAGACAGGCACTGATCTCTTCTCTGTGGTGACCAGTGACAGGACTCAAGGGAATGGTCTGAAGTTGTGTCAGGAAAGGTTTAAGTTAGGTTTTAGGAAAAGGATCTTTACCCAGAGGGTGGTTGGGCATTGGAATACGCTCCCCAGGGAAGTGATCACAGCACCAAGCTTGTCCAGACTGATATCTTGGGTGGGGATCTTGATAATGTCAGGGAGATAATCAGGGAGATGTTTACAGTGCTACTTTCAGGAAGTCGTCAAGCTATGAATGCAGTGTTGTTGCCAAGGAGTGGAAAAAGTTAAGGCAGTGGCAGTCACCAAAAAGTGTTGGGAGTCATACTAGAAGAATCCAGTCCCTGATGTTTAGGGCAATTTCTGAGGCCCAAAAAAATCATAGAAAGGTTTGGATTGGACCCCCAAAGACACAAGATCTTAAAAGATTGTCTAGTTCCAGCTACCCCAGCCATTGAGAGGAACACCTTCCACTAGTCCAGGTGTCGCAGGTAGAGTGGGAGCTTCAGACTAAGTCTATTAGAAAGCCATCCTCTTGAGGTGCACAAAGAACCCTCTTGCTTTCTAAACTCCTCCTCAGAAGTCTAGGTGGATCCGATCTTAGCCCCAGATTTTGTCAATAGTTTAAGGAATTAGGAACCTTTTACAACTTCATCCCACAAGATTAAGGATAGCAAACCAGATATATAAAAATAAATTTTTATTATAATAAATGATTAGACAAAAATATCGTAATCCAAATGATTTACACAGTATAGAAGCTAAAACTAGTATAGTGTACTATATCAAAGCAATTATATTGAAGTAAGAAAAAAGCAGAGATTGATGTTACTCACCCATACCAACAACCGTGGACAAATCAGCATCAAGGAGTAACCCTGAAGGGTGGCCCAGACTTGAGGAATCGTCACATACATTCCAAGAAAGGGATATCTTAGAAGAACCTGTTGTTTGAAAGTGGGACTGGACTTTTACAGTCTAAAGTGATTGACTGTCAATCATGTCTCCAGGTCAGCTGTGTCTGCTTAGCATTTTTAGATAATACTTTAGTACCAGGTCTGCCACATCATCTCACTATTAGGATGTTTAACTTGGCTTGATGAGTCAGATGGGTTTGAGCATAATTCAGCACCAAAAGCAGCATAACACACCCTCTCTCACTTCACCACTGATGGCTTTGCAAAATAAGGCACTGTTCAAATTGTTTCGCTCCATTCCAGGGAGAGTATCTTGCTATCCAGGTTGCTCAGAGCCCCATCCAGACTGGCCTTGACCACATCTAGGAATGGAGTATCCACAGCTTCTCTGAGCAACCTGTTCCAGTGCCTCACCACCCTCACAGTAAAGAATTCTTAATACCCAATTTAAACATTCTCTACTATCAGTTTAATGCTAATAATTTTATTTATTTTTAAAATTTAACTTATTTTTAAAAATTAAATTTAATGGACTTTCTTTTTTAATTAAAAAAAATAATTAATGCTATTACCTCTTCTTCTGTAACCACATGCCTGGAGGATGTTCAGTTGTCACACTTTAATAATCCTTTAGCTTAATGCACCATGTCCAGTACTGGCTTCATGCAGGTACTGAGTTGTCTATAGTGCTTGTATTCTTTTCACAGCAGCTTCAGGAAGAAAAGCCTGAAAGTGCTTTGAAGCTACTTACTGATGTTTGCAAATACTTTCTTTCCGAAGTGCAGAGGGAATATGGAAGAAGTCCTCTTTCAGTCAGATGGCTGAACCAAATCAAAACCTCTTAAGACTCCTAGTACCTAAAGTCTCCTAGGAACTGCTCTGTTCAGTTTTACCTAGTCTAAAACTTAGCAGTATTGTTGCTTCAGGTATGTGTTTTGCATTGAAACTTCGGAATCTTTTCAGGGCAGGATCCTCAGAAATGGATATTTTGTCATGTGTCCTGTGTCCTTGTACTGGGTCTGGCAGTGATGGAGTTAATGAGCTCCATTTTTTTCTTTCAGTCACACCCCTCCCTGAAGTGGTGGAGTGACACTGGGAGGGGACACAGCTGACCTCAGATGACCAAAGGATGTCCTGTGCTATATAATGGTCATACTCAGCAATAAGAGCAGAGAGGTTTGACTTTCCAAAGTAACCACTGCTGGGCATCAGTTTGCTTGTGGTCTTCATAGATGATGGTAAAGAATCTTGAGAAGCAGTTGAAACTGTAATCTTAATAAGGTCACAAATATAAATCATGTCATACCCCATATAGTTTATTCAGGATTTTATTATGGTGGAGGTATGTGCTTGTACTACTTCAAAAACCTCTGATGAAATAATTAAAGAATCTAATTTTTCATAGAAAAAATTGCTCTTTGTTCTGCATTGATTTTCAGTCAGTCCATTTCTACCAAGTATCTTCTCGGAGTCTTAATGTTTGAAATGAAAAAACCTAAGATACCCGCAGGTTTTATAATGGCTTCTAGAAGTTGAAGTACCAAAGTTACTGATGTTTTCCCCTACTTTGGA